>NC_092118.1:3337352-3688437 GCF_045679555.1 Salvelinus alpinus | reverse complement strand
ATGGCCACTCCAATACCTTGACATTGTTGTCCTTAAGCTATTTTGCCACAACTTTGGAAGTATGCTTGTGGTCATTGTCCACTTGGAAGACCCATTTGCAACCAACCTTTAACTTCCTGACTGTTGTCTTGAGATGTTGCCACATAATATATATCCACATAATTTTCCTACCTCATGATGCCATCTATTTTGTGAAGTGCACCAGTCCCTCCTGCAGCAATGTACCCCCACAACATAATGCTGCCACCCCCATGCTTCACAGTTGGGATGTTGTTCTTAGGCTTGCAAGAGTCCCACTCTTTCCTCCAAACATAACGATGGTCATTATGGCCAAACAGTTCTATTTTTGTTACATCAGACCAGAGGACATTTCTCCAAAAAGTACGATTTTTGTCCCCATGTTCAGTTGCAAACCGTAGTCTGGCTTTTTGTATGGCGGTTTTGGAGCAGTGGCTTCTTCCTTGCTGAGCGGCCTTTCAGGTTATGTCGATATAGGACTCGTTTTACTGTGGATATCGATACTTTTGTACCTGTTTCCTCCAGCATCTTCACAAGGTCCTTTGCTGCTGTTCTGGGATTGATTTGCACTTTTCGCACCAAAGTACGTTCATCTCTAGGAGACAGAATGCGTCTCCTTCCTGAGCGGTATCATGGCTGCGTGGTCCCATGGTGTTTATATTTGCGTACTATTGTTTGTACAGATGAACGTGGCACCCTCAGGTGTTTGGAAATTGCTCCCAAGGATGAACCAGGCTTATGGAGGTCTACAATTGTTTTCTGAGGTCTTGGCTGATTTCTTTTGATTTTCCTTTTGATGTCAAGCAAAGAGGCACTGAGTTTGAAGGCAGGCCTTGAAATACATCCACAGGTACACCCCCAATTGACTCAAATAATGTAAATTAGCCTATCAGAAGCTTCTAAAGCCATTACATCATTTTCTGAAATTTTCCAAGCTGTTGAAAGGCACAATCAACTTAGTGCATGTAAACTTCTGACCCACTGAAATTGTGATACAGTGAATTATAAGTGAAATAATCTGGCTGTAAACAATTGTTGGAAAAATTACTTGTGTCATGCACAAAGTAGATGTCCTTACCGACTTGCCAAAACTATAGTTTGTTAACCAGAAATGTGTGGAGTGGTTGAAAAATGAGTTTTAATGACTCCAACCTACCAACCTAAGTGTATGTAAACTTACATACACTTAGGTTGGTCATCTTCACAAGGTTGGTCATTAAAACTCATTAAAGTCATTCAAACTCGTTTTTCAACCACTCCACAAAGGATTGGTTTTCGCCGACAGGTCGAGCACCGGTACACACTACCAAGTGCGCTATTTTTCAAATGTTGCCCTACCGGAGTTACACAGTAATAGCTTCACGACATACATACTATGGAACGCCGTTTGGGTCTTTGCGTGTCAAAAAAGATACAGTAGCACTGTCAAAGCTGTACAAAAAGTCTGTAAACAAGCAAACACCGGCCACAAACGATGTGTTTACAATACCACGTTGGTAATAAAGCATAAC
The DNA here is from genome assembly GCF_045679555.1 of Salvelinus alpinus. Classification (NCBI taxonomy): domain Eukaryota; kingdom Metazoa; phylum Chordata; class Actinopteri; order Salmoniformes; family Salmonidae; genus Salvelinus; species Salvelinus alpinus. The sequence goes on along the minus strand of NC_092118.1, from coordinate 3,686,908 downwards.
TTGTTCGGCCGCATCTTCTGGGGTAGCTAGCGTTAGCTTGGTACCTAGCTAGCACCAATACAACCAGCCTGAAAACAATGACCAGTAGAACCTGCAGTCATTTTCAAATATTCTTAGCAATGAATTAGGAATCCTTGTGAGTAAGTAAGTAAGGTTGCCACTTGTTGTTCGCCTATTGAAACTGAACTTCAGTTCATGAAAATAAATAGCTAGCCAGCTACTTAACCCCGTTGCCGAAAGCTAATGTTATAAGCAGCTAGTGAGGTATAACCGCACCGTGTTATGTGTTGTGAAGATAGCCACTATAAGGATTAGGCACAATAGTGGAATTTGCGGCTTGCCTTCAAAATAAAAGTATGTCATTGACAGTAATGCAAGTGAATCCAAATAGTATAATTATGCCATACTAACTGCAAAGTCCAATGTTGTGGCTAATCCTTAATGTGGCTAGCTTCACATAGATGGGTCCGACCATCATTAATCAAATAAGAACTGTCTTATAAATGAGGGTTATTTTAGATGATGACACCTAGCTATATAGTTAGCTAGCTAACTATAGCTACTGAAACAGATTGTCGTTTTGCTGTTTTTGGGGAAGAACATTGTTTGCATCCATGAACTAGCTAGCTTTTCTTTATGACCAGCACTGTAGGTGCGCAAGACAACTTTACCAGCATCATAGCATACGTATCGATGAATCGCTGTGACATATGAAATACGAGTGATAGTGTAATCAATGTGTAATAACTACGTAAAAAATATGAACACGTTAAATTATTATTTGACGTTCAGTCATAGGTCCTGATTTGTCAACAAGCTTATTTGAGACGTCAAAGTGTTAAATAGTATATTTTGTTGACACGCAAAGACCCAAACGGCGTTCCATAGCAAAGACCAAACGACATTCCATAGAAATCATGGTTGAGAATGAAACTACTGAACAAATGAACAACGAAACAACAAAGCAAGTAAGTGAATGAAATAGGTTTTGATTATGTTTTACTGGTAATGGGGACATATGTAAATGCCAACAAAATAACTTTTTGGTCAGTGTGGTGTATGTGTGTGTGTTTGTGTAACCTTTATTTAACTAGGCAAGTCAGTTAAGAACAAATTGTGCTCCGCCCTATGGGACTCCCAATCATGGCCGGACTACAGTGTCACTACAGGGACTGTAGTGACACCTCTTGCACTGAGAAACAGTGCCTTAGACCGCTGCGTCCATGTGTGTGTGTTAACTATTTAACTGTGCTAGAATTCTTAAAAGGGCAGCGAAAATTATTAATATTGGTTATCGATATCGGGTTTTTTGGCAAGGAAAATAACGGATATCGGCCAGAAATGTCATATCAGTGCTTCACTAATTACAATACAACAGTTTTCACAACAAACTAAGTGTGTGCCCTCAGGCCCCTACTCTACCACCACATATCCACAACACAAAATCAATGTGTAAGTGTGTGCATAGTATGTTATCATGTGTGTGTATGCATGTGTCTGTGCCTATGTTTGTGTTGCTTCACAGTCCCCGCTGTTGGAGGAATAATGGTATGGGGCTGTTTTTCATGGTTCGGTAAGCCCCTTAGTTCCAGTGATGGGGAATCATAATGCTATAGCATACAATGACATTCTCGACGATTCTGTGCTTCCAACTTTGTGGCAACAGTTTGGGGAAGGCCCTTTGCTGTTTCATGACAATGCCCCCGTGCACAAAGCGAGGTCCATACAGAAATGGTGTGTTGACTGGCCTGCACAGAGCCCTGACCTGATCTCCATCTAACACCTTTAGGATGAATTGGAATGCCGACTGCGAGCCGGGCCTAATCGCCCAACATCAGTGCCTGACCTCACTAATGCTCTTGTGGCTGAATGGAAGCAAGTCCACGCAGCAATGTTCCAACATCTAGTGGAAAGGCTTCCCAGAAGAGTGGAGGCTGTTATAGCAGCAACTCCATATTAATGCCCATGATTTAGAAATGAGATGTTCAACGAGCACACGTCTACATAATGTGTCTTGAGTATAATATATAAATAAATGCTGAGACAAGAAGGGGAGGGGCGTGTGGCAAAGATATACAGTGCCTTCAATAAGTATTCATACCCCTTGATTTATTCCAAATGTTCTTGTGTTACAGCCTGAATTCTAAAATGTATTAAAAATTTAATTTTTTTCCCTCACCCATCCACACACAATACCCCATAACGGCAAAGTGAAAACATGCTTTTAGAAATATTTCCAAATTTATTGAGCATGAAATACAGAAATACATTATATATTTTACATACGTATTCACACCTCTGAGTCAATACTTTGTAGAAGCACCTTTGGCAGTGATTACAGCTGTGAGTATTTCCACACGTGGATTTTTTGCTGTATTACTTTACTGCCTTGTTGCAAACAGGATGAATGTTTTGGAATATTTTTCACCCTGTTCATTAGGTTAGTATTGTGGAGTAACTACAATGTTGTTGATCTACCGGAAACACCTCAATGTAACGCATTTTAAATGCAGGCTGTAACACAACAACATGTTGAAAAAGACAAGGAGTGTGAATACTTTCTGAAGGTACTGTATATTAGCTAGCTAGCTACTGTATGTCTTACCATTTCAGCATAATAAATGCAAACTCTGAGCCAGTTTTGAATCCCTTCAACTCCCTTAGTTCTTTCCAATGTGTGAACGCAAATCCAAGGTTCACTCTCATATCGCTTTCCCTTTTTTGCCTGTCTGTTCTGAAAATGTCTCTGTTTTTTTGGCTTAGGTGGAGCAGTTGCTGCTGGGTCAGGTTGTTTGCCCCTCGCGTCTGGCATGTCTGTAAGCTAGCTTTCTACACTAGCCAAGTACTGGACATGGGCTAAGCTAGCTAGCTATCACGCCGCCTCCACACTGACGGAAAATACGTCACTCATTGCAAGCCCCAAAACTCTGTCAGGAAAATCCGACCCGACAGGGAAAATGACAACCAACGAATACAGTTGTTCTCAGGTAGGCTAGAGGTGCAATATTGTTACTGTTGAATGCCCACTAGCAACTTATTGGAGCTTTTGAACATAAGAAAATACAAAAAGTTGCATACAGTATTGCAACTTTAATGCATGTATTAATTCACCGTTCTCATTCTCTGAGTGTAAGTGTTGTTTGCAGAGTTCTCAACCTGCCACACTACATTTCATAACCATATATATATTTTTTTTGAGTGCTCCATGTGAGTCTGGAGTCTGGTTTCTCTGTCATGTTGAGGGAGTGTGCAGGCCTGAGTAAGCATAGAAGTACCTGGCCTGCCGCGCAGAAATGTAGGAAAATGTTTTTTTTAACATCCATTGCGAATGTTAATATATTAAAACTATAGTTCCTCACAGTAAGTTATTTGAAAAATCTTTCCAAACAATTTCCTCATCGATAAATCACTAATCCTCATGTGAAAGAGCAATGGAAATTATAGGCCTTATGCTGCATTGGCCTATAGGCTATGAATTCCATGAGCTCATTTCCTTAACCACCGATGGATCATGGTGTATCAATGTGTCCATGTGGCAGAGGCTGGTCATCTCGCATTAGTTGACTTTTAATTCTGATTTCATGATTAACCACGTGACAATGATTTTGAGAAATGAAAAGTTGATTATTGAAATTAGACTGTTCAACAAAAATGTGCATATGAAAACCATAACTGGCACGCAGAATGGTAGAAATTGTAGGCTAAATTGTAAGCTCTCCCAAACTTGAAACTCATGCACCACCTATGAAGTCTTTGTAAAATATTTGCCTCCACATGTCAATGGTCGGATTTTGTGTATAGGCTACTTTGAAGCAAGGTAAGACATGCCTCAAAATATGAAATAAAACATTCAGGTTACAAACAATTAAGTATGTTTTCAAAATGAATACTGCCTCCAGCTCACATTGTAAAGTGGTGGGTGACGCACTGATAGCCTGTTGTCTGCACTTGAATGGTGAATTGGATGCGAGCATCAAATACTACACTATAGTTGAGATATAAAAACATCAGGTCTTTTTCAAATTCTGCACCACAACTGTTTTTAACAAGCGATTGCATTTAAAACTGTTGCATTTAAAACTGTTGCGTAATGAATGGGTTTACGAAAGCACATGTTTTACTCCAGCAGCAACCAGCTGAGGAGCTGCAGGAGAAATCCGGCTCAAAATATGTATGATAGTTGTGTTGGATAAATAAGATACATGACTAATAAAAATACACACAGGCCAATTGAATTCTGTTCAATTATGCAAATAAACCTAGAGACCGATAAGCATGACGGTCAAATGCCTTTACATCAACTGAAATTTCCATAAATAAATAAAAAGCATTATTTTGCAATGGGATTTGTTTTTCTCCCAGTCATTTTGGCCGGCAACAGTTTAGTTTATCATCTGCTTTTCATTCTTTTTTTGAGGGGGGGCAAAAGCCGGCAATTGGTGGCTAACGGAAACACTGCTACCTAGCGCTCTTTACTTCTATATTGTCCTCTATATCCATATTTTTCTTTCTTCTTCATCTTTCTCTCTTTCTCTGGCTTTTCTCCTCCTTGTTTATAGGCCAGAGATGTCACCATTGTAGCCTCTAGTCTACTGATTTTAGCAGTGCTGACACACACAGACCTGTGGCCATTTGTCACCATGGTGAAATGAAAGACTGAGAGATGAGAGGGAACATGTTTAGCATTTCTGCTCGCCAGTGTAGAGAGATGACAGAGCAACAAAAGAGAATGCAGAGAGAGAGACAGAGATGGCAAGAAAGGATAAAGACAAAACTGTTACATTGGCTTGCATTTGTTCACAAACCATGTGTTTAAAGGTGGTGAAGGTGAAAACAGTAACATGATCAGCACTTGCAAAGATTACTACAGCAGCACACAGAGAGTAGAAATAGGAGCATAACATTTCACCCCATTTCCAATCACACCATCATAGACAGACGTGACTAAGTAACGTTATCTGCGAGTGGATTCCGTTTACATTGTTATTAAACAAGCCGGCGAACGAGTGATGTAGTATTGTAGTGTCCGGTCCAGGCAAACTCTTTAATCAGTCAGTGTAATTGCCGGGACGGACTTTGAGATGTAGAAATATTTTTCTTTGCTCTTCATCCAGCGTTGAACAAAAGCGGGGCGAGTCGGTCTGGGGGCGGGCTGCCCTTGCTCTCTGAGCAGCCATGTAGAGAGGAGTCCCTGGTGGCAGACTGAGTGCTGTGAGTACACCGAATGGGGCTCTCCACTGATTACTAAGACCCTCTCGTAAGCACAACAACCACTACAGAGACATCCCTAAACCAGTTCCTTTGAGACCCCTTAACATATGGGGCTTCAACCACATGCCCAAGAGTGCCTCTAATTGGCAGTAGTGGCGTTGCCATGATTGGGGGAGTAGAGGAGGCCAGAGAGGGGGGAAGGAGAGGGAAAGAAAGGAAAGAGGGAGGGTGCTTCATTTCATTTGAGAATCCCATTGTTTTAATAAGTACATTCCGGCCACCCCCCCTCTTTTCTCCTCCTGGAGTCCCCTTTAGAAAGCCCACACTCCGCCAAGTCAAAAGGCTGTGTTTTGCCCCTGAGAGCGGCGAGGGGCTGGGGTTGTTTTGATACTTTGTCCTCCCCATCTCCTGTGAAAGGCCCGTCTGGATGGGCCACTCCAGTTCATTAGGGAGTGCATGCCTTTCAGCCTTGTCCCCACTCCAAACCCAGGCCTCAATGGGGCCTCCAGGCAGAGCCCCCTCATTGTTTGTTTAATAGAGCTTGTTGCTCAGGGCCCCCCAATCGCTCATCCAGAGTAATGCTGGTTAATTTTGTGTTCACGGGGAGAGGGTCCAATGATTGCGGATGCGGAAGGAAAGAGGTGGGGGGAGTGACATGGGTGATCCTCCTTGCAAATTGGAAGAGACCACCAAGATTGTAAAGAGGAAATTGGAACATCCCGAACACTCAACACAAACGAGGTTCCAAGATACAGTGGGGAGAACAAGTATTTGACACACTGCCGATTTTGCAGGTTTTCCTACTTACAAAGCATGTAGAGGTCTGTAATTTTTATCATAGGTACACTTCAACTATGAGAGACGGAATCTAAAACAAAAATCCAGAAAATCACATTGTATGATTTTTAAGTAATTAATTTGCATTTTATTGCATGACATAAGTATTTGATACATCAGAAAAGCAGAACTTAATATTTGGTACAGAAACCTTTGTTTGCAATTACAGAGATCATACGTTTCATGTAGTTCTTGACCAGGTTTGCACACACTGCAGCATGGATTTTGGCCCACTCCTCCATACAGACCTTCTCCAGATCCTTCAGGTTTCGGGGCTGTCGCTGGGCAATACGGACTTTCAGCTCCCTCCAAAAATGTTCTATTGGGTTCAGGTCTGGAGACTGGCTAGGCCACTCCAGAACCTTGAGATGCTTCTTACGGAGCCACTCCTTAGTTGCCCTGGCTGTGTGTTTCGGGTCGTTAGTTGCCCTGGCTGTGTGTTTCGTCATGCTGGAAGACCCAGCCACGACCCATCTTCAATACTCTTACTGAGGGAAGGAGGTTGTTGGCCAAGATCTCGCGATACATGGCCCCATCCATCCTCCCCTCAATACGATGCAGTCGTCCTGTCCCCTTTGCAGAAAAGCATCCCCAAAGAATGATGTTTCCACCTCCATGCTTCACGGTTGGGATGGTGTTCTTGGGGTTGTATTCATCCTTCTTCTTCCTCCAAACACGGCGAGTGGAGTTTAGACCAAAAAGCTCTATTTTTGTCTCATCAGACCACATGACCTTCTCCCATTCCTCCTCTGGATCATCCAGATGGTCATTGGCAAACTTCAGCTGGGCCTGGACATGCGCTGGCTTGAGCAGGGGGACCTTAATTTTTAGTTTTTAATTCAGCCGTGTAGTGGATTATAAGTGAAATAATCTGTCTGTAAACAATTGTTGGAAAAATTACTTGTGTCATGCACAAAGTAGATGTCCTAACCGACTTGCTAAAACTATAGTTTGTTAACAAGAAATGTGTGGAGTGGTTGAAAAATGACTTTTAATGACTCCAACCTAAGTGTATGTAAACTTCCGACTTGCACTGGACACAACTGAAGATGGCAGTTCTAGTCAGCTGTGAAAACCTCCTCTAATACACAAAAAGGAAAAACTGTGTCTGGTTTGATGACAATGATTTGGCAATCAACAAATCGACAAGAAGCGGAAAGCATTCATATCCTGGACACAACACACAAAAAAAGGCCAAATCAAAAGCACATACCAAAATCCGGGAACTGAAGAATAACAAATACAAAATCTTGCAGACACCAATAACTCGTATGCATTTTCCAAGGCTACCAAAGCCCACTATTGCCCATAAAAACATGGCCTTGCACAACTCCTGTCAAAGGACGGGACCGAAATCTTAAAAAATCAAGGATGCAATCAACTCCCACTGACAAGGACACCATGACAATGTGGTAGATGATTCTCTTTTCAGTGACGTCCCCGAACACCCTACCGCTGAAGAACCAACCAAGCTTGAAGTGGCCAAAGCTGTCAAGCAGATGAAAGAGAACAAGGCCAGCGGGCCAGATCAGATACCTGCTACAGACACGGAGGAGAACGTCTACTGGAACACCTGCACTCCTTTATGGTCAGGATCTGGAATTAAGACCTTCCCAACGAACTGAAAGGTGCCATCATTGTTACCATCTTCAAGAAAGGGGACAAGAATGTGGCAACTACAGGGGAATCTCCCTCATTTCCACCGCAGGCGGAATCAAAAAAACTTGCGAGAATCATTCTACACAAACTCCAACCCCTTGCCAAAACACTCCTCCCTGAATCCCAGTAGACCTGGCCTGTGCACCAGCCAGACAGTTGTGTTTGGCCAGCTGAGTTTCTACAGCGCACGTGATGGAGTTTTCAAAACAAGTGGCCATTGATGCAAATAATAATGCGAATAATTGTGAATCTGCCATGTAGGCTACTTTGCATGTAGCCTACATGGAGCCTCTTAAAGAAGAAGTTACAGGTCTGTGAGAGCCAGAAATCTTGCTTGTTTGTAGGTGACCAAATACTTATTTTCCACCATAATTTGCAAATAAATTCATTAAAAATCCTACAATGTGATTTTCTGGATTTCTTTTTCTCATTTTGTCTGTCATAGTTGAAGTGTACCTATGATGAAAATTACAGGCCTCTCTCATCTTTTTAAGTGGGAGAACTTGCACAATTGGTGGCTGACTAAATACTTTTTTGCCCCACTGTATTAATACTGGACCTAACTTTTCCACATAACACACTTTCTCTAACCAATACTTTCTATCATCCATGCACACACACAGGCCTCTGGAAACCTCTAGGCTTACCCAATGTTGTGTACCTCCTCTCCGTTTCACCCGTGTACATACTACCTAAATTGGCCCGACCAACCAGTGCTCCCGCACATTGGCTAACTGGGCTATCTGCATTGTGTCCCACCTCCCGCCAACCCCTCTTTTTACGCTTCTCCTACTCTCTGTTCATCATATATGCATAGTCACTTTAACGATACCTACATGCACATACTACCTCAATAAGCCTGACTAACAGGTGTCTGTATATATAGCCTTGCTACTCTTTTTTCAAATGTCTTTTTACTGTTGTTTTATTTCTTTACTTACCTACACACACACACACACACACACACACACACACCTTCTTTTTATCCTTACTTTTTTTCGCACCATTGGTTAGAGCCTGTAAGTAAGCATTTCACTGTAAGGTATTCGGCGCACGTGACAAATACACTTTGATTTGATTTGATAGAAAAACTGCGCATTTACCTGATTTATTTGATACTTATCATTAGCAATTAATACTGAAACAGAACAGAAATGTCTTCCTATTTGTTAATTCTGTGTTTCTGTAAAGAGATGGTTTCCACTCCAGCTTCCTGAAGTTAGTCTGGGCGTATGGTCAAGGAAAATGGGCTTTGCTAGAGATAGCTTGAGCTGCCAATGACTTGGTGATAAAAACCTAAAAGCTGGCATTCCATAGACAAGATGCGGTGTGTGTGACCCGAGATAGAGGTAGCCTGGAGGAGTTTAGAACAATCTCTCATTGTCTCATCTTCCTGGCATCTGGGAAACTAAGCCGGGTTGGGGGTAAAATAACATCCTGTGCAGATAACCAGGAGATGGACCAAGGTGGCTTATCTGAGGGGTGGAACCAGCCTGACTAAGCATTTGTAGGTCCTATATAATATATGTTTGTTAATATTAGTAATAGTTAGGGTACTCGGCCCAGCAGTCAAGACTGTTGGGCTGACTGGTTTCATTACTGCAATAATTCATCGATATTGAAAAAAATATGATTTTTAAAGAAATGACAAAGTCTCTCTCACTTGATTCGAATATTCGACCACAATATTTGGCAACCCAGATGGGACACCAAAGTCCATCTGCTGACGGCTCCTGAGGACCTGGGTTTAACCGTGCACTGGGGCTGTACCAACTGGCTCAAGGGAAACCCGCGCTCCACTGAAGGAGAAGCCAGGGACCTGCCTAAGATCTGAAGGAGGGTGTCAGACGGTTGGTTATGCTGTTCCGAACAGAGACAAATAGGATGAGACTGACATTTATTGGAAACAATTACAATTGTTTTACAATGGAGTTCAGAGGGAGCTGCCATCTGTAGTTAACATCCAGAATCTGTGTGAACTGGATGAAACTAGAATCTGTGTGAACTAGTTTAAGATTTCAAAGCAAAAACCTTGTGTGGGTTAAAAACCCTGTGTGGGTTAGAGACCTGTGTGGACTCAAAAGTGCTGTAGAAATATTAGAGAATGCATTATAATGACATAGTATAATATAGTAAGGTGCACCTGTAATTGTTTAAGACCAAACCCCATTTTAGAAATAAATCCTGAAGTTACTGCCGTTTTAAGGTTATGAGATGCGGTACCATGGGTTAGTATTGTAAGACGTAAATGTATGAGTTGCGTTCTCAGGATCCTAACCCCGAGATAGAAAATATTTCTGCAGGCTATAAAAATATTGTAGAATTGAATAAGTGTGTTTTGGGAACAGTACTGTGTGAATGTGAATGAGAGTTCTGCGAGTGTGGAAATAAGGGTTAATCTGAAGTTTGGATAATAAGATATAGAAATGTAAGCTGATATGATAATTTAAATTTGGATAATAAGTTTCGATATGTCGTGTTATCTTGGGGTTACGTTCAACACTGCCCATCATAGAATATCACGGGGTGGTATTAAGTGCTAGATGTTATTTTAAGAAAGTAGCTGTAAGTCTATAATTCTGGAAGTCTAGGGAACCGTTGAGGATACGTGTGGAGCATTATTCCCATTGGGCAGTGTCTGGGTTCCGCTTGGAGTGTATGGATGGATAGTCGTTGGAAACACACATAAAGTGGTTCATTAATGTGAGTACCTAAGATTTCCTACATTATATATTGATTCTTTGAAGATATATGTGACCCGATTCAGGAAACTAGGCGTATTTCGCAAGTCATGACTTCACAGGAGAGCAGTTTTAAAGAAAAACATTTTTTTTTATCAAAATGCGTTTTTTTTGCAGAAATGAATTCTTGAACATGTGAACTTTCATGTGCCTTAACCTCACTAGGGTAGGGGGCACTATTTTCCACCTCCGGATGAAAAGCGTGCCCAAAGTAAACTGCCTGTTACTCAGAACCAGAAGCTAGGAAATGCATATAATTGGTAAATTTGAATAGAAAACACTCTAAAGTTTCCGAAACTGTTAAAATAATGTTTGTGAGTATAACAGAACTGATATGGCAGGTGAAAACCTGAGAAAAATGCATCCCTGAAGTGAGATTGTTTTATGTTTGTAGTTTTCCATTGACTGCCTTTACAGTATCCAATGACTTAGAACTCAGATTGCACTTCCTATGACTTCCACTAGATGTCAACAGTCTTTAGAAATTGTTTCAGGCTTGTATTCTGAAAAATTTGAGAGTAAGACCACTCTGAATGAGTGGACCCTGCAGTGTCCCCGAGCTGTTTACTGCGAGCGATCGAGAGCGCACCTTTCTTGTTTTTCTTTTATATTCACGAAGCTATTGTCCGGTTGAAATATTATTGGTTATTATGACTAAAAACAACCTGAGGATTGATGATAAACATCGTTTGACATGTTTCTACGAACTTTACTGATACTTTTGGGATTTTTCGTCTGCCTGTTGTGACCGCCTTGGAGCCATTGGATTACTGAACAAAAGGCGCCAATAAAACAGAGGTTTTTGGATATAAAGAGGGAATTTTTCGAACAAAACAAACATTTATTGGGTAACTGGGAGTCTTGTGAGTGCAAGCATATGAAGATCATCAAAGGTAAGTGATTAATTTCATCGCTATTTCTGACTTTTGTTACTCCTCTACTTGGCTGGTAACTGTTTGTAATGTTTTGTGTACAGGGTGCTGTCCTCCGATAATCCATGGTATAATTTCGCTGTAAAGCCTTTTTGAAATCTGACACAACGGTTGGATTAACAAGAAGTTCATCTTTAAACCGATGTATAACACTTGTATGTTTTTAGAAGTTTTATTATGAGTATTCGTTTTTGAATTTGGCGCTCTGCAATTTCACCGGATGTTGGCCAGGTGGGACAGTAGCATCCCAACACCCCTAGAGAGGTAAATAACAAACTTGTATGCCATCTATAAATACGAATTCAATTATTCAATTACGAGCCTTGCTGGTTAAGCCACAGAAAAAACAACCTTTCCACTAGCCATGATTGGCTGAGATAATGAATGCCGAAAGAGGAGTTCGGATTGGTTTGCGATAGAAGCTTGTCAGTCTGTGTTGATAATCCTGTCAAACGCGGCTTTTAATTTTTTTTATTGTGTAGTGGAGCTGCATACGTGTGGCTTTCCACTTTCTGGAGATTCAAGTATTGAAACCAGTGGAATTAGAGTATGATAGCTAAAGAGATGGAGAAAACACCTGTCTCCGGATTACATCTTCAAACTAAGGGCAACCGTGGCATGGTATTCTTGACAGGGAGACGCATCCATGCACAATGATGTTTATAGGTAAGATAGCTGGCTTCAGATATTAAACATTTTCTAATTTTAACAGAAAGTGGTGTGACATGTGTGAACTTACACGAAGTCCATTGTTTAGCTAGCAAGCTACATGTCTTAACAAAATACTCTACTATGCAAGTATCCATTTCAATAGAATGTCACTGCAACTGTTGATCGATGTACTAGCTGATAAATTCCCTCTGACTATCTACTCGGATTTCAGACCACGAGTAAGATAGTCTAGCTAGCTATATTTTACGAAATTACGCGTTTGTAAAAGTATTTTCATTTCAAGTTAAAATGTACTGTTAGCTAGCTAACGTTAGCTGGCTGGCTCGCTAACTAACGTTACGTCATGCGTTGGGATTCATTGTTTACCTAGCTAGCTATCAAGCTACATTTCTTATCAAAAGACTCTCGTCTTAGTGTGCCAGAGAGCAGCATAACTGATTAATTTCTGAACGCTCAACACCCGTTGAATATGTCCGGAGTTAGTAAACATCGGCAACAAAGTGTAACTCAATTGTAGCCAGCAGCAAAGTTTGTATATGTAGGTATTATGAATCCCCATTTGCTGCTGCCAAAACAGCAGCTACTCTTCCTGGGGTCCAGCAAAATAAAGGCAGTTTATACAATTTTAAAAACATTACAATACATTCCCAGATTTCACAATACACTGTGTGCGCACAGGCCCCTACTCCACCACTACCACATATCTACAGTACTAAATCCATGTGTATGTATAGTGTGTATGTTATCGTGTGTGTGTATGCATGTGTCTGTGCCAATGTTTGTGTTGCTTCACAGTCCCCGCTGTTCCATAAGGTGTTTTTTATCTGCTTTTTAAATCTAATTTTACTGCTTGCATCAGTTACCTGAAGTGGAATAGAGTTCCATGTAGTCATGGCTCTATGTAGTACTCTGTGCCTCCCATAGTCTGTCTGGACTTGGGGACTGTGAAGATACCTCTTGTGGCATGTCTTGTGGGGTATGCATGGGTGTCCGAGCTGTGTGCCAGTATTTTAGACAGACAGCTCGCTCGGTGCATTCAACATAAATAAAAGTAGTGATGAAGTCAATCTCTCCTCCACTTTCAGCCAGGAGAGATTGACATGCATATTATTAATATTAGCTCTCTGTGTACATCCAAGGGCCAGCCATGCTGCCCTCTTCTGAGCCAATTGCCATTTTCAAGTCCTTCTTTGTGGCACATGACCACACGACTGAACATTAGTCAAGGTGCGACAAAACTAGGGCCTGCAGGACCTGCCTTGTTGATAGTGTTATTAAGAAGGCAGAGCATCACTTTATTATAGACAGACTTCTCCCCATCTAAGCTACTACTGCATCAACATGTGTTGACCATGACAGTTTACAATCTAGGGTTACTCCAAGCAGTTTAGTCATCTCAACTTTTCCAATTTCGACATTATTTATTACAAGATTTAGTTGAGGTTTAGGGTTTAGTTAGTGTTTTGTTCCAAATACAATGCTTTTAGTTTTAGAAATATTTCGGGCTAACTCATTCCTTGCCACCCACAGTCGCTGTAGTAGCTGTATAGTGTTGAGTCATCCACATACAGTGGGGAGAACAAGTATTTGATACACTGCCGATTTTGCAGGTTTTCCTACTTACAAAGCATGTAGAGGTCTGTAATTTTTATCATAGGTACACTTCAACTGTGAGAGACGGAATCTAAAACAAAAATCCAGAAAATCACATTGTATGATTTTTAAATAATTAATTTGCATTTTATTGCATGACATAAGTATTTGATCACCTACCAACCAGTAAGAATTCCGGCTCTCACAGACCTGTTAGTTTTTCTTTAAGAAGCCCTCCTGTTCTCCACTCATTACCTGTATTAACTGCACCTGTTTGAACTCGTTACCTGTATAAAAGACACCTGTCCACACACAATCAAACAGATTCCAACCTCTCCACAATGGCCAAGACCAGAGAGCTGTGTAAGGACATCAGGGATAAAATTGTAGACCTGCACAAGGCTGGGATGGGCTACAGGACAATAGGCAAGCAGCTTGGTGAGAAGGAAACAACTGTTGGCGCAATTATTAGAAAATGGAAGAAGTTCAAGATGACGGTCAATCACCCTCGGTCTGGGGCTCCATGCAAGATTTCACCTCGTGGGGCATCAATGATCATGAGGAAGGTGAGGGATCAGCCCAGAACTACACGGCAGGACCTGGTCAATGACCTGAAGAGAGCTGGGACCACAGTCTCAAAGAAAACCATTAGTAACACACTACGCCGTCATGGATTAAAATCCTGCAGCGCACGCAAGGTCCCCCTGCTTAAGCCAGTGCATGTCCAGGCCTGTCTGAAGTTTGCCAATGACCATCTGGATGATCCAGAGGAGGAATGGGAGAAGGTCATGTGGTCTGATGAGACAAATAGAGCTTTTTGGTCTAACTCCACTCGCCGTGTTTGGAGGAAGAAGAAGTATGAGTACAACCCCAAGAACACCATCCCAACCGTGAAGCATGGAGGTGGAAACATCATTCTTTGGGGATGCTTTTCTGCAAAGGGGACAGGACGACTGCACCGTATTGAGGGGAGGATGGATGGGGCCATGTATCGCGAGATCTTGGCCAACAACCTCCTTCCCTCAGTAAGAGCATTGAAGATGGGTCGTGGCTGGGTCTTCCAGCATGACAACGACACGAAGCACACAGCCATGGCAACTAAGGAGTGGCTCCGTAAGAAGCATCTCAAGGTCCTGGAGTGGCCTAGCCAGTCTCCAGACCTGAACCCAATAGAAAATCTTTGGAGGGAGCTGAAAGTCCGTATTGCCCAGCGACAGCCCCGAAACCTGAAGGATCTGGAGAAGATCTGTAGGGAGGAGTGGGACAAAATCCCTGCTGCAGTGTGTGCAAACCTAGTCAAGAACTACAGGAAACGTATGATCTCTGTAATTGCAAACAAAGGTTTCTGTACCAAATATTAAGTTCTGCTTTTCTGATGTATCAAATACTTATGTCATGCAATAAAATGCAAATTAATTACTTAAAAATCATACAATGTGATTTTCTGGATTTTTGTTTTAGATTCCGTCTCTCACAGTTGAAGTGTACCTATGATAAAAATTACAGACCTCTACATGCTTTGTAAGTAGGAAAACCTGCAAAATCGGCAGTGTATCAAATACTTGTTCTCCCCACTGTACATAGACACTCAGGCTTTACTCAAAGTCAGTGGCATGTCGTTAGTAAAAATAGAAAAAAGCATGGGACCTAAACAGCTACCCTGGGGAATTCCTGATTCTAACTGGATTATATTTGAGAAGCTTCCATTAAAGAACACCCTCTGTGTTCTGTTAGGCAAGTAACTCTGTATCCACATTATAACAGGGGATGTAAAGCCATAACACATCAGTTTTTCCAGCAGTAGACTATGATCGATAATGTCAACAGCTGGACCGAAGTCTAACAAGACAGCCCCCACAATTTTTTATCATCAATTTCTCTCAGCCAATCATCAGTCATTTGTGTAAGTAATGTGTTTGTTGATTGTCCTTCCCTATAAGCATGCTGAAATTCTGTTGTCAATTTGTTTACTGTGAAATAGCATTGTATCTGGTCAAACACATTTTTTTCCAGAAGTTTACTAAGGGTTGGTAACAGGCTGATTGGTCGGCTATTTGAGCCAGTAAAGGGGGCCTTACTATTCTTGGGTAGTGAAATGACTTTAGCTTCCCTCCTGGCCTGAGGGCACACACTTTCTAGTCGGCTTAAATTGAAGATGTGGCATATAGGAGTGGCAATATTATCTCCTATTATCCTCAGTAATTTTCCATCCAGATTGTCAGACCCCGGTGGCTTGTCATTGTTGATAAACAACAATAATTTTTTCACCTCTTCCACACTGACGTTAGGGAATTTAAAGTACAATTCTTGTCATTCATAATTTGGTCCGATATACTTGGATGTGTAGTGTCAGCATTTGTTGCTGGTATGTCATCCCTAAGTTTGCTTATCTTGTCAATGAAAAAGTCATTAAAATAGGGGGAGCTGTTAGCATTATTTATTGTTTTACATTTCCAAATTAAACTGCCTCGTACTCAATTCTTGCTCGTACAATATGCATATTATTATTACTATTGGATAGAAAACAATCTCTAGTTTCTAAAACCGTTTGAATTATGTCTGTGGGTGAACCAGAACTCTTTCTACAGCAAAAATCATGACAGGAACTGCGAAGGTCTGAAAACTAGGCTCTGATCTCGGATCAGTTTAAAACTCTGTGTATGCCCTATGGATCGAAATGAACTGCACCCGCCTTCCCCTGGATGTCAGTAACCAATGAGAAGTGGAATGGTGTCTCTACGTGTTTCTCAGAGTTTATAAAAGGCAATGGAGTCAGATGTCCCTTCTTTTCGACGCTCGCCAAGGCGCAAGAGGGGACATCAGAATTGCATGTTGAATAGCTCTTGTTATCGGGCTAAGATATATCCGTCTGTGATTTAATTCGAAATAGGTGTTAGAAACATCATAACGAAGTTATTTGAAACCGATTTATATCAGTTTATGCGAGTATATTGCTAATTTTCGGAATTTCCTTAGTATTGCGTTTGAGGATTTGGACATGTGTGTGCCGTGTAGCTATCGTTAGCTGCTAGTTCTGAAGTTGAAGAGGTCGTTTTACAACAAAGCAACGATTCTTTTGGACAAAGGACACATTGCCCAAGATACTGATGGAAGCTCGTCCAAAAGTAAGAGTTATTTATGATTTTATTCCGTATTTATGTGGAAAAATGTAAACGCAGTTGTCGGCCATTTTTTGCGGCACTAGTCTGGCTGTAACTCACAATGTATGTCTAGTAACGTTAATTTTAAAAATCTAAATGAGCGGTTGCATTAATAACCAATGCATCTTTCATTAGCTGTCCAACCTGTATTTTTTTAGTCAATCTAATCGATAAATAATCGTAAACATAGGTGCCTTTCCAAGATGGCGCCGGCCAGAATGCATGCCATGTTTTGACAGATTACATTGCATAACCACGATTTGTGATGCTAAATATGCACATTTTCGAACAAACTCTATATGCATTGTGTAATATGATGTTACAGGACTGTCATCTGAAGAATTCTGAGAAGGTTAGTGAAAAAAATTATATATTTTGGTGGCGATAACGTTATCGCCCCTTTTGCCTTGATTCAATGCGGGGGTGATGCTAGCTCATGTGGTATGCTAATATAACGATATATTGTGTTTTCGCTGTAAAACACTTAGAAAATCTGAAATATTGTCTGGATTCACAAGATCTGTGTCTTTCAATTGCTGTAGGCTGTGTATTTTTCAGAAATGTTTTAGGATGAGTATTTTGGTAATTGACGTCGGTCTCTGTAATTATTCCGGCTGCTTCCAACGCTATTTCAGATTGCAGCTGCAATGTAGAACTGTGATTTATACCTGAAATATGCACATTTTTCAAAAAAAACATATGCTATACCATAAATATGTTATCAGACTGTAATCTTATGAAGTTGTTTCTTGGTTAGTGGCTATATATATCTTTATTTAGTCGAATTAGTGATGCTAGGAAAAAAATGGTGGAGAAAAAAAGTTGTGTCTTTTGCTATCGTGGTTAGCTAATAGATTTACATATTGTGTCTTCCCTGTAAAACATTTTAAAAATCAGAAATGATGGCTGGATTCACAAGATCTGTATCTTTCATCTGGTGTCTTGGACTTGTGATTTAATGATATTTAGATGCTTGTATTTACTTGTGACGCTATGCTAGACTATGCTAGTCAGCTTTTTTACTGTGGGGGGTGCTCCCGGATCCGGGATGAGTACCAAGTAAAAGTTAAAAGCAGTTTGCAATATCAGTGGGCTTTGTGATGAATGAGCCATCTGATTCATTAAATGAAGGAGCTGAGTTGGCTTTTTTCCCAAAATGTCATTAAAGGTGCCCCAAAGATTTTAAATATCATTCTTTATATAATTTATCTTTGTTTCATATTGTAGTTTATTTTTATTTAGTTTTTGCCAATCAGTTGGGCTGCCAGACTTAATTGCCATACCTTTTGCCTCATCTCTCTCAACCATACAATTTTTCAATTCCTCATCAATCCAAGGGGATTTAACAGTTTTTACAGTCATTTTGTTAATGGGTGCCTGCTTATTAGTAACTGGAATAAGTAGGCTACATATATTAATATGGGCTATTTTTAGCACTTTTCTGGGTTGCTTTATTGTTTTCTAATGCTTCACTGGGAAGCTTATCAGAGGTAGACTTACTCATGTTGTTTACATTGGAGATGATTATGCAGCTCACCCTGCACTAAGTGGTCTTTCTACTATTGCACACGGCCTCAGTGCCAACAGTGAAGCTCTGGTTAATAGGCTCATGATTACTGCTTACAATAGCAATTAGGGGTACATAAATTAAATGACTTACATGTTTGCCAGTGCCCCTAAGATCATTGATGTGTGTTAAGTTGAGGGTTTTCATTTTGAGTGATAGAACCAATGTGATTCATTGCGGAGACGCCTTTTACCGCAACAATATGCCAATGTCCCCATCGTTTCACACAGATGTCTTCATCCGACACGCACAATGGATGGAAAATAATGACATTTTCTGTGCCATACCGCCGTGGGAGAGAGACAACACTGAAGAGAAAAAGAAAGGAAAGAAGTGCGTCATCCAACTCTCATGCATTCCCTCTAAATCAGAGACAGAGAAATGAAGATCCTCCAGAATTCAGTTACCTCGCATGTGTGCGTCTCCCTCTCTCTCAGTCTCTGGCCACCCAAGTGAACTCGGAGGTTCCGGTCTGTTTTCAGACAGAGAGTCTCCTCAGCTCTCCTCTCCTACCCAAGCCTCTCTTCTCCTTGTCTCTTCTACACTCTCATCCACTCTGTCTATCCATGCATCTCATTCACCCACAAGGGCCAGGCCAAAACTACAATATGGGGCAGTGCTTGATATCCACTGTTGGAGTTAGCTGTTAAGCTAAAAAATACAATATTCCAATAGCTCATTTGTAGTGCCCAGGGCTAGCCTGTATTTCTGTCTGGGAGTGTTGTGTCTGGCTGTTTGCTTGCGTCATCCAATAGGGGGACATATGTGACACGTGTTTCTAGACTGCCCTTGCAAGTGGTAGTAATTGAAATTCGCCCAGGGGCAGGTGTTGTGCAGTGGTGTGTACCGAAACCAGACACCACAGAAGAAGAGACTCTCAGCCTCACAGAGAGGGAGCACAGCATCGCAGGAAACCCAGGTGATTTATGGGAAGGTGGGGGTGTAGTCTGGGGGTGTAATCTACACCCCTCTCCCCTCCCCTCCCTTGCCCTCAACCTCAAAATCAGGAGAAGGAACATGGCCACTGGGGCAGGAGGGAAGCAAAGGAAAGGGGGTGTGCTGTATAGCTCTCCGAATTGTGTAATCATAGGCCACCTCTCTACTACCTCTGGGGTGCAATTCCATCCCCTTAGTAGAGAAAAAGGAGAAAGCACACTGGGGGTATCATATACCCCATTCTACTTTCCCATAGTGAAAGCTAAACCCAGGATTGCACCAACCTAACCAGCTAGATCAGCAGGGAGTGTGCACACACAAACACCATACCTGGGTGCAAATACATAGTATTTGTTGTTTAAATAGTTATTTCTGTGTATTTGACTATTTTCAAATAATGTGGCCAAATCAACTACTTCTATTTGAAATATTTGAAAGTATTTTCAAATAACTTCCAAATAGCCGAAACTGTTTTCAAATACTTGTATCCAAATACATAATGTCAAACAGACCTGGGTTCAAATGCATGAGAATTTAAATGTTTTTCCAAATACATTCCAATATTTAACTACTTGTATTTTCAGAGAAAAACATCAAAAGACTTACTTCGAAATGTCTTAGAAAGTAATTTAATGCATCCTAAATAGTATTTCAACCCAGGTCTGACACACACACACACACACACACACACACACACACACACACACACACACACACACACACACACACACACACACACACACACACACACACACACACACACACACACACACACACACACACACACACACACACACACACACAGAGAGAGAGAATATCAGACACACTCATGTGACTCGAAAACCCGGAATTAAGATCCATTATTAAAACCCTTTCCAACCGTGTCTGTGGGAAAGCCAACAGGAGTAGTTTTGACAGCTAAACAAAAGCGACACAAAGTGGGAAGGCAACATGCATGCAAACTGCTGTGGACACGGCCTCAATCACTGCACAAAGAGAAACACATCCCCACCGTTTTGTGTGTGCAAATAAAACCACAAGATATAAAGAAAGCATAGTTTACAGCTGAAAGAATAAGAAATACAGGTATCAAAATGCGTAATTCTATTATTCAGTTTTCTTTCTTATCATAATAGTAGTAGCTTTCCTTTCCGGGGCACGTTTTCCTGATAGTGATGGAATTTAGGCTTACTGTCACACCCTGATCAGTTTCAACTGTCCTCGTTATTGTCTCCACCCCCTCCAGGTGTCGCTTGTTTCCCCCAGTGTATTTATCCCTGTGTTTCCTGTCTCTCTGTGCCAGTTCGTCTTGTATGTTAGTCTAGTCAACCAGCTTGTTTTTCCCTGTACTCCTTTTGCTATTCTCTTTTTGATAGTTCTCCTGGTTTTGACCCCTGCCTGACTCTGGACTTCTTTCCTGCCTGCCTGATCATCCCGCCTGGCCTGACCTTGATTCTGCCTGCCTTTCGGTACCTTTTGAACTCTGAACTGGTTTGACCCTTTAGCCTGTCCACGACCATTCTCTTGCATTCCCCTATTGGATTAGTAAATATTGAAATACTCCAACCATCTGCCTACTGTGTCTGCATTTGGGTCTCGCCTTGATACTTACAAGTGATTCAACGATGCATCTTACAGCCAATGGCAAACACTACGTGGAGAGAATGCTCGCTAAGCGCATCATTGAGGCATGTGTCAATACTGATTGGATCGAAAGGCAGCACTGCTCTCGGATTAGCTTTCTCATTTCAAATCTTACATTAACATTAGAATTATTCGGTGCTCCCGCACAGACTCTGTACCGGTACCGCACCTGTATATAGTCTCGCTATTGTTATTTTACTGCTGCTCTTTTATTACTTATTACTTTTTATTTCTTATCCTTATCCATATTTTTAACTGCATTTTTGGTTCCAACAATTGTTTACAGACAGATTATTTCACTTAAAATTCACTGTATCACAATTCCAGTGGGTCAGAAGTTTACATACACTAGGTAAGCATTTTACTTTAAGGTCTACATCTGTTTTATTGTATGGCTGCAAATATTGAGAAGGCTTATTCTATGCTTACCCTATAATAATGCACTAAATCAAGATTTGGCACATCATAGCGCACATGTTAGGCTACACCATGAAATATATTGAGACAAATTATAGACAGCCACAAAACTCAATTGAATGATCATGAAAATGATTTCAATATAATTTAAATATATAGGCCAATACTGTAGGTAGGCAACTTACACTACCGTTCAAAAGTGTGTGGTCTCTTAGAAATGTCCTTGTATTTGTAAGAAAAGCTAATTATTTTGTTCATTAAAATAACATCAAATTGATCAGAAATACAGTGTAGACATTGCTAATGTTATAAATGACTACTGTAGCTGGAAACGGACAATTACATTTTATAAAATATCTACATAGGCCGATTATCAGCAACCATCACTCCTGTGTTCCAATGTCACATTGTGTTAGCTAATCCAAGTTTATAACATTAAAATGCTAATTGATCATTAGAAAACCCTTTTTCAATTATGTTAGCACAGCTTAAAAATGTTGTTCTAATTAAAGAAGCAATAAAACTGGTCTTCTTTAGATTAGTTGAGTATCTGAAGCATCAGCATTTATGGGTTTGATTACAGGCTCAAAATGGCCAGAAACATTTCAGTCTATTCTTGCTCTGAGAAATGAAGGCTATTCCATGCAAGAAATTGCCAAGAAACTGAAGATCTCGTACAACGCTGTGTACTACTCCCTTCACAGAACAGCGCTAACTGGCTCTAACCAGAATAGAAAGGGGAGTGGGAGGCACAACTGATCAAGAGGACAAGTACAGTTGAAGTCGGAAGGTTACATACACTTAAGATGGAGTCATTAAAACTTGTTTTTCAACCACTACACAAATTTCTTGTTAAACTATAGTTTTGGCAAGTCGGTTAGGACTTGCATGACACAAGTAATGTTTCCAACAATTGTTTACAGACAGATTATTTCACTTATAATTCACTGTATTAAAATTCCAGTGGGTCAGAAGTTTACATACACATAACTTGACTGTGCCTTAGAATAGTTTTGGAAAATTCTAGAAAATGTCATGGCTTTAGAAGCTTCTGATAGGCTAACTAACATCATATGAGTCAATTGGAAGCATACCTGTGGATGTATTTCAAAGCCTACGTTCAAACTCAGTGCCTATTTGCATGACATCATGGGAAAATCAAAAGAAATCAGCCAAGACCTCCACAAGTTTGGTTCATCCTTGGGAGCAATTTCCAAACGCCTGAAGGTACCACGTTCATCTGTACAAAAAATAGTACGCAAGTATAAACACCATGGGACCAGGCAGCCATCATACCGCTCAGGAAGAAGACACAGCTTGCTTGGAGTTTGCCAAAATGAACCTAAAAGACTCTCAGACCATAATAAAACAAAATTATCTGGTCTGATGAAACCAAGATTCAACTCCTTGGCCTGAATGCCAAGCGTCACGTCTGAAGGAAACCTGGCACCATCCCTACGGTGAAGCAACGGTGGTGGCAGCATCATACTGTGGAGATGTTTTTCATCTGCGGGGACTGGGAGACTAGTCAGGATCGAGGGAAAGATGTACAGAGAGATCCTTGATGAAAACCTGCTCCAGAGGGCTCAGGACCCCAGACTGGGGTGAGGGTTCACCTTCAAACAGGACAACAACCTTAACCTGTCTAGGACTGGGGTTCTCGCCAACAGCCAATGAAATTGCAGGGAGCCAAATTCAATCAACAGAAATCTCAGAATTAAAATTTCTAAAACATACAAGTATTAGACACCATTATAAAGATACAATTCTCGTTAATCCAACCACAGTGTCCGATTTCAAAAAAGCTTTTCGGCGAAAGCAGAACATATCATTATGTTAGGTCAGCAACTAGTCACAGAAAGCATACAGCGATTTTCCAACCAAAGAGAGGAGTCACAAAAAGCAGAAATATTGATAAAATGAATCACTAACCTTTGACATTCTTCATCAGATGACACTCCCGGGACAACATGTTACACAATACATGTATGTTTTGTTCGATCAAGTTCATATTTATATCCAAAAACCTCAGTTTACATTTGGCTTTGACTCCAAAACATCCCGTGAATTTGCACAGAGCCACATCAATTTACAGAAATACTCATAATAAACATTGATAAAAGATACAAGTGTTATACACAGATTTAAAGATATACTTCTCCTTAATGCAACCGCTGTTTCAGATTTCAAAAAAACTTTACGGAAAAAGCAAACCATGCAATAATCTGAGTACGGCGCTCAGAGACCAACACAACCCCAAAAGATATCTGCCATGTTGGAGACAACATAAGTCAGAAATAGCATTATAAATATTCACTTACCTTTGATGATCTTCATCAGAATGCACTCCCAGGAATCCCAGTTCCACAATAAATGTTTGATTTGTTCCATAAAGTCCATAATTTATGTCCAAATTACTCCTTTTGGTTTGCACGTTCAGTAAACAATCTAAACTCACGACGCGCGGGCAGGTCCAGGCAAAAGTTCAGACAAAAAGTCATATTACAGTTCGTAGAAACATGTCAAACGAAGTATAGAATCAATCTTTAGGATGTTTTTAACATAAATCTTCAATAATGGTCCAACCGGAGAACAAGCGTCACGAGCTCAAAGCATTCTGCCAGACCTCTGACTCATTCCCCTCTCATTCAGCCCCACTTCACAGTAGAAGCATCAAACAAGGTTCTAAAGACTGACAACTAGTGGAAGCGTTAGGAAGTGCAAAATGACCCCATAGATAACTGTGTATTCGATAGGCCAAGAGTTGAAAACCTATTTCCCACTTCCTGGTTGGATTTTTCTCAGGTTTTCGCCTGCCATATGAGTTCTGTTATACTCACAGACATCATTCAAACAGTTTTAGAAACGTCAGTGTTTTCTATCCAAATCTACTAATAATATGCATATATTAGCAACTGGGACTGAGTAGCAGGCAGTTTACTCTTGGCACGCTTTTCATCCAAATGTGAAAATGCTGCCCCCTATACATAACAAGTTAAGCACACAGTCAAGACAACGGCTTCGGGACAAGTCTCTGAATGTCCTTGAGTGGCCCAGCCAGAGCACGGACTTGAAGAGAGAGACCAGAAAATAGCTATGCAGCGACGCTCCCCATTCAAGAGAAGAAATGGGAGAAACTCCCAATACAGGTGTGCCAAGCTTGTAGTGTCAAACCCAAAAATACTTGAGGCTGTAATCGCTGCCAAAGGTGCTTCAACAAAGTACTGAGTAAAGGGTCTGAATGATTATGCAAATGTGATCATTCAGTTTCTATTTGTCATATATTTGCAAAAAAAATCTTAACCTGTTTTTGCTTTGTCATTATGGGGTATTGTGTGTAGATTGATATTCCCAATTCGGACTTTGCTTACCTTAATATTTCTATATTACTTAATTCCATCTTTTACTTTTTAGATTTGTGTGTATTGTTGTGTACTGTAGATATTACTGCACTGTTGGAGCTAGGAACACAAGCATATCACTACACCTGCTATAACATCTGCTAAATATGTGTATGCGACCAATACAATTTGATTAGATTTGCCAAGACATCTACCCAGGACAATGTTGGTTAGAGAACTGAACTTAGATCAATTTGTTATCCATAATACAGTGCTTAGCATGACGGAGCTTTGTGATTCATCAGAATCATCACATCATCATCACTGTGATTCACAGGAGGGAATGAAGTGCAATCTGAAGTGCAAAGAAACCCTCCCGAGTGACGCAGCAGTGCTTGAGGCATCACTACAGCCCAGAGTTCGATCCCAGGCTATGTCACAGCTGCCCGTGACCGGGAGACCCATGAGGCAGCGCACAATTGGCCCAGCGTCATTCGGGTTAGGGGAGGGTTTGGCTGGCCAGGATTTCCTTGTCCCATCACGCTCTAGTGACTCCTTGTGGCGGGCCGGGCGCCTGCTAGCTAACTTCGGTCGCCAGCTGTACGGTGTTTCCTCCGACACATTGGTGCGGCTGGCTTCCCGGGTTCAGCGAGCAGTGCGTCAAGAAGCAGTGCTTGGCTGGACGCATGGCTCTCGACCTTCGCCGTATGGGAGTTGCAGTGATAGGACAAGACTAACTACCAATTGGGTATCACAAAATTGGTTAGAAAAAAGGGGTAAAAAGTACAAATAACACTAATACAAAAATGCTAAGAAACATTGATTTTTAAATGTGCACTCACTAGGCCTACTTATAGCCATGGAAATGTCAACAACAATAGACGTGTTTATCATACACACATGGATACAACAGATACAATGTCTGTAAATGAGTTACAAGATATGGGGCTCATAGATTTCATAGTTTTATGATAGAGTCAATAATCAAGCAAAGCATGACCCGAGACCTCCCTACCCAAAGATACCAGAATAGACCACAGTTGACGTTGACAACTTCACTCTGAAAGAACAGCAGACTTCACTATAAATAGGAGCAAGCTCATCCGAGGGGCCTTTGTTTACAGAGAGATATCGAATCTTATCTGGTTGGCATTTGGGAGTCAGTCTACCGCTGACATTTAGAATTCTGTCACAATTACTGCCAGGTCGCACAGCATGAGCAACAGTTGTAGAGGCACATTTTTTGCCATTTTGTCAGATTAATCGATTCATGTCAGCAGAAGGATACACTGTAGGCAACTGCTTGTGTGTGTGTGTGTGTGTGTGTGTGTGTGTGTGTGTGTGTGTGTGTGTGCGAGAAAGAGAGAGACAGGGAGAGCGAGAGACAAGGAGAGAGAGTGACAAGGAGACAGAGAGATGCCTGCCATAGCCTAGTGTTTCTTTAAAAAGGTGTTCCCGGCGTGTCGGTGAGGTCCTCACACATTCCAGCACGTGAGGCGGCTGTTCTGACATGTTGTAAACTAAGGTGTTAGTGGAAACTTGGATAAGGAAAAAAAGCCTGGGACAAACCTATTACTGGTGGTCTGACAGAGGGTGGGGGTGTAGCCTAAAAATGCTAACAATCACAGCAAGGCACTTAATTGTTAACCAGAAACAAAAAAGCAACCCAGAAAAGGACTAAAAATAGCCAACAATAACATAAGTGGACGGAGAAACAAGGCTCCTGAAATGTATAACTTGTTCAGATTACATTCATATACTGGAAATCTGTGAAATTAACATAGATAATTAATTGAATGATACAGTGGTAGCAATATATGGTTATAAAATCTACAGGAGAGACAGGAATGTCAATGGAGGAGGTGATATATAAACTCAGCAAAAAAAGAAACACCCATTTTCAGGACCCTGTCTTTCAAAGATAATTCATAAAAATCTAAATAACTTCACAGATCGTCATTGTAAAGGGTTTAAACACTGTTTCCCATGCTTGTTCAATGAACCATAAACAATTAATGAATATGCACCTGTGGAACGGTCGTTAAGACACTAACAGCTTACAGACAGGTAGGCAATCAAGGTCACAGTTATGAAAACGTAGGACACTAAAGAGGCCTTTCTACTGACTCTGAAAAACACCAAAAGAAAGATGCCCAGCGTCTCTGCTCATCTGCGTGAACATGCCTTAGGCATGCTGCAAGGAGGCATGAGGACTGCAGATGTGGCCAGGGAAATACATGTCAATGTCTGTACTGTGAGAGGCCTAAGACAGCGCTACAGGGAGACAGGACGCCTCGCAGTGGCAGACCACGTGTAACAACACCTGCACAGGATCGGTACATCCGAACATCACACCTGCGGGACAGGTACAGGATGGCAACAACAACTGCCCGAGTTACACCAGGAACGCACAATTCCTCCATCAGTGCTCAGACTGTCCGCAATAGGCTGAGAGGCTGGACTGAGAGCTTGTAGGCCTGTTGTAAGGCAGGTCCTCACCAGACATCACCGTAAATAATGTCGCCTATGGGCACAAACCCACCATCGCTGGAAAAGACAGGACTGGCAAAAAGTGCTCTTCACTGACGAGTCGCGTTTTTGTCTCACCAGGGGTGATGGTCGGATTTGTGTTTATCGTCGAAGGAATGAGCGTTACAGAGGCCTGTACTCTGGAGCGGGATCAATTTGGAGGTGGAGGGTCCATCATGGTCTGGGGCGGTGTGTCACAGCATCATCGGACTGAGATGGTTGTCATTGCAGGCAATCTCAACGCTGTGCGTTACAGGGAAGACATCCTCCTCCCTCATGTGGTACCCTTCCTGGGTAATTAATTACTTAAAAATCATACAATGTGATTTTCTGGATTTTTGTTTTAGATTCCGTCTCTCACGGTTGAAGTGTACCTATGATAAAAAATTACAGACCTCTACATACTTTGTAAGTAGGAAAACCTGCAAAATAGGCAGTGTATCAAATACTTGTTCTCCCCACATATATATATAAATACAGTTGAAGTCGGAAGTTTACATACACTTAGGTTGGAGTCATTAAAACTCATTTTTCAACCACTCCACAAATTTCTTGTTAACGAACTATGGTTCCAGAAAATGATGTCATGGCTTTAGAAGCTTCTGATAGGCTAATTGACATCGTTTGAGTCAATTGGAGGTGTACCTGTGAATGTATTTCAAGGCCTACTTTCAAACTCAGTGGCTCTTTGCTTGACATCATGGAAAAAGCAAAAGAAATCAGCCAAGAAAAAAATTGTAGACCTCCACAAGTCTGGTTCATCCTTGGGAGCAATTTCCAAACGCCTGAAGGTAACACGTTCACCTGTACAAAAAATTGTACAAAAGTATAAACACCATGGGACCACACAGCCGTCATACCGTTCAGGAAGGAGACGAGTTCTGTCTCCTGGAGA
This sequence comes from Salvelinus alpinus, assembly GCF_045679555.1. NCBI lineage: Eukaryota > Metazoa > Chordata > Actinopteri > Salmoniformes > Salmonidae > Salvelinus > Salvelinus alpinus. Next base: position 3,658,773 of record NC_092118.1, on the reverse strand, counting down.
TGAACGTACTTGGGTGCGAAAAGTGCAAATCAATCAACATCAGTGCTCAACCTCACTAATTCTTGTAGCTGAATGAAAGCAAGTCCCCGCAGCAATGTTCCAACATCTAGTGAAAAGCCTTCCCAGAAGAGTGAAGGCTGTTGTAGCAGCAAAAGGGGGAGCAACTCCATATTAATGCCCATGATTTTGGAATGAGATGTTTGACAAGCAGGTGTCCACATAGTTTTGGATAAACACTACATGACTAAAAGTAAAATAATTGTATTTGGGACAAAACATTCACTAAACCTAGGGCTGACCCCAGTCTGATTTGCACCTGTCTCAGTGGACTAATCCATTGAGGAGGCCGTGGGGATGCCATGGTCCAAGAAGATGGGGAGTGTGGCTAAGATGCACAAAGCATGTCTCTCTCCAGAATGCGCTCTCTCCCGCCATTTTGTGCACATTCATTGTTTCATCACTTAATTGTTTGATTGTTACTGTCTATCAGTTCCCCATGCCATATTCTGTATCACCACTACATTACCGTTAATTCCCATAATTTCTCATCTACAATGTTTCTTGGGTTACGGTAATTCCTGTTAATGCATTCAATACATTATTACAGTCATGTACCGTTGACATTGTCAGAGTGGAAACATTGTTTGCAGAGCTCACAACCTATGCTAAACTTGTGAGAAACAAGTTTTGGTTTATTTCATTCCATTTACGAGTTGTCAATTTATTCATTGCTTTTTGTTTGGAGCGCCCCTGCCAATGTTGAGTAAGGATGTGCACTTGACTACGCATATAGAAGTAGACTTAGGCTATCTGGCCAGCGTGCAAATGTAGGCCTATAAATGTGCCCATTTGGGAATGTCTGATAGTATTTCACCCCGACTAATGAGCAATGGAACTTCTCAAAATATTTTTTCTTTACCTCAAAACAGCAAGTAACGAAGTCGGTTTTTTGAATCCATTGAGAATGACAATAGTTCCTCAATGTACTTGAAAAATATCTCTCCCTTTCGATAACCCCTCTGCATGAAAGGGAAAAATGTAATGCCCTGATCCAATGAAAACATCATAAAATACCTGATTACTTCTTATCCCTTGCAAAATAGCCTACAGCTGTGTCTGTCCCAAGCTCACTGGCGTGGGAAATTCTGAGGGCCCAGAACATGTCATACAACGTGGCAAGTTTGCTAGCGCCGTCGGGCCGGACACAGTTGATAGTTGATACAATGTTTCAAGTTCGTTGCAGACAGGCCATGCATAGCCAATGTGATTTATAGGATATGCATTCTTATCAGGATATTTTCTACCTGCAGGCTGCAATGTTTTTATTTGTTGGCTTTATGTAGGCTATTTTTACATAGTTGGCAATGGCAATAGATTTGTATCATTTTCATGTAGATTTAGATAGAATTTAGATTAACCACATGATAACGAATTTGAAATACAAAGACTATTATAAATTAAAGTGTTGCATGAAAATATGCATATCAAAATCACAACTTGTACGCAGATCGGTTGAAATGGTAAGATGATTTGGCACTCCAAATGGAAAAGGTTGTCGACCCCTGGTGCAGTTTATTACCGCACAGTAACGTCAGAATCTGACAATTCCAGCCAGGAACAGTTTTTTTTCTTCCGGTTAGACCATCTTGATGTCTGGCTCCCTTGTGTCATTTGTATGTTTTAATTATTTAATCAAACAGCATGATTAAAGCATCAGACAATCTCAGTACATATCATTTACTTATTAAAACACTCGGGCATGGCTATATGGAAAAATACATATTTGAACATTTTGACCAATCGATTGGTCGAAAGAAAAGACGACTCTCAGTCTACAAAGATGTTTTGTAGTCGGGAACAGCCCTACCTAAACCTCAACTAAATATTGTACTGGATAATGTGGCAATTGAGCAAGATGAGGAGACTAAACTGTGTGGTGTAACCCTACATTGTAAACTGACATGGTCAAAACATATTGGGAGGAGGTCTGTACGTGATAAAGCGCTGCTCTGATTTCTTGACATCACAATCAACAAAACAAGTCCTACAGGCCCTAATTCTATCAGACCTGGACTACTGCGCAGTCATATGGCCAAGTGCCACATAGAAAGGCAAACAGGCCCAGAACAGAGCAGCACGGCTGCCCCTTAAATGTACACAAAGAGCTAAAATCAATGACATGCATATAAATCTCTCCTGGCTCAAAGTAGAGGAGAGATTGACTGCATTACTACTTGTCTTTGTGAGAGGTATTGATGTATTGAAAGCACAGAACTGTCTGTTTAAACACCCAACACACAGTTCAGACACCCACGCATAACCCACAAGACCATAACAGACTATGGGAAACACACACAACACGGACTGTGACACACACACACACACTGTAATATTGGTGAATTATAAACATTATATTGTACATTTGTACTAATAGAGTAATAACGTAATACATGTATTGTATAATGATTTTTTTTGTTTAATGATTTTGGCCTAATTGTTTTAATCCAGTTTGGACCCCCAGGAAGAGTAGCTGCCGCCTTGGAAGCAGCTAATGGGGACCCTAATAAATGCAAATACATTATGTTCTGTAGAAGGTTAAATATGATACATCATAAACATGTCCCTCATCCAGACATCCACAGTCATATGATCGGTATGCGGCTGATTGCGCGTGTAAGCTTCTGCAGTTTTAAATTGCGGCTGTCCGGAAGCGAAGGCGAGTTGTAGACGGACACAGTCGCGTTAAATTAAACCTGTGCCGAGGATGAGTAGATCCGTGGCAAGGATTTCATCTTTGCTCAAGTATAGCATAGTGGCAATGTGTAAACCGCCAACAAAAACATGGAGAGATTGTAAACAATGCGAGTGATGCAGAAGAAAAGTCTGCAATAGCCTATAATAGGCTATTTATTGGCAATTCAAAAACAAGCAGGAAATATCCCTATTCCACTAGTGGCCTAAAACATATGTATTTGCATATGTATAGGTATGTTTTGTGTAATTACAGTGTAGGCTTCACATTGTTAGGCTATAGAAGGCTACTGTGATGCCTGATTGACGGACCTATCAGTCTTTCTGCAATGAGAAACATTATTCAGATTGCATTTTGATAGGGATGCATCATGTCACATAAAAACGAGTTATTTCCAGTATTATTCTGTCTAAATCTATGCAAAACATTAACTTATGTTGTTATGAAACTCATAGCAATGGACTAGAATTGAGAGCTAAAAGAGGGAAAAAACGACACAGTTGTTTGGATATCATAACATTCAGTCTTCGAAACATCGTCCCGCAGATGGAAATTAAACAGTGGGTCCAAGATTCGAAGACGTGTTGGACGCGATGACATGTTAAAATGCAACTTACCTTGACTGCGAAGAAAGAAAGTTATCATGCTACACAGCACCACAGAGACCTGCATCTTTGTTCCCTTTCTCGGTCTGTCTTTTTCTCTCTGATTTGCTGCAAATATTTCGTTATTATCGCAATATCAAAGAAGAACCTTCAAATCAACAAAGACTGGACTCATAACTATATCCATAGCATGGCTGTATTTTGGTCTTTAGTCCCCGCTGATACGACGAGCCAAAGTTAAAGTTTTGCTCTGTGACCAGGCACATACGGTCTTCAACATGTTGTGCTGTGCTCTAGATCCGATGCTGGAGTGACCAAAAAAGCATTGGACGGTACCAAACGCAACAAAGGGGAGGTTCAGCTAGAAAGCGCACCGTTTCGACAGGAAAAACGGACAAGCTTGTGCATTTTACTTTGATATAAGATACACTTTCACTTCAGCAACAGTATTTCGGGGTGTGTGAGTCCTCCTCAAGGCAACTTTGTTCCCTAAGCGAACACTATATTGTTGCAAATCAACCCAGTGATTTGGAGTTTGCATTGCCCTTGGTTTCTCCTCGTTGTGTCATTTCTAAAGTTACAATGTATTTTTAAAGGTTGGTGGTCAGCAAATCAAAGGGTCATTTCTAATACCTAGAAATGAACTGGACGAATGAGTAGCCTAACTATGCGCACCTTTTGCAGTGCATGTTTCTCTCGGTTGAAAATGCAGACTAAAACTTAAGGCTATGGGAAATCTGGTCAGCAACCTCAAAATGGTCAGGAACCGGTAGGCTCTAGGAAGTTTGGAAGTCATATGCAGCGTGTTGCAATACCACATACACAATGTTTAGCATGAATGGAATTTAGCAGTTCAGCCCGGAAGGCAAAAGCTGCATGAGTAGGATATAAACTCAACTCCATGGTGAAGAAAGTTTATGATTAACTCTATTGAATTGAGCAGTGACGAGGGTTTGTGGAATTCATATGGAGCCAGATAGCTGCCAAAAGATTGAGCGTACGTATCAGGTATCGTTAGGATCGTAAGAAAATCCATAGGTAAATTGTTATGATTATAAGAAAAGCCATGCGTGGAACATGAAACGTAACCGTTAAATTAGATCTGTAAACTATTACGATTATTCAATTCTTACATCTCCGTTTCCTCAGTTACAGATATTTTTATATTTATTTATCCTTTATTTAACAACATTAGCATTATGAGACACGCTATCTTCGAGTGGCCCGAGGAGAAGGAAGAGGGTTGCAGCTCGAAGATGAGGGAACACTGGAGAGAAAAGCCCGGCAGATTCCTGACCCTCCAGCGAAGCGTTCCCGGAGGAGGTAAGCGGGGTTCTCGGGAAGCCGGGGTGGCCTGGAGAGACGCACTGCTGACAGCGGTGTTCCAGGGGGGGCTGGAGGGCTACTGTTGTGGCCGGCTGCCCCACAGATAATCTGCGGAATTGCTCCAGAAATGTATTCAAGGCACAGTCACGGTGTTCTGCCAAGGTCTGGAATACATCCAGAAGACCTCAAAGTAACTTCTCGTGTCTCCCAATGGTGGCTCTTTGGGAGGAGATAGCATTGCGGAGCTGGTCCGAGTCTGCTGGGTCAGTCATGGCCAGTTCGTACTATCAGACATCAGAATAAGACTCAGATGCAGACAGTAACAAAAGTGTATTACAAAAACAGGGGGCAGGCAAATGACAAGTCAAGGGCAGGCAGAAGTCAGCAATCCAGAGCAGAGTCCGAAAGGTACAGAATGGCAGGCAGGCTCAGAGTCAGGGCAGGCAGAGGTCAGTAATCCAGGGCAGTGTCACAAGATACAGAATGGCAGGCAGGCTCATGTTCAGGGCAGACAGAATGATCAAAACTGGGAAAACAAGAAATAGAGAGAAAACATGAGTACGGGGAAAAAAACGCTGGTAGGCTTGACGAGACAAGTCAAACTGGCAACAGACAAACAGAGAACACAGGTATAAATACACAGGGGATAATGGGGCAAATGGGCGACACCTGGAGGGGGCTGAGACGAGCACAAAGACAGTTTAAACAGATCAGGGTGTGACAATTAGACATCACGCACCAGCTGTTATTGACAAATAGACTCACACCCCCGCCTCTCATCTGTGGGATGACCAGACGTAGCTTCTTTATCCCGCTGGTGCATGAATATCCCACCAGCTCTATATTATCTGTGTTGTCTTTCAGCCACGACTCGGTGAAACACAAGATATTACACATTTTAATGTGCTGTTGGTTGGATAATCTTGATCGTAGATCATCCATTTTATTTTCCAATGATTGCACTTTGTTCTCAGAAGGCAGTCCGACCTCCGTCCCCTTTTTCTCCAAATTTTCTTCATGCAAATGACAGGGATTTTTTCCCGTTCCCGAGAAAGCAGTATATGCTTCGCGGCGGACTCGTTAAAGAAAAATATCCTTCCAGTTCGAGATGAGTAATCGCTTTTCTGATGTCCAGAAGTTATTTTACGAACCGGCTCGAAGTCCGTAACAAAAAGGGAGACAACGTTGAGATAAGGAATAACAAAAATGTATTTTTTTAACTGAAGTAATTTTGGATAGTGTATCAATACACCCAGTCACTACAAAGATAACAATGGTGTGTGTAGTCAGTAATCAGTAGTGTAAGTGAGTGGTTGCGTGCATAAATGGGATAATGAGGGGTGTTGAAAGGTGCCAAAACAAACAAACGACCACAAAAATGCGACAACCAAAATCTAACAGTGTGTCTGCATGGAGAGAGTCTCCTCAATGAATGGGGAAGAGGTGTATTTATCCCGGGACACACCCGTGCCCAATGTGTTCTTATTTACAATGACGGCCTACCCCGGCCAAACCCGGACAACTCTGGGCTCATTGTGCGGTGCCTTATGGGACTCCCAATCACAGCCAGATGTGATACAGCCTGGAATCAAACCAGGGACTGTAGTCACACCTCTTGCACTGAGATGAAGTTCCTTAGACCGTTATGCCACTCCGGAGCCCAACTTTAATGACAGAGTAAAAATATTCCGAACATCCATCTTGTTTGCAATGAGGCACTAAAGTAAAACTGCTAAAAATGTGGCAAAGAAAGGAACTTTATATCCTGAACACAAAGTGTTCTGTTTGGGGAAAATCCAAGTACCACTCTTCATATGTTCAAGCATGGTGGTGGCTGCATCAGGTTAATGGTATACTTGTCATTGGCAAGGACTAGGCAAGGACTTTTTTTGATAAAAAGAAACGGTATAAATCAAAGACAAAATCCTAGAGGAAAACTTGGTTCAGTCTGCTTTCCAACAGACACTGCGAGACAACTTCACCTTTCAGCAGGACAATAACCTAAAACAGTTGGCCAAATCACTGGAGTAGCTTACCAAGACAACATTGAATGATTCTGAGTGGCCTAGTTACAATTTTGACTTGAACATCTATGGCAAGATTTGAAAATAACTGTCTAGCAACTTGAATGAAAAGAAGAATGAAAAAACGTATAATGTGCAAATATTGTACAATCCAGGTGTGCAAAGTTCATAGAGTTTTTCCAGAAAGACACATCTGTAATCACTGCCAAAGGTGATTCTAACATGTATTGATTGAGGGGTGTGAATACTTATGTAAATTAATATATTTCTATATTTCATTTTTAACAACCTAGCAAACATTTCTAAAAACATGTTTTCACCATGTCATTATGGGTTATTGTGTGTAAATGGGTGAGAAACAAATCTGTTTAACCCTTTAGACCCCAGTAGATTTCAAGAGTGCTGCTCTAGATTTGCTGATAATTCTTATGATGAACCAAATTTTTGAACACATGTCAAACAAACAGACATAGCTCAAAATCAAAGAAAAAATGACAATTACAAATTTACTTAGTTTTAAGGAGTATGACTAATTCAAAACCCACACAATGTAGGCTATTTGATTGACAACAATTCTTACTTCTGTAAAATGTAAACACACAAACAACTATTCAGAGACTATTTCAAAATGTGTCCTCTCTCAATAACATTTAGTACAGATCAGGACCAACACAAAATGTAGAAATAGTAGCTTACCTTGACAACAATTCAGTGAATGCAACAAGTATTAGATAGAGACAGATACAAAACACCAACTGTCCAGAGAATATAAAAAAGTACACAATTTCCCGATATTACTTGTAGGACAAAAATCATGTCACACTGTCACTTGAGTGTTTTCATTTAGCCTACAACATGCCATGACACTTCTTGAAGCAATGCCCCCATCCTACTAGGAGGCACAAAATATTAAAAATAAATGCAACAAGTATTTTTTATTTTATATATACAGTACCATTCAAAAGTTTGGACACACCTACTCATTCCTGGGTTTTTCTTTATTTTTTACTATTTTCTACATTGCAGAATAATAGTGAAGACATCACAACTATGAAATAACACATATGGAATCATGTAGTTACCAAAAAAGTGTGTGTCCGGACCAACACAGGGGGGGGCAGTATTTCGACGTCTGGATGAGAAGCGTGCCCAAAGTAAACTGCCTGTTACTCAGGCCTAGAAGCTAGGATATTAATATAATTGGTAGATTTGGATAGAAACCACTCACGTTTCCAAAACTGTTAAAATAATGTCTGTGAGTATAAAAGAACTGATATGGCAGATGAAAACCTGAGGACAAACCATCCAGAAAACAAAAAAATCAGCCCACTTTTGATTCCTATGGCTGTCATATTTAATATGAAGGGAAAACCTCCCAGATTGCAGTTCCTTCCACTAGATGTCAACAGTCTTTAGAAAGATTTTCAGGTTTGTTTTTGAAAAAATTATCTAGAATTTGTAGTTTTTCTAAGAGGCTCCCATTTTGGCTGTAGTGTGTGTTACGCGTACTGGCGAATGCGCGTACTTTGTTGTTTATCTCCGGAAATGACAATATAGATTCTCCGTCTTAATTTTTATCATTTATTTACGTATTAGGGTTTGATTATAAACGTTTTTTGACTTGTTTGGAGAACGTGGTAACGTTTGGGATTCATTTTGTATGCATTTTGAAGGACAGAAACCGGTGGATTATTGAATCAAGCGCGCCAGCTAAACTGAGTTTTTGGGGATATAAAGGACTTTATCGAACAAAACAACCATTTATTGTGTAACTGAAGATCTTCATATTTTTGCAAACTCAAAAAATTCCCAAAGGTAAGTGATTTATTTTATCGCTATTTCTGACTTTCGTGATGCATCTGCTTGGTTGGAAAATGATTGACGCGCACCGGTGAGGGCGCACACTTGGTTATTTATCTCCGGTATTGAATATACTATGTTCTGTCTTAAATGTTATAGTTTATTTACATATTAGGGTACCTGAGGGTTGATTAGGAACGTTGTTTGACATGTTTGGACCAAGTTTATTGGTAACGTTTGGGATTAATTTTGAATGCATTTTGAACAGGGGGAAACCGGTGGATTATTGAATGAAGCGCACCAAATAAACTTACTTTTTGGGATATAAAGAAGGACTTTATTGAACAAAAGGAACATTTGTTATGTAACAGGGACGCTTGTGATTGCAACCATATGAAGATCTTCAAAGGTAAGGGATTTATTTTATTGCTATTTCTGACTTTCGCGATGCATCTGCTTGGTTGGAAAATGTTTTTAATGCTTTGTATGCGGGACGCTGTCCTCAGATAATTGCATGGTGTGCCTTCACCGTAAAGCCTTTTTGAAATCTGACAACGCGGCTGGATGAACAAGAAGTTTATCTTTTAAATGATGTATGACACTTCTATTTTCATTAAAGTTTAATATTACAATTTCTGTCATTTGAATTTGGCGCTCTGCAATTTCACCGGATGTTGTCGAGGTGGGTTGCTTGAGGCACGCATAGCCCAAAGTTAACAAGGAGTTGCAGTCAGTGTTGGAATGTGTGGTCAGTAATAAACTGGTCCTGAACATTTCTAAAACTAAGAGCATTGTATTTGGTAGAAATCATTCCCAAAGCTCTTGACCTCAGTTGAATCTGGTAATGAATGGTGTTGAACCAGTTGAGGAGACTAAATTACTTGGTGTTACCTTAGATTGTAAACTCTCATGGTCAAAACATATAGATTCAATTGTTGTAAAGATGGGGAGAAGTCTGTCCGTAATAAAGAGCTGTTCAGCTTTCTTGACAACACATAACGCAAAGCAAGTCCTGCAGGCCCTAGCTTTGTCTTATCTTGATTATTGTCCAGTCATGAGGTCAACTGCTGCTAAGAAAGACCTAGTTAAGCTGCAGCTGGCCCAGAATAGAGCGGCACGTCTTGCTCTTCATTGTAATCAGATAGCTAATATAAATACTATGCATGCCAGTCTCTCTTGGCTAAGAGTTGAGGAGACTGACTGCATCACTTCTTCTTTTTATAAGAAACATGAATGTGTTAAATTGCAAATTGTTCGCACAGCTCTGACACACACACTCTTACCCCACCAGACATGCCACCAGGTGTCTTTTCATAGTCCCCAAATCCAGAACAAATTCAAGAAAGCTTACAGTATTATATAGAGCCATTATTCCATGGAACTCCCTCCCATCTCATATTGCTCAAATGAACAGCAAACCTGCTTTCATAAAACAGATAAAGCAACACCTCATAGCACAACGCCTCTCCCTATTTGACCTAGATATTTTGTGTGTATGTTATGATATGTAGGCTATGTGTGCGGTTTTTAAATGTATGTAGATCTGTCCTTGAGCAGTTCTTATCTATTAATGTTGTGTATTAGGTCATGTTCTGTGTGGATCCCAGGAAGAGTAGCTGTGGCTTTCGCACAGCTAATGGGGACCCACACAACAAAAATGTTTTTGAGTGTGAGGTATTCTAGGGGAACAGAAAGTCCTAAAACCACCCACCTGGGTTCAGCCACAACGGGGGGTGCCACTGGTCGTTTTAGGACGTTTTTAACCACACCATGAGTCAGTGAGATTGATGAAAAACCCTGCAGGCTGTATCGTCGTATCAAGGCCCTCCCCCAAATCTCAGTAAAACAGATTGTTACAATCTCTCTGGTAGGAAATCCGTGCAACTATGCATTCACATAGTTTATTGTCAAGAGGCTGTACATTAGCAAGTAATATACAAGGGAATGGAATGTGGTTTGCCCTTCTCCTTAGTCTGACTAGAACACCAGCTCTCCTACCCCTTGTTACGGTGGCATCTTTTTGGGAGGGTTCCCGTGATGAATGGAACCGCTTCTGATAATCCAGACAATGGATCCAGGACTGGAATGTCAAATTTGTGGGGAGTAATTGCGGATATGATGTCCAGAAGTGCTTGACGGTCATAGGAAAGAATACTATAAACTTTCTGAACAAATAAAGTAAAAAATAACACTAAAATTAACAAAAGACTGACAAGTTGTCAGCACCATCTTGTTGTCAGTCAAACTGTGAAAAAAATTCACGTGAATAATTCCAAGATTTAAGTTAAAGCATTATGGTTACATGTTGGCATTATTCTGACAGGTTAAGGTTTGTTTTAGGATTACAACTGAAAGCTACAAAATGAATGCCTTGCACTGGAGCCATAGCTAACGGTTGTAGCCCATGCTCAGCTCCGTCCACAACACCCTACCTCATCGCGAGCCTTCTAGATGGTAACAGACCCTCGGTTGTCCCTGGTGGATAGTTGGAAATTGCTGTGGAATTAAAATGCAGAGTCATCCCGTAACTTCGCCATTCTAATAACGTGTGGACAGCAGGTAATGCACTGGAGTTAGGGCTCATAAAAGTGTGCAAGTACACACAATCGTGCGCAAGTACACACACACCATGACACAAATCATTTCTCAGACTTTGCTATTCATAATGTTCCTAGGCTTGGCTGGCCAGAAAGTATCTCCCTGTGCAGTAACATTTACCCACCTATCATCCTGAAACGCTCTAACACCATTAGTGAGCCCACCAATAAAAACACCCAAACACAGAATCCAGAGGCAAACTCAAATTGGAACAACCATCACAACTTTACCAGAGTGTGTTTAATGAGAGAGAGTGAGAGAAAAGTGAGAGAGTGCGAGAGAGAGATGTTGCCATGCTCCATACGGACTGCCTGTGAAAATAAACTCCTGAGCTGACAAACGTGGACCACCGTAAACGTTGCAAAAGATCCAGCACATGTGCTAAACACACACACACACACACGGAGATTGTTATTTGCCTTGAGTACCAGAAAGGACCATCCCTGAGGGGTACACACTTCTCTGCTTTGATTGCTGCTGTAAATAGTCAATCTAATTTAATAGACTCCCTCTGTCTCTCTGGTCCTGAAGAACACAATCCCTACAATAGAGAATAACAGAGTGCCCAATGAAGACCACACAGTATTGATTTTAGGTTGGCAACAGTATCAGAGAATGTGTAACTGGGGTGGAGAGAGGGAGAGGGACAGAACAGAGGTGGAGTTGGTTTTAGCTAGCCCAGATAGGTTCCCAACCTCATAACCAGCTACCAAGAAGCCATTTCAGGCTATCAATAAAGTTACAGTAGCTAGCTTGTCCAAATATCTTAGCTGGCATACCTTCTGACAAGGTTGGTAGACTTTAGAAAAGCAAGCAATATCTAAATATACACAACAAGAATCACATTCCTTTTAATTTTTCACCCAGATTTTAGCAGATTTGCAGAGAAGCATATGTCGTTTCTTTATCAAAAGAAACACAAACCAGGAGGTGGTTACAGACAGCCCAAGAGGTATGCTTAGATATGCAGAATAACATATACAGTTGAAGTCGGAAGTTTACATACTTAGGTTGGAGTCATTAAAACTCGTTTTTCAACCATTCCACAAATATCTTGTTAACAAACTATAGTTTTGGCAAGTCGGTTAGGACATCTAATTTGTGCATGGCAAACAATTTTTCCAACAATTGTTTACAGACAGATTGTTTCACTTTTAATTCACTGTATCACAATTCCAGTGGGTCAGAAGTTTACATACACTAAGTTGACTGTGCTTTAAAACAGCTTGGAAAATTCCAGAAAAGTATGTAATGGCTTTAGAAGCTTCTGATAGGCTAATTGACATAATTTGAGTTAATTGGCGGTGTACCTGCGGACGTATTTCAAGACCTACCTTCAAACTCAGTGACTCTTTCTTTGACATCATGGGAAAATCAAAAGAAATCAGCCAAGACCTCAGAAATAAAATTGTAGTCCAGGATCCAGTTGTAGAGGGAGGGGTTCAGTCCCAGGGTCCCTGGCTTGGTCATGTGTTTGGAGGGGACGGTGGTGTTGAATGCTGAGCCGTAGTCTATAAACAGCATTCTCACATAGTTATTTCCCCTCTTGTCGAGGTGGGAGAGGGCAGTGTGAAGTGCAATTGATATGGCCACATCTGTGGATCTGTTGGGGCAGTATGCGAATTGGAGAGGGTCTAGTGTGTCTGGGGTGGTGGTGTTGTGTTGTAGTTACAGATGTGACTGCTAAAGGGCAATAGTCATTTAGGCAGATTACCTTGGAGCTCCTGGGAACAGGGACAATGGTGGTTCACTTGAAACATGTTGGGATTACAGACCGAAAAGGAATTTTTGATTCAACAGCATACTTACTAATTAGTAACCAACTGTCCTGAAGGCCTATAGCTTAACTTAGCCTCTCTCGCAGCTTGGATATAAAGTTTGTGATGCGTAAAACCAGTATATTAATGTCAAATAATCCACCGTCAAAATAATAGCTTAATAGGGATTGTTTCATTATGCAGACAATGCAGTCTAGCCTATCTGTAGATATATACAGTAGTTAGCTGGTAGCCTCTTTACATTAGATATAGGAACTCGGACTCCGCACTGTCTGGGCTATCCCGTCTCATCACTAGTAGGCTTACCAGTGTTCACAGAAGGGGGTGGGGGGGTCGCTCTCATGAGCACCGCTGGGTCTCTGGCAGTCATCAGCTTGGTTTTCTGGGAGAGGAGGAGGAGGGCTGGCACTTTCACTCGAGGAACTATTACTATTCTCGAAAAGAGGAAGAAGAGGAGGAGCAAAGCCACTGTCATTGCCAGGCCTGGGCAGTGAGGTCTCTGTCGGGATTGGGAGGCTGCTAGTGCTAGCTGCCGCATAAGTAGGCCTCCTAGCTTTCACCTGCGATGGTGTTTGGTTAGTTAAGGACAAGGTGGTAGCTTTGCTGATGTGGCACGAGCTTGATCAGATAAAGCTTTTTTTGTTACGTTTTTGTGCACCACTTGGTCTTGCCTTTTGTTTATCCATCTTGAAGAATGCAATCACTCTCCATCCAAGTCCGACCAGATTCACCTTGCTATTTTAAACTTGATAGCCAATTAGGTCAGGAGGCCGGGGCAGGCTGCCACCGGCGCCGCTATGAAATATGCTAATTAGAAAGATGAAAACTCTCTCTGACTCACCTAGTACCCAGGTAGATTGGACAACATAAACACTTCACTTGCTACATTTGTAAATTAAAAAGGAAGATTACAATAAAAAAATATATATGTACAATAAATTCATAATTTTTTTTAGGGTGCCACAAAGACCACTACACATCTGCAACAGATCAGAGTAGCACTGTAGTCCTCCAAACAAGCCTCTGCCATCTCCGTACACACCTCTGCTGTCCTGTTTTGGGGCTTGCATACTTCCTCAACTCAACCTCCAGCGCACAAAAGAAAACGGTTTGCCAGATGGCTAACTAGCTACCCAGTCTTGAAACACCATGGTAGTTTTAGACTATTATACAATATTTAAAATCTTTGTTAATTCTCCTATCGAAAACAACTAAATATGATTTCTATTTACAAAATGTACAGGAGTGATTATGCTATGCGGCCTTCACGGCGCCATCGCAACCCAATTTTTAAAATATACACTGTATATACAAAAGTATGTGGACACCCCTTCAAATTAGTGGGTTTGGCCATTTCAGCCACACCGTTTCTGACAGGTGTATAAAATCTACCACACAGCCATGCAATCTTCATAGACAAACATTGGCAGTAGAATGGCCTTACTGAAGAGTTTAGTGACTTTCAACGTGGCACCGTCATAGGATGCCACCTTTCCAACAAGTTAGTTCGTCAAATTTCTACCCTGCCAGAGCTTCCCCGGTCAACCGTTAGTGCTGAATGGAAGTCCCCGCAGCAATGATTCAACATCTCATGGAAAGCCTTCACAGAAGAGTGGAGGCCGTTATAGCAGCAAAGGGGGGACCGTCAGTACAGCCCAGTAAATCACTGGGGCCGGGCTCCATATTAAGGCAATGTACTGTACATTATTAAAGCAAAGACATACTGTATGAGCTATGAATAACGATGACCATATGTGAGACAGGTGGTTTTGGAGGCTTGCATCTGGCTGGATCTGTCTCTGTTACACGTCCCTGTTATCTCTCCTTGCTCCACGTCCCACTGGGAGGAAGCGTCCTGATTCTGTCACTGCCGAAGGTACCTGGCTGAAAGGAGGATTCAAACAGCCTCAGGAGAGAGTTCAGAAGACAGAAACACGAGGGAGGGAGGGAGGCAGGGAAGGGAAGGAGAGAGAGAGAGGAAGTGGCATAGATAAAGGGAGATGGCTGGGGAGAGAAAGAAAAGGGGGGAATGGAGAGTGAGGCTAAGGAGGGGGGGGTGCAGAAAGAAAGAAAGCAACAGAGGGAGACAAAGACAATAGGTAAAGACAATATTATAAACGGTGTTAAATGTAAAGTCATCTTCCAGTTAGTATTTTATATGTCCAAAATGACCAATGAAATAGGGTGTATTTAACAACATGTCTGGGTCCTGAATTGACAGATTTTCTCTGGAATAGTTACTGCATGCCTGATTTTGAAGATGCTGCCCACAGTAAACACGTGTCAGAGAGGGATTCCAATCGCAAACAATTCGCTGTTGGTCTCTTTTGGGTCCAAACACTTATATGTTTCAAGGAAAACACTAACTTATAAAGCCATGGCCGTTTGTGTAGTGGGAGCATAGTATCTCCACTGCTTTTTGTAATTTATTGACTTACTAAGTAGCCAGTATTTTTATGGATTACATGACAGAGTGAGAGAACTCAGTAAACAAAAAAGGGTATTAAAAGAGAGAGCAAGAGAGAGAGAGAGTAGGATGTGTGGGTGCGTGTGCGTGTGCGTGTGTGTTTGCAGTCTATATATCTTTCTGCAAGTCTATCTGGGTGTGAATGTGTCTGTCCACCCATGTCACCTGCCCTGAAGTAGCAGTCTCCTCCTGACCTTAATAAGCCAAATTAGATGTAGATATACCATACTGTATATGGTTCTGAATTCAAATCCAGGACTAGGTTTGTCCATACTACAGGAGAGGGTTAAAACAATGGGCTCCAGTTGCATTAGTGTGCCACTGGAAAACAAGTATTTATATCAACATGCTTACTTACATAAACAGGAACAAGAATTTCCTACTAATAGTTGGGGCTGAGGGTTTTTCTTTCCTCAATTTGTTGATGAGTGAATCCTTCACCCCCCTCCATCTTCTGGCTGGGGTGAACTGATTTCAGACTAAAATAACTGGGCTTCAATAGGATCGCTTACTTTGCTGAACAGATAGACTAAACATGTAAATATTATACTGAAGACGTATTTGACAGCAGAGTGAAAAAGACACAATAGCACAAAACTATTTACTGAAATTCTTAATCTTATAACTCCTAATGAAAAAAGTAATGACCGTATTATAGGCCTCATGACAGGTAGCACTTTATTTCACGCTTAAAAATGACCACCTACTGGACACAGAAGTCAGTTCAACATCTCCCAGTGGGCATACGATGTGATAAAGACATCTTTTACTGGTTAAAATCTGGTCGAGACATCTTATAACCAGATCACAAGAAGATTAAGTTGTATTTTTTACAATGTCTTTTTGACGTCATGAAAACAGATATCTGTTTTTTGCTTGAAAACTGATTAACTACTGACCAGTTATCTAAATGCTACTCAATGAGTATACACCAATCTACACTGAGTGTACAAAACATTAAGGACACCTGCTCTTTCCATAACAGACGGACTAGGAGAATCCAGGTGAAAGCTTGTTAAATCCACATCAATCAGTGTAGATGAAGGGGAGGAGACAGGTTTAAGAAGGATTTTAAGCCTTGAGACATGCATTGTGTATGTGTGCCATTCAGATGGTGAATGGGCAAGACAAAATATTAATTGCCTTTGAACGGTGTATGGTAGTAGTGCACCAGTGTGTGTCAAGAACTGCAACGCTGCTGGGTTTTTCACGCTCAACAGTTTCCCGTGTGTATCAAGAATGGTCCACCACCCAAAGGACAACCAGCCAACTTGACACAACTGTGGGAAGCATTGGAGTCAAAATGTGCCAGCATCCCTGTGGAATGCTTGACACCTTGTAGAGTCCATGCCCAATGAATTGAGGGGGTGCTACTCAGTATTAGGAGGGTGTCCTTAATGTTTTGTGCAGTCAGTGTATATAAACATGTGCATAGGGTTTAATCCATATTATACATGCACCATTAAATATACAGTGCATTCGGAAAGAATTCAGACCCCTTGACTTTTTCCACATTTTGTTACGTTACAGCATTATTCTAAAAATTATCATATTGTTATTTTTCCTCATCAATCTACACACAATACCTCATAATGACAAAGTAAACAGATGGCTTTAGAAATTTTAGCAAATACTGAAATATCACATTTACATAATGTCAGACCCTTTACTCAGTACTTTGTTGAAGCACCTTTGATGAAGCGATTACAGCCTCAAGTATTCTTAGCTCTGTTCATCTTTCCCTCGATCCTGACTTGTCTCCCAGTCCCTGCTGCTGAAAAACATCCCAACAGCATGATGCTGTCACCACCACAATGCTTCACCGTGGGGATCACCAGGTTTCCTCCAGACGTGACGCTTGGCAGTTCAATCTTGGTTTCAACAGACCAGAAAATCTCATTTCTCATGGTCTGAAAGTCCTTTAGGTACCTTGTGGCAAACTCCAAGAGGGCTGTCATGTACATTTTACTGAGGAGTGGCTTCCATCTGGCCACTACCACAACGGCCTGATTGATGGAGTCCTACAGAGATGGTTGTCCTTCTGGAAGGTTCTCCCATCTCCACAGAGGAACTCTGGATCTCTGTCAGAGTGACCATCGTGTTCTTGGTCACCTCCCTGACCAAGGCACTTCTCCCCTGATTGCTCAGTTTGGCCGGGTGACCAGCTCTAGGAATAGTCTTCGTGGTTCCAAAACTCATCCATTTAAACATGATGGAGGCTACTGTGTTCTTGGGGACCGTCATTGCTGCAGATATTTGTTGGTACCCTTCCCCAGATCTGTGCCACGACACAATCCTGTCTCGGAGCTCTACAGACAATTCATTCGACCTTATGGCTTGGTTTTTGCTCTGACATGCACTGTCAACTGTGGGACCTTATATAGTGTCATGACGTTGCCCTGTAGGGTGAGGTTTATGACCCCCATAATTACCTTTCCCCCTTTCCTCTCCAATCTACAGAATGGACTCTTGGAAGGCCTTTGTTAACATAGAGAGAGTATGGTAACATCAAAAGGTTGGGGAATGGAACAATATTCCTGTAATCCAACCAGTTGAAAGTGTCAGTTGGTACTTAAAGAATAGAATGTCAGATCAGTTGGTGTCTGGGATATTATATCTGATGATAGGACGACAAACTGTATCTTGGAACATCTAAACATTCTAGTTTAAATGTTTAAATATGAAACTATTTCTGAAAACATGAAATGTAATTTTAGCTTCTAAATGAGATAATCATTTTCATAAATAAACTATGCTCACTCAGTGGCCACACACATGTGAACAGACATTGGTTGAGAACTATGAAACATACCCTTCTCTCCCCCAATACAAAAGCCAGACTCAGTTCCTGACGACATGAGGACTGGTGTCCATACGTTTAAAAGGGCTAATTTACACGTGGAGGTGACAATCACCACGCTGGATGGATGAATTTCTACTAGACCAGACAGAATTCAGCGTGAGCTGATTAGGGAAAAATTGTATAACCTTTGAACTCTTCTTCACTAAAGAATAAATAATACATCCTAGAAGTCGAGTTGTCAGCTGCAGCTGTAAACGTACATGCCCTAGGAAAGGACAGACGATCTCCTAATAAGAACAACAGGATACAATGTATCCACCCTACAACACTACGACCAGACAGATTCTACAAACAACAAGGGCGATCTCTGCTGGGCAAACCAGTTCTCCATCTTTGACCCATCTATCGAAGCGTAGTTCAGTGTAAATATATATCTTTCATTTTTCTTTTCCGAATGGGCGGTTATTAGAATGCATAAGATTCTGTATTTACGGTAGCATAGCTTCTCAAGGTCCAATAGAGACCAAATCTCGTTTGTCCCTCAGTCTTCCCGCTCTTTGATTCAAACCCAACCCCTTTTCTTTCTGTAATCAGCCGTCGTATTGGTTTCGTCCACTAGGGACTTTTTCTTTAATGACATGATTAGTAATCGATGAATGATCCATCCTGTGGATATGTAATTCTGTGTGATTATTTAGGTATTTAGTACATAAATAATTCAACCAATTTTTGTATTGCTGATTCAACTTGTTAGCCAGGGTTCGTGAAGATTACCAAGAATTTTACAATGTTCAGATGAGACTGAATAAGGTGACGATTAATAATTGACTGCTATTGATATAAAAGATCTTCAGATCTTAAAGAGTCTATTCGGAAGACAGCAGCTCTATAAACACTCTTCCGTGGTGGTGTTTAAGAGGTTATTAACACGTTAATTGTTGCATGGTTTAATTCAATCACGTAATCAATCAAACTTTAGGTAATCGATTTGATAAAATAGCCTGTCATATAATTTAATCAGTCAGAGACACGATAAGACAGGTGTGTGCCTTTCCAAATCATGTCCAATCAATTGAATTTACCACAGGTGGACTGCAATTAAGTTGTAGAAACAGCTCAAAGATCATTTGAAACAGGATACACCTGAGCTCAATTTCGAGTCTCATAGCAAAGGGTCTGGATAATTCATACAAATCAAATGTATTCATAAAGCCCTTTTTACATCAGCAGATGTCACAAAGTGCTATACAGAAACCCAGCCTAAAACCCGAAAAGCAAGCAATGCAGATGTAGAAGCACGGTGGCTAGGAAAAACTCCCTAGAAAGGCAGGAACCTAGGAAGAAACTTAGAAAGGAACCAGGCTCTGAGGGGTGGTCCTCTTCTGACTGTACCAGGTGGAGATAAGAGTACATTGCCATTAAGGCCAGATTGTTCTTCAAGATGTTCAAACATTCATAGATAAACAGCAGGGTTGAAGAGGGTGCAACAGGGCAGTACCTCAGGAGTAAATGTCAGTTGGCTTTTCATAGCCGAGTATTCAGAGGTCGAGACAGCAGGTGTGGTAGAAAGACAGAGAGTGAAAACAGCAGGTCTGGGACAAGGTAACACGTTCGGTGAACAGGTCCGGGTTCCATAGCCGAAGGCAGAACCGTTGAAACTAGAGCAGCAGCACGAGGAGAAAGCCCTGCCTCTAACTGTTTGCTAAGAAATTCTTGGGACAATAAGGAGGCTTGCATCTTGTGATCGTAGCGTACATGTAGGTATGGATTTTAGGACCAAACCGGAGAGATGAGTAAGAGCAGGTCCATGTAATGCTTTGTAGGTTAGCAGTAAAACCTTGAAATTAGCACTAGCCTTAACAGGAAGCCAGTGTAGAGAGGCTAGCACTGGAGTAATATGATCAAACATTTTTATGTTCTAGTCAAGATTCTAAACTCAGCAAAAAAAAAGAAAAGAAAAAGAAACGTTTTCTCACTGTCAACTGCGTTTATAATTCAGCAAACTTAACGTGTAAATATTTGTATGAACATAACAAGATTCAACAACTGAGACATAAACTGAACAAGTTCCACAGATATGTGACTAACAGAAATTGATTAATGTCTCCCTGAACAAAGGGGGATCAAAATCAAAAGTAACAGTCAGCATCTGATGTGGCCACCAGCTGCATTAAGTACTGCAGTGCATCTCCTCCTCATGAACTGCACCAGGTTTGCCAGTTCTTGCTGTGAGATGTTACCCCACTCTTCCACCAAGGCACCTGCAAGTTCCCAAACATTTCTAAGGGGAATGGCCCTAGCACTCACCCTCCGATCCAACAGGTCCCAGACGTTGATTACAAAATTTGTTTACATCCCTGTTTATAAACGTTTATCCTTTGTCATTATAGTCCATCTACCTGACAGGTGTGGCATATCAAGAAGCTGATTAAATAGCATGATCATTACACAGGTGCACCTTGTGCTGGGGGCAATAAATGGCCACTCTAAAATGCGCAGTTTTGTCACACAATACAATGCCACAGATGTCTCAAGTTTTGAGGGAGCGTGCAATTGGCATGCTGACTGAAGGAATGTCCACCAAAGCTGTTGGCAGATAATTGAATGTTCATTTCTCTACCATAAGCCATGTCTAACCACACCAGCCCTCCACATCCGGCTTCTTCACCTGTGGGATCGTCTGCGACCAGAAGTATTTCTGTCTGTAATAAAGCCTTTTTGTAGGGAAAAACTCATTCTGATTGGCTGTGCCTGAAGAAAAATATAAACACCAACATGCAACAATTTTATATGAACTGTAACTCAGTAAAATCGTTGAAATTGTTGCATGTTTTTTTGTTCAGTATAAGACACTAGAACCATTAAAATTATTACAATTGGAGTAATGTTCTTTTTCATCAGGGTTTGCATGATTCTGTTTAGCACTCTTGGCAAACAACAGCTGGCAGAGCGGTTAGGGTCTTGTGGGATACTGTAGCCAGTCAACACGCTGGGCTCGGGCCTTTTCCGTTTGAGACCCGGGGGACTCGGCATGGACTCAGACCAGCTGAATCCAAGTGAAAGCTTTGATCACTTATTCATGTCACTTGTTAAATCCACTTCAATCTTTGTAGATGAAGGGAAGGAGACAGGTTGACCCCCTAGAGTCTATTGACGCACCGGTGTGTCAATCTAATTAATGTAATGATGTAAAATCCCCATCAAAATGTTTCTAAACACTTCTACATTCATGTGGATGGTACCATGATAACGGATAATCCTGAATGAATCGTTAATAATGATGATTGAGAAAGTTACAGAGGGTCAAATATCATACCCTCAAGCCATGTGTTGGGGGAATGGTCTTTGATCAAATCAAATACAATTGTATTGGTCACATACACGTGTTATTGCGGATGTAGTAAAATGATTGTGCTTCTAGCTCTGACAGTGCAGTAATAGCTAACAAGTAATATCTAACAATTACATAACATACACCCAATACACACAAATCTAGTAAAGGAATGGAATGACGAATATAAAAATATGTGGACGAGCAATGTCAGAGCTATATGTAGACATTATGAAAGTTACTGGTGTTCCATTTATTAAAGTGGCCAGTGATTTCAAGTCTATGTATATAGGTAGCAGCCACTATGTGCTCATGTACATTGTTTGAAGCACACTTTTATAAGTCTCAGTCACAAATGACAGCTCCAATAAGGCTACGGGGAACAAGAATTATAACTCTTGAGTTCTCAGTTCATCGCTCGCTAGGAGGGGATTATGCATGCTCTGGCCATTACTGAATCAAATGAATTAAATTAGTTGAAAGATTCGTTATTTTTCTGAATGAGTTGAAAAGATCTGAAGTCAGTAAAAAGAGTCAAACTTCCCGTCACTACAAATTAGGTATCCTATTTGGTGCTTTTAATATGCACTGGCCATATGCAGGCATTAATATTCATGCTGATTCTGAACAAGCCCTGCCTGCTTTGACCTAAACAATGCCTTTCTTCTACCCTCATTATTCTGACACGCTGAAAAAGAGCAACAAGGCAAAGAACAGGAGGGGAGTGCAAAGTCACACTGCAGCAAAGAAACTTTTTGGGTCGCAGACTCCCTGCGACCAAAAAGGCAACACAATCAAAACAAAGTTGGGCATGAAAGGATACGCTGCAACATATTTTGATGAATGTCATACCTACTGAAACTAATTGCAGAATGGAAGAGGAACCAAAAACAAGGAAGTTGAGTGTCTACATTCTAACTTATACTGGATGTCACTCTGTGACAAAGACTTCCTTACCCTGCCTTCCATGGTAGGAGTCCAAACACAGGGGGGCTTTGTCACTCATCAAATTAATCAATGTGTGCTTGCTTGCCTGCTTGTGCATGCATCCATGTGTGTGTGTGTGCGCAAACGCTGTCTGACTCTGTGTGTAACAAGGTTTCCCTACATGTGTGTGGCAGACATAGTTGCCAGGGAGATGAACCGTGATACAGTATGGTCACAATGTAAGCACTTTTCTGTGCCTTGCTTTTTCAGTGTATCGTTATCATGACATGTCACTGAACATCACTAATCTCTTAGACTGAATAAACCACAGCATGCCCTGTGAGACCAGCCCTTCCAGTCTAGCCTACCAGAGAGACATCAAGGGACATCAGCCTGAGACTGCAGCTATAGACAGACCCCTGTGCATACATACACAACACATACAGCTACGCTACTCAACAAGTTCCCCTTTTATGGCAGCAAGCACAATTTATTTTCTTGTAACACTGCAAGACAATCGAGTGACAAAGTCAAAGTCACGCCAACGGGTAACAAATAAAGCAGTGCAACTGTTAAAGACTGTGTGTGTAGGGATGATAACGGTATTTGTATTTATTATGGATCCATGTATCCATGTATGTTTGAGGAATTTTAATTATGAGATTTCTGTTGTTTGAATTTGGCGCCTGCACTTTCACTGGCTGTTGTCAAGTTGATCCTGTTAATTGGATCTCACCCATAAGAAGTTTTTAAGATGCCTTTTGGACCTACACTTGGCCCTCCAGTTCCACTTGCTGTTCGGTAGCAGAGAGAACAGTCTATGACTCGGCTGGTTGGAGTCTTTGGCAATTTTTTGGGCCTTCCTCTGACACCGCCTAGTATAGAGGTCCTGGATGGCAGGAAGCTTGGCCCCAGTGATGTACTGGGCCGTATGCACTACCCTCTGTAGTGCCTTGCGGTCGGAGGCCGAGCAGTTGCCATACCAGGCGGTGATGCAACCAGTCAGGATGCTCTCGATGGTGCAGCTGTAGAACTTTAATAGTTTCAGTCTCCTGAGGGGGAATAGGCGTTGCCTGGCCCTCTTCACAACTGTCTTGGTGTGTTTGGACCATGATAGTTTGTTGGTGATGTGGACAGCAAGGAACTTGAAGCTCTCATCCTGCTCCACTACAGCCCGTCGATGCGAATGGAGGTGTGCTCGGTCCTCCTTTTCCTGTAGTCCACAATCATCTCCTTTGTCTTGATCACGTTGAGGGAGAGGTTGTATTCTTGGCACCACACTGCCAGGTCTGTAATCTTCTCTCTATAGGCTTTCTCATCGTTGTCAGTGATCAGGCCTACTGCTGTTGTACCGTTTGCAAACTTAATGATGACGTTGGAGTCATGCTTGGCCATGCAGACATGGGTGAACAGTGAGTACAGGAGGTGACTGAGCCAGACCACTGCACCCCTGAGGGGCCCCCGTGTTGAGGATCAGTGTGGCAGATGTGTTGTTATCTACCCCTACCACCTGGGGGTGACCCGTCACGAAGTCCAGGATCCAGTTGCAGAGGGAGGTGTTTAGTCCCAGGGTCCTTAGCTAAGTGATGAGATTTGAGGGCACTAAGGTGTTGAATGCTGAGCTGTAGTCATTGAATAGCATTCTTACATAGGTTTTCCTTTTGTCCAGGTGGGAAAGGGCAGTGTCGAGTGCAATATTGATTGCATCATCTGTGGATCTGTTGGGACAGTATGGAAATTGGAGTGGGTCTAGGGTTTCTGGGATAATGGTGTTGAATTGAGCACTTCATGGTTACAGACGTGAGTGCTACGGGTCAGTAGTCATTTAGCCAGGTTACCTTGGTATTCTAGAGCACAGGGACTATGGTGGTCTGCTTGAAACATGTTGGTATTATAGACTGTCAGGGACAGGATGAAAATGTCTATTGAAGACACTTGCCGGTTGGTCAGCGCATGCTCGGAGTACACGTCCTGGTAATCCGTCTGGTCCTGGAGCCTTGTGAATCTTGACCTGTTTAAAGGTCTTACTCACATTGGCTACGGAGAGCATGATCACACTGTCGTCCGGAACAGCTGATGCTCTCATGCATGCTTCAGTGTTGCTTGCCTCGAAGCGAGCATAGAAGTTATTTAGCTCGTCTGGTAAGCTTGTGTCACTGGGCAACTCGCGGCTGTGCTTCTCTTCATGGTCCATAATAGTTTGCAAGCCCTACCATGTCTAATGAGCGTCAGAGCTGGTGTAGTACGATTCAATCTTAGACCTGTATTTGCCTGTTTGATGTTTCATCGGAGGGCATAGCGGGATTTCTTATAAGCGTCCGGGTTAGAGTCCCATTTCTTTAAAGCGGCAGCTCTACCCTTTAGGTCAGTGCGGATGTTGCCTGTAATCCATGACTTCTGGTTGGGATATGTACGTACGGTCACTGTGGGGACGACGTCATCAATGCACTTATTGATGAAGCCAGTGACTGATGTGGTGTACTCCTCAATGCCATCAGAAGAATCCCGGAACATATTCCAGTCTGTGCTAGCAAAACAGTCCTGTAGCTTAGCATCTGCGTCATCTGACCACTTCCTTATTGAGCAAGTCACTGGTACTTCCTGCTTTAGTTTTTGCTTGAAAGCAGGAATCAGGAGGATAGAGTTATGGTCAGATTTGCTAAATGGAGAGAGATTTGTATGCATCTCTGTGTGTGGAGTAAAGGTAGTCTAGAGTTTTGTTTTCTCTGGTTGCACATTCAACATGCTGGTAGAAATGAGGTAAAATGGATTTAAGTTTCCCTACATTAAAGTCCCTGGCTACTAGGTGCGCCGCCTCTGGATGAGCATTTTCTTGTTTGCTTTTGGCCTTATACAGCTCGTTGAGTGCCGTCTTAGTGCCAGCAATGGTTTGTGGCGGTAAATAGACAGGTACGAAAAATATTTACTATCTTGGTAAATAGTGTGGTCTACAGCTTATCATGAGATACATCAGACGAGCAACACCTTGAAACTTAGAATTCCTTAATATTAGATTTTGTGCACCAGCTGTTATTTACAAATAGATACACCGCCACCCCTTGTCTTACTGGAGGCAGCTGTTCTATCTTGCTGATGGACCGAAAACCCAGCCAGCTGTATGTTATTCATGTTGTCATTCAGCCACGACTCAGTGAAACATAAGATATTACAGTTTTTAATGTCCCATCATCCAATGATTGCACGTTGGTTAATAGGACTGATGGTAGAATGGGATTACTCACTCTCCGTCGCATCCTTACAAAGCACCCTGATCTACGTCCCCGATATCTCAGTCTCTTCTTCGTGCGAATGACGGGGATTTGGGCCTTGTCGGGTGTCTGAAGTAAATCTCATTAAAGAAAAAATCTTCATCCAGTACGAGGTGAGTAGTCACTTTCCTGATATCCAGACGCTCTTTTTGGTCATAAGAAACAGTGGCAGAAACATTATGTACAAAATAAGTTACAAATAACGCAAAAAGACACACAATATCACAATTGGTTAGGAGCCCATAAAACGTCAGCCATCTCATCTGGCACCACCAGAAATCCTTCCTATTGGTCACCAGGATCGCAGCCGCAATCGATTTTAAAGGAAGCTGGCTTGCCAACATCCATTTAGATTTTATTTGTGGGGAGAAGCAAACTGGCAAAACACAAAAACACACAAAAAAATTATCTGTTGTTCTATTTTTCTTCCTATTGTACTTTAACGATATGCATTTTGTTTGCATAGAGATTGTATTGACCCTGGCATTTTTATGTGGAAATAGTAAGCTAGAATATCCATTTAGAATGAACAGATCACAGAGTCCATCTACACAACAGGCGGCAAATCACTCAACAGGTATACACACAGACATTTTTACACACGCACGCGCACACAAACACAGCAGCAGATACTCACATACTTAGGCACACACGCACAAGCATACCCACACATATAAGACTTTTAAAAGAGAGTCATCATGCAAATCCAAAGAGCAAATACCCTGCTCATTTTAGCCAGAAGCAGAACATAAATGGCTGTGGCCAGGGTTTGGAGGCTGCTTAATGATTGCACGGTAGCGTATTGACACAGTTGCAGGCCCCACCCTCTACAGATGCCCATATCGCTAACAGAAAGTATGGTTGCATGGGACACAACAATCTGTTTTTCATAGATTATAAGAAAACCTGCACAGCAACCAAACAGGGGGACATTATGGGGGCCCCTATAGAAAAACAAGCAGGCCTCACACGATAGGGTATACTGGGCTATTGTGTGGATTGTTGTAAGTTTACCTAATAAAAATAAATGCCTTATTATTTGTGTGTCACAGCTCTCTTGCTGTTTCAGGGTAGAGAGTGTCATTCCCTGAAAATATGAATAGCAATTCCAAGTTATATTTTGGAGAATACAAAGAGTGAGCGAGTGGTGGAGAAAAAAGAGAGAGTGGAGGACAGAGCAGAGAAATAAACATCTGCCTATTTATGGAGACCTGCTGTGAGAGACTAACTGGCTTTGTGTTTGAGATGGAATGTGAGATTAGAAAAATTGTCACATATTATGCCTTGTGAGGACTGGCTTGTCATTTTATCGTATTCAGACAGCAGACGTGTTTTAAAAGGAGAAAGCCTTGGGCTGAAGTCAAGCACACATCAATCAGTGTGTGATTCAGAGAGTAAACACTTGTGTGCGCACGTACACAGACACACATATACACACACACGCACCTAACTCTTAAAAGGTATTGATTTTCAAATCAAGAAGCAAAGTGTGTAGAGGGTTCACAGAGTGAACTTGACACCTCTTTTCTTATTTTCTTTCAAATAAACAATTGAACGAGGGAGAAAAGGGAGAGAGAGTATGTGAGGTAGAGAAAGAGAGGTATCCAGTCAAGAAAATTACAGAATGTTTTGGAGAGAACGAATCGACAGTTGGCTAAATAGACGTGGAACTGTCGCCAGACGTCCTTATATTCAATGGTGGATTTTTTTTTTTTTTACCTTTATTTAACTAGGCAAGTCAGTTAAGAACAAATTCTTATTTTCAATGACGGCCTAGGAACAGTGGGTTAACTGTCTGTTCAGGGGCAGAACGACAGATTTGTACCTTGTCAGTACTAGTACCTTTCAGTTACTAGTCCAACGCTCTAACCACTAGGCTACCCTGCCACCCCACAATATGCAGCGGAGTGGCATCACAACGAACACCCCCTGGCAGATGAGGTGACATTGCGAAACTTGAGACGTGTAGAATTTGTCCAAACGGACAATAGAACAGGAAGTTACCAAAACACAGAAGAAGATAGTTTTCGGCGATGGCTTTTTGGGATATCAACTTGTAAACCATTTCAGTACCCATTCCTATAAATGAGTACTTTTTTAATAGTAATGTTGACTAATACAACATAGGATGTGAAATCCAATGTGTAATGTTAATGACGTTTGTTTATGATGATCATTATTAGGGTTAAGGTCACTACAGTATCTTCACTCTAGGTTTTAGCTAGCTAGCCGCTCTGTGTGTAAGCTAGTATGACTTACTAGAAAGTAAGAGAAACAAGTTGAGGAAAGATAATCAAAATAAACATGTTTTATTATTGCCTTAAACAATATGTTTCTCTTGTCTTGAAAGAAAAGATAATATTTTGCAATCTCCCAAAATAAATGCTATCTCTTCGACGAGAGACAGTATCTCCTCCATCTTGCGTTACGACACACTAGGCTCAGTGGGGAGCGAAATTGTGTTGAAATCGACGTAAGGCAAAAATAATGGAATTTAATTGTGAACAGGGTGTTAGTGCAAACATGGCGCCCATTTCGAATGGTCAAACCAAGTTTGCCAATCTCTGTGTATCTAGGGCTTCAGTTCCTCTTTCACTACTTTAGTTCAACAATGCCGAGAGGTGTCATGTCTCTCCTTTGTTCTCCTCTCCAGTTTATTCCTAGAGTTCAACACCAGACAATCTGGCATTTACGTCTCCAAAACATATTTGTCTCCTCACACCAGAACTGTTCTCAAACGAATTAATAGGCTGGTTTGCGTTTAATGAGTCTGTACGTGACGGGGGGCAACTGAAATACGGAGGACAGATTTACGGGGCATAGCTGTGATCCAGAATGGTATTTAAATACAACTATCATACTATATCAGTAGACCAGTGAGGGATAGATGGGTCTCTAGGGTGTAAGAACGTGAATGGAGGAACAGTAATTCACAGTAATGGTTTGGTAAACATGGCAGTGTTTCTAACTGTGTCAGGCTGAAAGGAGTAGATGTCAATATTTGTGGTCTGTGCTGTGACACATTCTAGCCAATTAGAGTATGTTATCCACCCTCTATCCAAGAAAGGGTTATGTCCAATGTGTGACCCGAATCAGGAAACTAGCCGTTTGTCGCAAGTCACGACTTCACAGGAGAGCCATTTGAATGTAAAATAAAAAATCTGCAAAATGCGTTTTATGGCAGAAATGCTTTCTCGAACATGTCAACTTTCATGTGCCTTAATATCAAACTTGTATGCCATCTGTAAATACTAATAAAATTGTTAAATTATGAGCCTAGTTGGTTTAGCCACTGAAAAATACAGCATCCTTCCCGCTAGCCTTGATTGGCTGAGACAATGAGTGGGCTGGACATGCCGAGAGATCAGTTTGTTGTGATGGACTACTTTCTGGAGGACGATCATGCCATGCTGAATCTCTCTGACTCTGAAAATGAATCAGTCTCCCGTTAAGCTTTCATCCATGTTTACGGGCAAGAATCTAACATTGAACTTGTTTGGTTAACTTTAGCTAGCTTCGACAATCGTTGTGTATTGCTAGTTAAAGCTTGCTGTTAGCTAGCCAGCTGGAGTTCGATGGCTGGCTTGCTAACGTTACTCTATGGATTGGGATTTTAGTTCATTTTTTAGCTAGCTAGCTAACGTTAACGTTACATGTCTAAACAAAAGACCACAAGTTAAAGCTTGCTGTTAGCAAGCTAAGGATATCGGAGGTTACATGGCTGGCTTGCTAGCTAATATTAACTTACATGTGTGACATCTTGAATGTTTCTTTCAGCATCAGTAGAACATGCCTGACTCTCCTCCACCAGTCATACAAGGAGAATGGTCTAATGCCTCCCATCAAAAAGAGAGCTGGCCCAAACAAGCACAAGTTACACCTGTAGCATGAGGACGTGCAGCGAATGGTGAACTTCATCAACAACTACGCTGAGGATAATGCAATAGTATTACCAGGACTCCACCCAGGACACAAACACTTCAGTGGAAAGCTGCTACCATCCCATGTGACAAAAGCAGCAGTGTGGCTTCTCTACAAGGAATCGATGACAACACTTGGTATGTAAAACATAAACACATATTGATTATTTAATTGACCTCCAACATGATTGGCACAACTTTTATTGATCTCACATTTTTTTTATTGATTTTGTGCATGGTTGTAATGTCTTACTTTTTAAAATTGTATTTCCTGTTTTACAGCTTCGATGCTCTGGAGCCTGGTGTTGTCACCAAGGAGCGTTCGGACTCAGTCGGGACCATGTTTCAGTTGCTGCGCAACGCTGACGTCCTTCCTCCCATAGATGGTCTGCCTGTATAAGCACCACCTGGACTGGACATAGCTAGACAAACTTATATTTTTGAGAAGATCAAGGAGTTTTACGACAAAGAGGCTATGGACATCACATGCCTAGCACCAAAGTCAATGGCAGGACAGAAACAGGCTCTCCGAATATAGATGCCCTGAATACAAAAGCGCCCCGTATACAAAAGCATTAAAAACATTTTCCAACCAAGCAGAAGCATCGCGAAAGTCAGAAATAGCGATAAAATAAATCCCTTAACTTTGAAGATCTTCATCTGGTTGCATTCACAAGGGTCCCTGTTACATAACAAATGGTCCTTTTGTTCGATAAAGTCATTCTTTATATCCCCAAAAAGTTAGTTTATTTGGCGCGCTTCGTTCAATAATCCACCTGTTTCCCCTCGTTCAAAATGCATACAAAATTAATCCCAAACGTTACCAATAAACTTTGTCCAAACATGTCAAACAACATTCCTCTGGTACCCTAATTTGTAAATAAACAATACAATTGAAGATGGAACATAGTATATTCAATATCGGAGATAAATAACCAAGTGCGCGCCCTCACCGGAGCACGTCACAAACATTTTCCAACCAAGCAGATGCATCACGAAAGTCAGAAATAGCAATAAAATAAATCGCTTACCTTTGAAGATCTTCATCATTTTGCAATCCCAAAGGTCCCAGTTACACAATGAATGGTCGTTTTGTTCGATAAAGTCCTTCTTTATATCCCAAAAATGTCAGTTTATTTGGCGCGTTTGATTCAGAAATACACCTGTTCCAACTCGCCCAACATGCCTACAAAGGAATATAAAAGGTAACCTGCAAACTTGGTCCAAACAACGTTTCTAATCCAACCTCAGGTACCCTAATATGTAAATAATCGATACAATTTAAGACTGAATAAACTGTTTTCAATACCGGAGAAAAACAACGAGGAGCACACACTCATTCACGTGCACCAAAAGACTAGAGTCCACCTGGAGTGACACTTACAAAGAACAGCCATATTTCTTAATTTCTCAAAAGAAAAATATCGAACAATATTTAAAGACTGTTGACATCTAGTGGAAGCCATAAGAAGTGCAATCTGGGTCCTAATAATTAGGCTTTCCCATAGAAACCCATTGGAAAGTCCAATGATCTCAAAAAAAAAGATCAGTTCTGTTATACTCACATACATTATTTTAACAGTTTTAGAAACTTTAGAGTGTTTTCTATCCAATACTACCATGCATATGCATATTGTAGCTTCTGGGCCTGAGTAACAGGCAGTTTACTCTGGGCACCTCAGTCATCCAAACTTCCGAATACTGCCCCCTATCTCTTAATTATTTTTTAAACCAAATACTTTTTTACTCAAGTAGTATTTTACTGGGTGACTTACTTTTACTTCAGTCATTTTCTATTACGATATCTTTACATCTGGACACTTACTGTTTACCTGGAATTTTTCCTTATTGTAGGCTACTACCACTTTTAGTCTTAATATTTGTTTAACACATGTTTAGCACATGACTTCACATGTGAATCCTTAAAGAGATTAAGAGGGTGTGAACAATGCTGAATGGGTGTAGACAAAGAAGAGCTTTCCAGCTGGTTCCATAACATTCAAAAGTGAGTTTACAAATGAATCAACTTTCAAAGCAGAATTACTTTCCCATTGTTTCTAAAAAATGCAGTGTATGATATACCATTTTGTAGCTTAGTCTCTACTTTTTACCAATGTAAAAAACCCAATTTCAAATTTTGCTACATAAGACCGAATCCAGTTGGTGAATCACATATATAAACAACTGTTTTTGAGAACAACCCAAAATCATATACAGTAAGTGTTCTATCCATAATCATGTAAACAGCACAAGTGGGTTTTAGAGCCTGTTTTAAATGCTCAAATATGGAGTGTCTCTCAAATGGTCGGGTAGTGTGTTCCATAGGCGAAGGGCAAGGGAGCAGAATGCTTGGTCCTCCATGGTCGGGGGATGTTAACTGATTTGTCTGTTTACTAAAACAAGTGGCCGGAAGACGATTTGTTGTTTTTAAAATCCCAGACTGTAGCTTTAGAGTCAGAGATCCATAAAACATTTGGTTCCTGCTTCAACAACTACTGTAGTCTTATTTGTAACCTATTTTGAAGTGGGAGCAGCTTGACTAAGCCTCCAGCAAGTTAATGTGTGTATGTCTGTGAACGTGTGCATGTATACGTGTGTGTGTAGGAGAGACCGGGGTTGCTTGACACACTTTTTACTGTTGTGTGTATTTCTCAGCACCAGTATATCTTACATGACTTGTCAACCTTAATAGAAAGACCAACGTTTTGGGTTAAAATGGGGGCCCTTCTTATCCTCATATCTTCTTCCAACAAGGAGTTATAAGCCATCAAACACACTCTGGGCGGGTTGGTTGTCACACAGTGTTGAGTCGGTTGTCACAATGTTTGCTAGTAGCTTATTCCTTTTGTAACAGAAAATTGAAAAAATATAGCATACAGTCTTAGAAATAGCCTTTCTTTGATTTAACAATATTCCTAACAAAATTCAGCATTTTATGCCTTGAGAACAAAATGACAATGGATAAATTTGACTGTGTAAATAGCAATTGTAAATAGTCCTGGTGGCCATTTGGTTAATTGTTCAGCAGTCTTATGGCTTGCAGGTAGAAGCTGTTAAGGAGCCTTTTGGACCTAGACATGGCGCTCCAGTATAGATTGTCGTGCGATAGCAGAGAGAACAGTCTATGATTTGGGTGACGGGAGACTTTGACAATGTTTTGGGCCTTCCTCTGACACCGCCTAGTATATAGGTCCTGGATGGCAGGAAGCTTGGCCCCAATGATGTACTGGGCCATACACACTACCTTCTGTAGCGCATTGCGGTTGGATGCCCAGCAGTTGCCATACCAGGCGGTGATGCAACCAGTCAGGAGGCTCTCGATGGTGCAGCTGTAGAACTTTTTGAGGATATTGGGATCCATGCCAAATCTTTATAATCTCCTGAGGGGGGAAAGGTGTGTTCACAACATTCTTGGTGTGTTTGGACCATGATAGTTTGTTAGTGATGTGGACACCAAGGAACTTGAAACTGTAGACCCGCTCCACTATAGACATGTCGATGTGAATGGGGGTGTGTTCGGCCCTCCTTTTCCAGTAGTCCACGATCGACTCCTTTGTCTTGCTCACGTTAAGGGAGAGGTTGTTGTCCTGGCACCACACTGCCAGGTCTCTGACCTCCTCTCTATAGGCTGTCTCACCGTTGTAGGTGATCAAGCCTACCACCGTTGTGTCGTCAGCAAACTTAATGATGGCGTTGGAGTCGTGCTTGGCCACGCAGTTGTGGGTGAACAGGGAGTACAGGAGGGGACTTAGCACGCACCCCTGAGAGGCCCCCGTGTTGAGGATTAGTGTGGCAGATGTGTTGTTGCCTACCGTTACCACCTGTGAGTGGCCCGTCAAGAAGTCCAGGATCCAGTTGCAGAGGGAGGTATTTAGTCCCAGGGTCCTTACCTTAGTGATGAGCTATGTGAGCACTATGGTGTTGAACGCTGAGCTGTAGTCAATGAACAGCATTCTCAAATAGGTGTTTGTTTTGTCCAGGTGGGAAAGGGCAGTATTATTCGATTGAGATTGCATAATTTATGGATATGTTGTGGCGGTATGCAAATTGGAGTGGGTCTAGGGTTTCCGGGATGATAGTGTTGATGTGAGCCATGACCAGCCTTTCAAAGCACATCATGGCTACCGACGTGAGTGCTACGGGTCGGTAGTCATTTTAGGCAGGTTACCTTCGGTTTCTTGGGCACAGCTACTATGATTGGTCTGCTTGAAACATGTAGGTATTACAGACTCGGTCAGGGAAAGGTTGAAAATGTCAGTAAAGACACTTGCCACTTGGTTTGCGCATGCTCCGAGTACACGTCCTGGTAATCCGTCTGGCCCCACAGCCTTGTGAATGTTGCCCTGTTTAAAGGTCTTGCTCACATCGGCTACTGAGAGTGTGATCAAACAGTCATCCGGTGCTCTCATGCATGCTCGCTTGCTTCGAAGCGAGCATAAAAGGCTATTTACCCATCTGGTAGGCTCGCGGCACTGGCCAGCTCTTGTCTGGGTTTCCCTTTGTAGTCCATAATAGTTTGCAAGCCCTGCCACATCTGACACGCGTCAGGGATGGTGTAATAGGATTCAATCTTAGTCATATATTGATGTTTTGCCTGTTTGATGGTTCGTCTGAGGGAATAGCGGGATTTCTTATAAGCGTACGGATTAGGGTCCCGCTCCTTGAAAGCGGCAGCTCTAGCCGTTAGCTGGGTGCGGATGATGCCTGTAATCCATGGCTTTTGGTTGGGATATGTATGTACAGTGTATTCGGTAAGTATTCAGACGCCTTTACTACTTCAACATGTTACAACCTTGTTCTAAAATCGATTACAATTTTGTTTTTTCCCCTCATCAATCTACACACAAACCCCACAATGACAAAACACAAATAGCTTTTTAGAAATTTGTGCAAATGTTTAAAAAATAAAAAACTGAAATATCACATTTACATAAGTATTCAGACCCTTTACTAAGTACTTTGTTGTAACACTTTTGGCAGTGATTGCAGCCTCGAATCTTCTTGTGTATGACAAGCTTGGCAAACCTGTATTTCAATTTGGTTCATGTCCGGACTCTGGCTGGGCCACTCAAGGATGCTTGGAGACTCAAGGACATTCAGAGACTTGTCCTGAAGCCAATCCTCCATTGTCTTGGCTGTGTGCTTAGGATTGTTGTCCTGTTGGAAGGTGAACCATCGCCCCAGTCTGAGGTCAGCACTCTGGAGTTTTCATCAAGGATCTCTCTGTACTTTGCTCTGTTCTTCTTTCCCTAGATCCTGACTAGTCTCCCAGTCCCTGCCATTGAAAAACACCCCCACAGCATGATGCTTCCACCACCGTGCTTCACCATAGGGATGGTGCCAGGTTTCCTGCAGACGTGACGCTTGGCATTCAGGCCAAAGAGATCAATCTTGGTTTCATCAAACCAGAGAATCTTGTTTTTCATGATCAGAGAGTCTTTAGGTGCCTTTTACTGAGGACTGGCTTCCGTCTGGTTCACCCAGACGGGGTGTACCTTCCATTTAAGAATGATATACAGTTGAAGTTTACATACACCTCAGTTTTTCACAATTCCTGACACTTAATCCTAGTAAAAATTCCCTGTCTTAGGTCAGATCACTACTTTTTTTTAAGAATGTGAAATGTCAGAATAATAGTAGAGAAAATAATGTATTTCATCACATTCCCAGTGGGTAAGAAGTTGACATACACTCAATTGGTATTTGGGAGCATTGCCTTAAACACTTTAAACTTGGGTCAAACATTCCGGGTAGCCTTCCACAAGCTTCCCACAATAAGTTGGGTGAATTTTGGTCCATTCCTCCTGACAGAGCTGGTGTAACTGAGTCAGGTTTGCTCGCACACGATTTTCAGTTGTTCCCACAATTTTTCTGTAAGATTGAGGTCAAGGCTTTGTGATGGCCACTCCAATACCTTGACTTTGTTGTCCTTAAGCCATTTTGCCACAACTTTGGAAGTATGCTTGGGGTCATTGTCCATTTGGAAGACCCATTTGCGACCACGCTTTAACTTCCTGACTGATGTCTTGAGATGTTGCTTCAATATATCCACATAATTTTCTTTCCTCATGATGCCATCTATTTTGTGAAGTGCACCAGTCCCTCCTGCAGCAAAGCACCCCTACAACATGATGCTGCCACCCCTGTGCTTCACGGTTGGGATGGTGTTCTTCGGCTTGCAAGCGTCTCCCTTTTTCCTCCAAACATAACGGTGGCCATTATGGCCAAATAGATCTATTTTTGTTTCATCAGACCAGAGGACATTTCTCGTAAAAGTACAATCTTTGTCCCCATGTGCAGTTGCAAACCGTAGTCTGGCTTTTTTATGGCGGTTTTGGAGCAGTGGCTTCTTCCTTGCTGAAATACATCCACAGGTACACCTCCAATTGACTCAAATGATGTCAATTAGCCTATCAGAAGCTTCTAAAGCCATGACATAATTTTCTGTAATTTTCCAAACTTCTGACCCACTGCAATTGTGATACAGTGAATAAGTGAAATAATCTGTCTGCAAACAATTGTTGGAAAAATTACTTGTGTCATGCACAACTTAGAAGTCCTAACCGACTTTCCAAAACTATAGTTTGTTCACAAGAAATGTGTGGAGTGGTTGAAAAACGGGTTTTAATGACTCCAACCTAAGTGTATGTGAACTTCCGACTTCAACTGTATGTGACTGTGTTCTTGTGAATAACCAATGCTGCAGACATTTTCTGATACCCTTCCCCAGATCTGGGCCTTAACACAATCCTGTCTTTGAGCTCTAATGACAATTCCTTAGTTTTTTCTCTGACATGCACTGTCAACTGTGGCACCTTATATAGACAGGTGTGTGCCTTTCCAAATTATGTCCAATCAATTGAATTTACCACAGGTGGATTCCCAATCAAGTTGTAGAAACATCTCAAAGATTAAATGGAATCAGGATGCACCTGAGCTCAATTTGGAGTCTCATAGTGAAGGGTCTGAATAATTATTTACATAAGGTATCAGTTTTTTGTTTTTAATACATTTGGATAAATTTCAAAAAACCAGTTTTCGCTTTGTCATAATGGGTTTTTGTGTGTAGATTGATGAGGGAAAAAATTTATATAATCCATTTTAGAATAAGGCTGTAACATAACAAAATGTGGAATAAATCAAGGGGCCTGAATTCTTTCCAAATGCACTGTACGGTCACTGTGGGGACGACGTCGTCGATGCGCTTATTTATGAAGCCGGTGACTGAGGTGGTATACTCCTCAGTGCCATTGGATGAATCCCGGTCTGTGCTAGCAAAACAGTCCTGTAGCATAGCACCCGCATCCTTTGACCGCTTCCGTATTGAGCGAGTCACTGGTACTTCCTGATTTAGTTTTTGCTTGTAAGCCGGAATCAGGAGGATAGAATTCTAGTCAAATGGAGGGCGAGGGAGAGCTCTGTAAAGCTGGTCTTGAGTTGTTTTCCCTCTGGTTGCACGTGACATGCTTGTAGAAATGAGGTAAAAGGGATTTAAGTTTGCCTGCATTAAAGTCCCCGGCCAATAGGCACGCCGGTTCTGCATGAGCATTTTCTTCTTTGCTTTTGGTCTTATACAGCTCGTTGATTATGTGGTCTAAGTGTCAGCATCGGTTTGTGGTGGTAAATATGAAAAATATAGATAAACTCTCTTGGTAGATAGAGTGGTCTACAGCTTATTATGAGGTAATCGATCTCAGGCGAGCTATATCTCTAGACAACCTAAATATTAGAGATTGCGCACCAGCTGTTATTGACAAATAGACACACACCACCACAGTTTGTCTTACCGGACGTAGCTGTTCATTCCTGCCAATGCACGTTAAACACAGACAACTGTATATTATCCGTGTCTTTGTTCAGCCACGACTCGGTGAAACATAAGATATTACCGTTTTTAATGTCCTGTTAGTAGGATAGTCTCGAACGGAGCTCACCCAGGTTATTCTCCAGTGATTGCACGTTGGCCAATAGAACGGATGCTAGAGTCAGGTTACCCACTCGCCAACAAATTCTCACAATGCACCCTGATCTGTGCCCCGGGTATTTCCTTATTTTCTTCATGTGAATGACGAGGATTTGGGCCTTGTCTGGGAGCAACATTTTATTCTTCGAGTCAGACTCATTATATAAAAAATCTTCCAGTTCGAGGTGAGTTCGAGGAGAGTCATCGCTGTTCTGATGTCCAGAAGCTCTTTTCGGTCATAAGACACGGTAGCATCAACATTATGTACAAAATAAGTTACAAACAATGCGAAAAAACACACAAAATAGCACAATTGGTTAGGTGCCCGTAAAACGTCAGCCATCTCCTCCGGCGCCATTCTATTCTGATGTCTCGGCGATGTTTTCCCAATGTGCAAAACGCTCTCCACACTACATATTTCAAACACATTTTGATATGTCAGCCACAAATTAAAATTATTGGGAAGGGAGCTCTTTGTTGCACAAGCACAAAAAGCTTGTGATTCTACATTAACTCCTTTTATTGTATGCTGGCAGTGGCAATGTCCCCAAACAATATGTTTATAATGAGGTTGACAGTGACAACCTATCCCACATTCCATGTGACAACCAGCCCTAGCAACTAATCTCACATTTAAATCTTAATCTCGCCCTGAGAGGTAATTCTACTCTACAGTACAAAGTCATATCAAAGGGTTTCTTCTGTTTATACGTTTCACTGGGATTTTACTGAGAGGAGAACTCTCGCCCCTACCCCGCCCCAACCAGAACCCTCAGAGCCACCCCTCTTACACCCAGGCCTCGTGCTCTCTCCCTGGGTATGCTCTGGAAGTTGTGGCTCCCTGAGCCTGGAGCCTCTGGCGATGTGAGTCGTGGAAGATCTAATGGCTTTCTCTCATCGACTTCTCTTTCACGCCGTAAAGTTCAAAGACAAGATGCCAATGGGCCAGGTGCTGGAGTGTGTTCTTAAAAAAATGGAGCGAGTGGATATAGGTGTGTGTAAAGGAGCGTAAGCATATGTGCAAGGTGTGTGTGTGTCTACACTGTCCTTTAAAGGTGAATGCTTTTGTCTGTTTGCAGTGTTGAACAAGTCCTGTGAAAGAATAGGCATACATTTTTGCGTCTGTGTTTGTGTAAGTGTTGTGCTTGCTTGTCTCTTGAAAATACAATTGGGAACACTGGCTATTTTAGAACACTAAACACTAAAGTTCTGTTTTGGACTGAAAAATACAATGTACAATTGCAGCTTTGCTTTTCAGCGAAAGCCCTTCTCATTTTCGCTTGAACAACCCTGCTGTCAAAACCAGTCTTCAAACTTCAAACAGCGAGACCCAGGGGCAGTAAAGCTGTGTGTTTGTGTGTGTGTTTGAGTGTGCGTGTGTATGTATGTGTGTGTGTGTGTGTGCATATGCACATGAGGCCATTGTTTTAGGAGAACATATAGAGCTGAGCGTCCACTAAATTGAACACTAAACAGAAAAGCACTGTACTTAGCCAGCCCACATGCCAGTCTCCCGGCCCAGACACACACCACAGTGTGTGTGTGTGTGTGTGTGTGTGTGTGTGTGTGTGTGTGTGTGTGTGTGTGTGTGTGTGTGTGTGTGTGTGTGTGTGTGTGTGTGTGTGTGTGTGTGGAACAGCCCTACACCAAGCTGCTCGGCCGAGATCCAGAACTAACCAGAACTAGAGAGACCGTAGAAATAGAATAGTAAAGAATATGCTGTTATAGCCCAAACAATATGAGTTCTTATGTTATTGCAACGCAATAAAAAAAACTGCATTGTTGTGGTAAGCATCAATGTGATTGTCACAGCACACATCCAAGGATGGTTGACATAAAGAGCAACTGAATCTAAATGCAACTTATTTCTTCAAAAACAGACTATGTAGCATTGATAATGACCAAAACATTTATTCTAGAGTCAAAATTGACTACAAATTGTAAATCGGATAATTTTGGTTATGAAGTCCAATACGAAACTTTTGTGAGATTTTTGGACAAGTTAAAGGAAAATTTCACCCTGGCTGGCATATAGTCATTACTATATTAAA
The DNA here is from genome assembly GCF_045679555.1 of Salvelinus alpinus. Lineage (NCBI taxonomy): Eukaryota > Metazoa > Chordata > Actinopteri > Salmoniformes > Salmonidae > Salvelinus > Salvelinus alpinus. The sequence continues at coordinate 3,619,159 of NC_092118.1, read as the reverse complement.
TCTACATTATCCAGATCACAAGCTAGAACAAACCCATTTTCATTTCACTGGTAGAAGTGGGACGTTTCCAGCTTACTCTGTATTCTTCTGATCATAGTGAACCAAGTCCGGCATTCATAGCGAATGCAGATGCTGCCCCGCAAGGTGGTTGGGGCGTGCCCACAAACTTAGTTGGTGGTGTTTACTTCGAATGACCAACACACAGTAATCTCAGAATTTCTCTAGGGAGGTTTATTTATTTTTTTACATTCGCTTTTCACTAATGTTTGTCATCGTGCCAGTGTGGTGTTTTGTGTCTGGCTGTGGTAATTACAAACAAGCGTGAAAATGATCTTTCACCGTTCAACCTACCAGAGATTTACCCGGATGCTGCCAGTGGCTTGCGGCTATCCAGAATGATGCTTACGGTGACCAAAGATCATAGGAATTTTCAGGCTGACGGGTTGGGGAATCCAGTTAGACGAGAATTGATGTGATACAATAGTTTTGAAGATTCCCGATTAAAGGTAATGTAACGTCAGCTAGGTTGCTAACCTAGTTGGACTAGGCAATTTAGCTCGCTAGCTAACATCACAGTCCTGCATTGAACTCTGAAAGACATCAGACAAATCATATAGCTAGCTAACTATCTTTTGGATCCACTGTCAATCAATTTGTGGCTAGCTAACATTAGGCTATACATAGCAAAGTAAATGACTCCAAGATGGTATAGCAGTGCAGACGTGGTTTGTTGTCCTCTCGTTTACTTTTTGTCTTTTTTGTATATATGCCAATTTATTTTTCCATTTTTTAAATTAAATATACCTTCCGGTAACCCGCCTCACTCAATGTGACACGGATCCGCTATTTTTTTTAGAACTTATAGCCAAAACTTGCATCAGAGGCTAGCCAGCTACTTAGCTACTAGCTATTTAATCATTGTTAGCCACTGCTAGCGACCTTTACCCTCTGCTCAGGCACCAGCCGTTTTTTAGCCTGGATAATACCTGCCAGCCTCAGACTGTTTTTCTCCACTACAACGCCGGATTCCTGCCGTAAACCGTGGACCATTGATCATCACAGCTAGCTAGCTGCCACTGAGTGACCCAGCCCTGAGCCAGGCGCATCTCCCGGCTAGCAAACGTAATTACCACATCTACAATACCTCTTTCGGCATCTGGCCTGGTCCCTTTGTCGACACGGCGCCCCGCCGGTACCACCACGACTGGTCCGCAGACGTAATTCGGTTTTAGAAATACAGTTTTAGTAAAAAACCTATTTTCTCTGTATATATCAATGATGTCGCTCTTGCTGCTTGTGATTCCCTGATCCACCTCTACGCAGACGACACCATTCTGTATACATCTGGCCCTTCTTTGGACACTGTTAACTTCTCTAGGATAGGTGGGACGGTAGCGTCCCACTTGGCCAAAATCCAGAAAAAAATGTAGAGCGACAAATTCAAATATATTACTATAAAAATCAATCTTTCATGAAATCACACATGAAAGACACCAAATTAAAGCTACACGTGTTGTGAATCCAGCCAACATGTCTGATTTCAAAAAGGATTTACGGGGAAAGCACACCAAACAGTTATGTTAGCTCAGTACATAGCCACAGAAAAACACAGCCATTTTCCCAGCAAAAGATAGTAGGAACAAAAAACAGAAATAGAGATAAAATTATTCACTAACCTTTGAACATCTTCATCAGATGACATCATGTTACACAATACATTTATGTTTTTTTCGATAATGTGCATATTTATATCCACAAATCTCGGTTTACATTGGCGCCATGTGTCGCGGTAGGGGATTTTGAGTAGACCTTACCGGGTCCCCCGTCAAGAGTGACGCAAGTCGTATCACTCGAGTTCTTATATCATCCGGCAAACAGATGATTCACAGGTCCGCCGGACTGACCTGGGTTGATATTCCTGCCCTTAGTTTGGAGAATTGCCTTTTAGTGTTTATTGTCTCCGGATCTTAGATAATATCAATCAGACTTAGAGAACCTCTTCCTCATGGTACCTTTACCAGGCATCTTTGGTTCCCTAAGAGTAGACTCTTCAACTCGCCATTGCTCTATAGGGTTTCCAAAGACTCTTGTATCTAGACCTAAACCATAAAATCGGTTGTAAATCGATTTACGATTTAATGCCTATTTACCTTTTATAGAGTAGACTCTTCAACTCGCCATTGCTCTACAGGGTTCCCCTATTACTCTTATATCTAGACACACGATTTACGATTGAACCTTTTGTCAATAGGGGGAGCTGTTAGCATAATTTTTTTTTTTACATTTCCAAATTAAACTGCCTCGTACTCAATTCTTGCTCGTACAATATGCATATTATTATTACTATTGGATAGAAAACAATCTCTAGTTTCTAAAACCGTTTGAATTATGTCTGTGGGTGAACCAGAACTCTTTCTACAGCGAAACTCATGACAGGACATGCGAAGCTCTGAAAAATAGTCTCTGATCTCGGATCAGTTTAAAACTCTGTGTGTGCCCTATGGCTTGACATGAACTGCACCCGCCTTCCCCTGGATGTCAGTAACCAATGAGAAGTGGAATGGAGTCTCTACGTATTTCACAGAGTTCATAAAAGGCCATGGAGTGACATGTCCGTTCTTTTGGACCCTCGTCAAGGCGCAAGAGAGGACATCAGAATGGCATGCTCAAAAGCTCCTGTTATCGGCCTAAGATATATCCGTCTGTGATTTAATTCGATATAGGTGTTAGAAACATCATAACGAAGTTATTTTAAACCGATTTATATCAGTTTATGCGAGTATATTGCTATTTTCTGAATTTTCGTAGAATTGCGCTTTGAGGATTTGGACATGTGTGTGCCACGTAGCTATTGTTAGCTGCTAGTTCCGAAGTTGAAGAGGACATTTTACAACAAAGCAACGATTCTTTTGGAGAAAGGACACCTTGCCCAAGATTCTGATGGAAGCTCGTCCAAAAGTAAGAGCTATTTATGATTTTATTCCGTATTTATGTGGAAAAATGTAAACGCATTTGTCGGCCATTATTGCGGCACTAGTCTGGCTGTAACCCACACTGTATGTCTAGTAACGTTAATTTTAAAAATCTAAATCAGCGGTTGCATTAATAACCAATGCATCTTTCATTAGCTGTCCAACCTGTATTTTTTTTGTCAATCTAATCGATAAATAATCGTAAACTTAGGTGCCTTTCCAAGATGGCGCCGGCCAGAATGCATGCCATGTTTTGACAGATTACATTGCATAACCACGATTTGTGATGCTAAATATGCACATTTTCGAACAAACTCTATATGCATTGTGTAATATGATGTTACAGCACTGTCATCTGAAGAATTCTGAGAAGGTTAGTGAAAAAATTAATATATTTTGGTGGTGATAACGTTATCGCTCTTTTTGCCTTGAATCAATGCTGGGGTGATGTTAGCTCATGTGGTATGCTAATATAACGATATATTGTGTTTTACAGTGAAACACTTAGAAAATCTGAAATATTGTCTGGATTCACAAGATCTGTGTCTTTCAATTGCTGTACGCTGTGTATTTTTAAGAAATGTTTTAGGATGAGTAATTAGGTAATACACGTTGCTCTCTGTAGTTATTCTAGTTGCTTTGGTGAGTTTTGTGATAGTGGCTGCAATGGTAAACTATGATTTATACCTGAAAAATGCAAATTTTTCTAAAAAAACATATGCTATACCATAAATATGTTATCAGACTGTCATCTTATGAAGTTGTTTCTTGGTTAGTGGCTATATATATCTTTATTTAGTCGAATTAGTGATAGCTACTGATGGAGTAAAAAACTGGTGGAGTAAAAAAAGTGGTGTCTTTTGCTAACGTGGTTAGCTAATAGATTTACATATTGTGTCTTCCCTGTAAAACATTTTAAAAATCAGAAATGATGGCTGGATTCACAAGATCTGTATCTTTCATCTGGTGTCTTGGACTTGTGATTTAATGATATTTAGATGCTTGTATTTACTTGTGACGCTATGCTAGGCTATGCTAGTCAGCTTTTTTACTGTGGGGGGTGCTCCCGGATCCGGGATGAGTACCAAGTAAAAGTTAATGCCTATACCCGTCGGTTAATACTGCTTGAATATTAATACAGAGTAACTTTACTTTTTACAATATAAATGAGTTGGCTGTCCAATCCTTTAAATTGTCTTTTGTGTAGAAACTAGACTTATTTCCCTAGATTGGGGGTGTCAGAGGCGTTTTCTCCCCTAGGGCTTTGAGTCTAGTTTCTACTTTTTATTCAATGTTTGCAATTCACACAGTTGTACAAGTTATTACATTTTCTCTTTGGTTCTTAATCTATAACATCAAACATCATCGAAACACTTATTACTATTAATGCCTTATATATGTATTACAACAAGCGGTTAATTACCTTAGCGTAAGTTGCCCTGGTTGGTTCCCGAAAAGAGTATCTTCTTCAACTCTATAGGTTTAGCCAATCACTCCGTATCTGTTTCTCCTGCTAGAAGTTGTACTTTGACTTGTTCTTTTAAAAAAAATTTTTTTTAACTGATTAGTAACGAGACTGCTATCGTAGAACAAGGCCCCCCGCAACACCTCCGATGCTATGTATCCACTCCGGTTAAGGTGTGGATGTATTCAGCACTGGGAGTGCATAGGGCATAGGTCTCGCCCAAAAATCACCCGTCAAAGGATACAATTGTTCTAGAGTATGAAAGTCAGATATGTATCTGTTTCTCCTACTAGAAGTTGTACTATGATTTACTGATTAGTGAAGAGAACGGTTCGAGATCAAAACCCTTCGTAACACCACTGATGCTATTTATCCACTCATGTTAGCAGGTGGATGTAGTCAGCACAAGGAGTGTACAAGGTAGTTGTCTCAGTATGTCTCGTTCAGAAATCAGAAGTCAAGAGATACAATTGTTCTAGAGTATGAAAGTCAGATATTATCTTTTAGGTTGATGATAGTTGAAGTATCACGTGCTGTCTGTCGGTGATAAGTCAAGTAGTACTATCATGCCTTCTTTTGGGAAGGCATTCTTCTTATATACTCTCTTCGGGACCAACTCAACCCTTGCTGCTATCTGCACACATTTACATTTATTCGACGCACATTTCACTGCTTCCTTCCAGTATCAGTTCTTTCAGTAGCTGCAGCCACTCTGCGTCTCGCGGATCTGGTGTTGCACTTCCTTCTCCTTGTTTGGGTACAATGTCCATTAGTTCCTCATACCATGGCTTTACTGCCCACGGAGGGGGGGGGGGGTGTAGATTGAGACTCTGGGGGAGAATCTTCCATCAGGTCCTTTTTTAGTGCTTCCGTCACACATGTTCAGAAATGCCTCCAAAATATCCGGAGTAATTAGAGAGCCACGTCAAATAACAGAAATACTCATCATAAACTTTGATGAAAGATACATGTTTTACATATAATTAAAGATACACTGGTTCTTAATGCAACCGCTGTGTCAGATTATTTTAAACTTTAGGAAAAAGCATACCATTTAATAAATCTGAGACGGCGCTCAGATAGTAACAACATTTCTCCGCCATGTTGGAGTCAACAGAAATATGAAATTACATCTTCCCTTACCTTTGATTATCTTCATCAGAATGCAGTGCCAGGAATCCTAGTTCCAAAATAAATCGTTGTTTTGTTCGATAATGTCCATTACTTATGTCCAATTAGCTAATTTTGCTAGCATGTTTAGTGCACGTGTCCAAACGCTCGCGCAGATGCAGGCAAACGTCGGACGAAAACTTCAAAAAGTGATATTACAAGTCAAAAAACTGGTCAAACTTAGTAGAGAATCAATCTTCAGGATGTTGTTATCATTTATATCCAATAAGGTTCCAACCGGAGAATACTTTTCAGTCTCTATAAGTAATGGAACGCAAGACGATATAATGAGGAATGCGCGTGACCAAGAACTGGCAATCTGCCAGACCACTGACTCATTCCCCTCCCATCCGGTCCCACAACACAGCATAAGCTTCATTCCACATTCTACTGACTGTTGACATCTAGTGGAAGGCGTATGAAGAGCAAACATATCCATATATTACAGAGAATTGAATAGGCAATGACTTTAACAACGACCACTCTCAGATTGTTCACTTCCTGTCTGGATTTTTTCTCAGGTTTTTGCCTGCCATATGAGTTCTGTTATACTCACAGACATCATTCAAACAGTTTTAGAAACTTCAGAGTGTTTTCTATCCAATAGTAATAATAATATGCATATGGGACAGAGTAGGAGGCAGTTCACAATGGGCATGAAATTCATCCAAAAGTGAAAATGCTGCCCCCTATACCAAAGAAGTTAACTAACCTCCAAACAAGCTTCAATGCCATACAACACTCCTTCCGTGGCCTCAAACTGATCTTACACACTAGCAAAACCAAATGCATGCATTTCAACCATTCCATGCCCGTACCCGCCCGCCCGACTAGCATCACTAGTCTGGACGGTTCTGACCTAGAATATGTGGACAACTACAAATACCTAGGTGTCTGGCTAGACTGTAAACTCTCCTTCCAGACTCATATCAAACATTTCCAATCCAAAATCAAATCTAGAATCGGTTTCCTATTTCGCAACAAAGCCTCCTTCACTCACGCCGCCAAACTTACCCTAGTAAAACTGACTACCCTACCGATCCTCGACTTCGGCGATGTCATCTACAAAATAGCTACCAATACTCTCCTCAGCAAATTGGATGCGTATCACAGTGCCATCCGTTTTGTTAACAAAGTGCCTTATACCACCCACCACTGCGACCTGTATGCTCTAGTCGGCTGTCCCTCGCTACATATTCGTCGCCAGACCCACTGGCTCCAGGTCATCTATAAGTCTATGCTAGGTAAAGCTCCGCCTTATCTCAGCTCACTGAGATAACACCCACCCGTAGCACGCGCTCCAGCAGGTATATCTCACTGGTCATCCTCAAAGCCAACACCTACTTTGGCCGCCTTTCCTTCCAGTTCTCTGCTGCCAGTGACTGGAACAAATTGCAAAAATCGCTAAAGCTGGAGACTTACATTTCACTCAATAACTTTAAACATCAGCTATCTGAGCAGCTAACCGATCGCTGCAGCTGTAGTCCATTTGTAAATAGCCCACCCAATCTATCTACCTCATCCCCATATTGTTTTGTTTTTACTTTGCTGCTCTTTTGCACATCCATATCACTACTTACACACCATCATCTGCTCATCTATCACTCCAGTGTTAATCTGCTAAATTGTAATTTCTTTGCTACTATGGCCTATTTATTGCCTTACCTCCTCATGCCATTTGCACACACTGTATATAGACTTCCTTTTTTTTCTATTGTGTCATTGACTGTACGCTTGTTTATTCCACGTGTAACTCTGTGTTGTTGTTTCTGTCGCACTGCTTTGCTTTATCTTGGCCAGGTCGCAGTTGTAAATGAGAACTTGTTCTCAACTAGCTTACCTGGTTAAATAAAGGTGAAATAAAAATAAATAAATAAAAACTCTGAGATATGAATAATATTACTACACATGGGGACTGGTCTTGACATATTAGTAAGAATGTCTCACCCCATCTTCAAGAATGGACTTTTTCCTCGCCCACTTTCGGTTATTTGAAATGAAATAATTTCCAAAAGATCATAATTTTTTTAACAAGCCACAGAAAGTTGGTAGCAATTTCAGTTTAATCCACCAGAAAAGATCAAACAAATAATACAACAAATATTGTGGTTAAACTCAAATATACTCATTGATTAAAAAAACTTTATCAATTGGAACCTTTAACATGTGGAAGTGGGAAAAAGTATTATTATTATTATTAACCCTGTTTTTCACAAGCGTAGCAGGCTGTGAATTCTGCAAACAATGTTTCTAGCAGGAGAACATATATTGGTCCTATTGGTCATGGTTCCCAGTGGTCTAAGGCACTGCATCATGCAAGAAGCATCACTACAGTCTCTGGTTCAAATCCAGGCTGTATCACATCCGACTGTGATTGGGATTCCCATTGGGCGGTGCACAATTGGCCCAGCGCCGTCTGGAGTAGGGGAGCGTTTGGCCAGCTGGGATGTCCTTGTCCAAAAAATAGGCATGGTGGACTTATGGTTTCTCTCTTATGACTTATGGTTTCTCTTTAACAAAGTGATTATTGTTATCATTATTCATTATTTTAGAATTATATAAAAGCCCCTTAGATATTCTCACAGGTCAGATTTGCCCTAACAAAAAATTCCCCTTAGATATTAATTTAGAATCTTCAATTCTCTAAATTGAATTATTGGCGGAGAGTCACGTCATTGATTTTTTTTTAGATATACTGTAGGCCTACCATAGGTGACATGAGTCTCACTAGTGTTGAGTACTGTGCTGTTAAAAGTGGTGTAGGTCTTGTTTATTTAAAAAGCATATTGAAGTTAGAAGCAAAAGGATTAGAAGCAATAGACTACTGTCACGCCCTGACCTTAGAGATCCTTTTCATGTCTATTTTGGTTTGTTCAGGGCGTGAGTTGGGGTGGGTATTCTATGTTCTTTGTTTTGTAGTTCTATGTTTTGGCTGGGTAGGGTTCTCAATCAGGGACAGCTGTCTATCGTTGTCTCTGATTGAGAACCATACTTAGGCTGCCCTTTTTCCCACCAGTGTTGGTGGGAGGTTGACTTTGTTTAGGGCACATAGCCTTTGAGCTTCACGGTTTGTTTGTAGTGTTTATTGTTTTGTTCGGCGTCATTTTTATTAATAAAAGAAAATGTACGCTAACTACGCTGCACCTTGGTCCTTTTCTTTTCACGGCCGTGACAACTACCTGCTGTGGTCAACTATTTCAGCACCGTTTCACACTGCTCTGAGACAAGCATGGGGACTGGTCTTGATAAATCAATGAGATTTTATTTTCACTGTATCTCCATTCGGGTATTGGTTTGACTACAACTAGGGTGTGGAAATGTCATGCTCTTAGTTCTGTAGCCTACTCCAGACCGTCACCTTGTACAGCGCCATATTTTCCTAACGGAAACCCTGAGGGTTTCATTTTCCGTTTTCCTTAGAATAGAAACACTATAACATTAATCAAATGAATTAAGCTAAATTTCTTAAAATCAATCCCAGATACTATGTTCTTACAAAAAAAAGGTTTACAATTCTTTAGTATAGCCAATATTGAAGGCTAACAAATGCTTCTCAAAGATTCCCTCTGGTGGTAAAACTAGCACTAACTAGCATTACTGGTAACAATGGCTGACAATTAAATAACATGCCATAGAATTCTGCGGCAGCCCGCAAGGTGTGCTGCAGTATGATGCAACTTTTACAGGAAGAACCACTGTAGTTGCTGCCGAGGCAGCTCTGTACCTTTCAGTGTCAGTATTAGTATTTATTATTAAATATAAATGCAACATGTAAAGTGTTGGTCCCATGTTTCATGAACTGAAAGAAAAAAATCCAGAAATGTTCCATGTGCACAAAAAGCTTACTTCTCTCAAATTGTGTGCACAAATAAGTTAATATTCCTGTTAGGGAGCATTTCTCATTTGCCCAACAAATCCATCCACCTGACAGGTGTGGCATATCAAGAAGCTGATTAAACAGCATGATTATTACACAGGTGCATCTTGTGATTGGGACAATAAAAGGCCACAAAATGTGCAGTTTTGTCACACAACACAATGCTACAGACGTCTACATTTTTGAGGGAGCGTGCAATTGGCATGCTGACTGCAGAAATATCCACCAGAGCTGTTGCCAGATAATTTGTTGTTAATTTCTCTACCATATGCCGCCTCCATTGTCGTTTTAGAGAATTTGGCAGTACGTCCAACCGGCCTCACAACCGCAGACCACGTGTGACCAAGCCAGCCCAGGACTTCCACATTCGGCTTCTTCGCCTGCGGGATCACCTGAGATCAGTCACCTGGACAGCTGATGAAACTGAGTAGTATTTATGTCTGTAATAAAGCCCTTTTTTAGGGGAAAAACTAATTCTGATTGTCTGGCTGTGCTTGCTGCGCCCCTGCCCAGTCATCTGAAATCCATTGATTAGGGCCTAAGGAATACATTTCAATTGATTGATATCCTTTTATAAACTGTAACTTAGAAAAATCGTTGAAATTGTTGCATGTTGTGTTTATATTTTTGTTCAGTACATGGAATGAATTTCAGGATACTCCAAGATAGTGCCTCTAGGTCACTTCAGAGCATTGATGGGGGAGACCTGTTAACATAGGAGTGTACGTGTTTTTGTAATTAACTTCTGATGTCTTGATGGGATGGGGAAACTGTAGGGGAAACTACTGGGGAAACTTTTGATTGTATTATTATTGAATGATTGCATTTCTTATTTAGTATGTGTATTCTTTCATGCTGGGCTAATTCGTAAAAGAGACCTGGGTCACAATTAATATAACATATGTTGTATAAGGGTACCTTTGACTGAGGGGACAGAGCGCGACAGTGGGACGCTGGCTTGTGAACTTGACTAAGGGGACAAGTCCCCTCAAGTGGTGAAAGTGTGATGTGATCCTCTTGTGTGGATTTTAAACTTGGCACACACTTATTAAAATATACTATTTAAAAATATGTACATTCTTTCTTGTGAAAAGCACATACATAACCCCCCCCCTCCCCAAAAGATTCATCCAACATTATTTTCACATTTGTACAAAAATACAATTTTGGCCATAGTTTCTCCTGAGTGTCGCAGCAGTCTGCATCTCAGTGTTAGAGGTGTCACTACCCTAGTTCGAATCCAGACTGTATCACAACAGGCCGTGATTGGGATCCCATAGTGCGGCGCAAAATTGGCCAAGCATCGTCCGGGTTTGGCCGGTGAAGGCCATCATTGTAAATAAGAATTTGTTCTTAACTGACTTGCCTAGTTAAATAAAGGTTCAATTTGATCCATATTACAAGCCATCTGTTCTGTTAAATGCATGCATCAGACAAACTTGATTTTGGGGTGAAGTACTATATTTAAGTGCCTGCTCTCAGCACCGCTCAGATAAGAAACATCAGCGTCTGCCTTATACACTGCTCAAAAAAATAAAGGGAACACTTAAACAACACAATGTAATTCCAAGTCAATCACACTTCGGTGAAATCAAACTGTCCACTTAGGAAGCAACACTGATTGACAATAAATTTCACATGCTGTTGTGCAAATGGAATAGACAACAGGTGGAAATTATAGGCAATTAGCAAGACACCCCCAATAAAGGAGTGATTCTGCAGGTGGTGACCACAGACCACTTCTCAGTTCCTATGCTTCCTGGCTGATGTTTTGGTCACTTTTGAATGCTGGCGGTGCTTTCACTCTAGTGGTAGCATGAGACGGAGTCTACAACCCACACAAGTGGCTCAGGTAGTGCAGCTCATCCAGGATGGCACATCAATGCGAGCTGTGGCAAGAAGGTTTGCTGTGTCTGTCAGCGTAGTGTCCAGAGCATGGAGGCGCTACCAGGAGACAGGCCAGTACATCAGGAGACGTGGAGGAGGCCGTAGGAGGGCAACAACCCAGCAGCAGGACCGCTACCTCCGCCTTTGTGCAAGGAGGAGCACTGCCAGAGCCCTGCAAAATGACCTCCAGCAGGCCACAAATGTGCATGTGTCTGCTCAAACGGAAACATACTCCATGAGGGTGGTATGAGGGACCGACGTCCACAGTTGGGGGTTGTGCTTACTGCCCAACACCGTGCAGGACGTTTGGCATTTGCCAGAAAACACCAAGATTGGCAAATTCGCCACTGGCGCCTGACTGCCATTAGGTACCGAGATGAGATCCTCAGACCCCTTGTGAGACCATATGCTGGTGCGGTTGGCCCTGGGTTCCTCCTAATGCAAGACAATGCTAGACCTCATGTGGCTGGAGTGTGTCAGCAGTTCCTGCAAGAGGAAGGCATTGATGCTATGGACTGGCCCGCCCGTTCCCCAGACCTGAATCCAATTGAGCACATCTGGGACATCATGTCTCGCTCCATCCACCAACGCCACGTTGCACCACAGACTGTCTAGGAGTTGGCGGTCCAGGTCTGGGAGGAGATCCCTCAGGAGACCATCTGCCACCTCATCAGGAGCATGCCCAGGCATTGTAGGGAGGTCATACAGGCACGTGGAGGCCACACACACTACTGAGCCTCATTTTGACTTGTTCTAAGGACATTACATCAAAGTTGGATCAGCCTGTAGTGTGGTTTTCCACTTTAATTTTGAGTGTGACTCCAAATCCAGACCTTCATGGGTTGATATATTTGATTTCCATTGATAATTTTTGTGTGATTTTGTTGTCAGCACATTCAACTATGTAAAGAAAAAAGTATTTAATAAGAATATTTCATTCATTCAAATCTAGGATGTATTTTAGTGTTCCTTTATTTTTTTGAGCAGTGTACATAGGTAAAGCAGGGATGGTGAGTTGGCAGCCTGCTCTGATAGAACCAGATGGTGGAGGTGTATGAATAATGCAAGGCTGTCTACATTCAGACAGGACCTGGCTGATCCGAGGTCAGCTGAAAGGCACAGCTGGCCGCTGCTGAGTGTTAAACGCTGAGTTGTGTGTTGTGGTTCCCGGGGGTGAGCTGTGATTATTGGCGCTCTGCCCACAACCTACCCCCTGTTGTGTCGTCACTCAGTACCACACACTGAGGGCCTGACAGGGAGACCTGAAGGTGATCTCTGACTCTGGAGGTTACACTTCAACTATTGTGGACAGACTACATAAACATAAATGGTACTGTAGATCTGTCATGATACAGCAGGATGCGTGAGAAAACAAGCAGCATTATTTCCAGTGCTTTTGACAATTAACGATTTCGCAGGTATTAGCATCTTTTGAATTTTGAAACAGGAGGGGACACTTGGCCCATAGACTTGCCCGTAACTTATAAAGAGAAAGCTCCTAGTTCTGGTCCTGATCCTCGTTCTATCTCTTCTCTTAACATGTGCAGTGGTTTGTCCTTTAAAAGTTACAGCGTACTGCGGAGCAGCTTGCATGGTGCCGCAGAATTCTATGGCACGTTATTTAAATGTGAACCACTTGGTACCATTAATGCTAGGTAGTGCTAGTTTGACCACCAGATGGCATCTTTGAGAAGCATTTGATAGCCTTCAATTGTGGCTGTACTAGAGAATTTAAAACCCCTTTTTGTAAGAACATAGTACTGTATATGGGACTGATTTTTAGAAATGTTGCTTAATTCATTTGATTAATATTATGGTGTTTCTAATCCCCCAAAAAAGTAAAACCCTCTGGGTTTCCGTTAGGATGGAATGTAAAATATAACACTGTACAACGTGGCAGTCGGGTGTAGGCTACAGTACTTGGTTATTTAGCTAAAGAATCCCTGTTTCGTGTGGGCATGCGGGGGGCCGGGGTTCAATTCCCCAACGGGGAGGAAGGAGTAGGCTGTCACCACAAATAAGAATTTGTCCTTAACTGACTTGTCTAGGTTACACGAAAAGCTTAACATTTCTACACCCCAATTGTAGTCTAAATAATACCCAAATGAAGATTCAGTGAAAATAAAAAGTTCCCATGCTTGTCTGGGTGCTAAAATAGTTCTAGGCTATTGCTTCAAATCCTATTGCTTCTGACTTCAATATGCTCTTTAAATAAATAAGACCTACACCACTTTTAACAGCACATTACTCAACGCTAGTGAGACTCATGTCGCCTACGGTAGGCTTACTGTATATTGAAAAATATAACGTGATTCTCCGCCAATAATTACATGTAGCACAATGTCTTGAGTAAAAGCCAAATTGGATTTATACCAAAACGTTGCCCGACTGATCATATTTACACCCTACACACCCTGATAGGTAAACATATCCACCAAATGATACCAAAATATACGCTTGCTTTATTGACTTCCAAAAAACATATAATTCTATTTGGCATACAAGACTGTTCTACAAAGTTATGACATAATTAAATCAATGTATACTGGCAATATGTGCAGCATTAAAATTGGCAAGAAAATAACAGAATTCTTTAACCAGGGGTGGGGGCCTTTACCAGGGTTGCAATCTGAGCCCTGCACTCTTCAATATTTACATCAACAACTGAGCCACTATTCTAGAAATATCCAGAGAAGATCCAGATCAGGGAATTAAACCAAAGTGCTCAATTGGTACAAAATATATAGAGTACTGCACACACCACAATAACGTAGGTTTAAAAAGAAGCTCAAATGGACACCTTAATGATGCAGTGAAAAATGAGAGAGAACTGAGAAAGAAAGCAAGCAGGGCGGTCTACGTCTTTAAAAAACAAATTCAAATTGAAATTCCTATTAAAATTTGGCTAAAACTAATTGAATGTGTCATTGAAACAATTGCACTTTATGGCAGCGAGGTGTAATCAAGATTTGCAAATCAAGATTTCACCAATTGGGACAAGCACCCCAATGAAACCCTGCATGCAGAGTTCTGTACGATTCGCCTACATGTCCATAGGAAAACTACAAACAATGCATGCAGGGTAGAATTAGGCCAATACCCACTAATAATAAAACAAAAAATAAGAGCAATTAAGTTTTGGAAACATCTAAAATACAGTGACCACCTCTCATATCATTACCAAGCCCTGCAATGCCAAGACCTGAGCAAAGAAAAGTCCCCTCCTCCAGCTGGTCCTGGGGCTGAGTTCACAAACCTGTTCTACTAACACCTCAGGACCAGAACCAGAACATCCAATCAATCAGAATAAAACAAAGTCACAACAAAACTACATTGCTTATTGAGAAACACAAGCAAAATGCAGTGCTATCAGGCCCTAAATCGACAGTACACCGTGGCGAACTATTTGACCATGTTTACTGATCAAAACCTCAGAAAAACCTTGACAAAGTACAGGTTGAATGAGCACAGCCTTGCCATTGACAAGGGTAGACACAGGAAAACCTGGCTCCCTGTAGAGGAAAGGCTGTGCAACCACTGCACCGCAGCAGAACCTGAGACAGAGCTGCATTTCCTGACAAAATGTCAAAAATATAAAACAATTAGAGAGTGTCATTTCCCCAATTTTGAAACCGTCATTCAAGGCTTCAAAGACCTTTCTGATGAGGATAGGCTACCCGTCCTGTTGGGGGAGACGCAGCGAGCTGTGGGTTGGCATCGCACTACATTGCTGCCTGCCATAAGACAAGGGACAGTGTCTGACAGACAAATCAACCTGCACATTTCCTCTACTGAATGCTTATTGTTATTGTTCAATGTATGGCTATTTTGACCCTTGTTTTTTTTTGTTACTGTTGTCCCGTTGACAATGTTGATTATTTTTATTTAATATTGTAAATATCGAAAGTAAGCTTTGGCAATATGTACATTGTTACGTCGTGCCAATAAAGTACATTTAATTGAATTGAATATAATAGATTCTAAATTTAAACCAAAAGCCACCTCATGGGTCTGCGTGTGGATGCCGGCACGGGTATCTGTAGCAACGCGTTTTGCATTGCAATGCGGTGACATAGACAGCATCAAAATACAGAGTGGTGTTGGTAAAGGTATATTGTCCTTTAAATAGCCCATAATGGATTATTATAATACTGTACATCAGGGCTGCACAACCCTCTTCCTGGAGATCTACTGTCCTGTTGTCACGCCCTGACCTTAGAGATCCTTTTTATGTCTCTATTTTGGTTGGTCAGGGCGTGAGTTTGGGTGGGCATTCTATGTCTGGTGTTCTATGTTGTCCTTGTTTTGTATTTCTATGTGTTTGGCCGGGTATGGTTCCCAATCAGAGGCAGCTGTCTATCGTTCTCTCTGATTGAGAACCATACTTAGGTAGCCTGTTCCCACCTGTGTTTGTGGGTAGTTGTTTTCTGTTTTGTGTGTATACCTTACAGAACTGTTTCGTTCTCTCTCTTTGTTGTTTTTGTCATTTCAGTGTTCAGTTTATTTTATAACATTAAGATGAACACTTACCACGCTGCACCTTGGTCCTCTTCTCCTTCTCCCGACAACAGCCGTTACACCTGTGGGTTTTCAGTTCAACCCTACTTTAACACACCTGATTCTACTAATTAGCTGCTCAACAAGACCTTAACTAGCTGAATCAGATATGCTAAATTAGGGTTGGACTGAAAACCTACAGGACAGCAGATCTCCAGGAAGAGGGTTGGGCAGCACTGCTGTGCATGGTGTCCAGGTCAGGATAACCAAAACACAACTTTATTAAAGACTATCAGAAAGAATGTCGGAACTCATTTATTTTGATCCAAAGCCATGAATGAGTGAGTCACTCAGCTTTATGTACAGTTGAAGTCGGAAGATAACATACACTTCGGTTGGAGTCATTAAAACTTGTTTTTCAACCACTCTGCAAATTTCTTGTTAAAAAGCTATAGTTTTGGCAAGTCAGTTAGGACATCTATCGTGTGCATGACACAAGTAATTTTTCCAACAATTGTTTACAGACAGATTATTTCACTTATAATTCACTGCATCACAATTCCAGTGGGTCAGAAGTTTCAACACAGTCTCACATTCAATTCGCGCATATATGTACAAAATGTATTTCAGCAGATTTCGTGCGTTTTTGTGCGTTTCTGTCTGGCTTAATTCGTGAGAAAAGACACGAATTTATGTGCTTCTTAATTCGTGCGAAAAGACACAAATTTAAACAGTAGGCTACACAAGCCTTTGCAACAACCATATAGACGCGATAATTTGTATTTCATTTTTGTTCTTCTTAATGGCTAATTCAATGTCATGAATATACAGAAATGTTGTCTTTGTTTAACCATGTTTGAAAATGTGTCGTTGTTTGCCTATATGTACTGTTTTAGACTTGCTGAACAGAATTTTTGAGAAAAGACGCACATTTACGTGCGACTTAATTCGTGGGAAATATTGTTTTATTAATGCCAATGCTGTTTTCTGTGCTTGATTTCGCTTAATACTTTGGATACTGGTGCACTTGTAATCAGAACGCCTTTTTGTCATGTAGGCAACCATACACGATTTTCTTCATAACCCATTTCATATTTCGTGGAGCCTAAATTACACAATTTTCTTCATAATGCATGTATTACATGTTAATGTAAAATAATGAATTATGTTGGCTTACACTTATGGCCTTTCCAAGGCCTTTCCATACCTTAAGGGAACATTTTAGCACTCGCCATATGGTTAGTGAGAAATGCCACATTGCAAATGTACGGTCCCTTACTAGACGTCCTGCAACGTTTCTAAAATTCGCGGACGCGTCGGGCCGTGCGCGGGGGAGAGATCTTTCAGGAAGTCATCAAACGAAATCTCTCGGACGTTCGGTTTACGTTTTATAAAAATAACAAATTTTGGTCATTTTTCCGCAGTCTCGGAAATTCTCACCAGAGGGAAAATAAATAATATTGCAAATGCACAAGCACATTGCAAATGCATGTGGCCTTCTCCTAAACGGAAAATATTTAGAAGACGTAATGGACAGTTGGCCCCGAACAAGATGGCGTCGAGGCCTCAACGCTTTTTGAGTTATGGCCATTTTTCTGGGATTAAAGGTCAAAAACGCAAAGTAGGGTGCTAATTTGACCGCTTCACGTCAAAGTACATAAGCATACGGTGTCAGGAAAAAAAGAACCAGCCATTTATCTATCATAATTTAAGAGAAATCGTACATTGACAAATTGGTAATGTTCACAAAAAGGAGTAAAAAAAAAAAAAGTTACAGATCCAGTTGCAGTGTGTTCAGACGAACATTTTTTAAGTGGGTCTCGAAGCTCTGCCAGAATTCTGTGATTTTATGTGATTTTATGAAATAACACACACTCATTTAACCCTCTGTAAATGAGTCAGTTCTTAACATAAAGACTTAAAACTCAATATTATATAAGAGCCTACCCCAAGGAGGATATGTGTTCACTTTCAGCTTCCTATGTCAACCGGAAGTACCTTCAAATGGTGCCATAGGGTCAGTTTCGAAGGGTTAAAAGGTCAGATCTGCCTCCCGGGTGGCGCAGTGGTCTAGGGCACTGCATCGCAGTGCTAGCTGCGCCACCAGAGTCTCTGGGTTCGCGCCCAGGCTCTGCTGCAGCCGGCCGCGACCGGGAGGTCCGTGAGGTGACACACAATTGGCCTAGCGTCGTCCGGGTTAGGGAGGGTTTGGCCGGTAGGGATATCCTTGTCTCATCGCGCTCCAGTGACTCCTGTGGCGGGCCGGGGGCAGTGCGCACTAGCCAAGGGGGCCAGGTGCACAGTGTTTCCTCCGACACATTGGTGCGGCTGGCTTCCGGGTTGGAGGCGCGCTGTGTTAAGAAGCAGTGCGGCTTGGTTGGGTTGTGCTTCGGAGGACTCGTGGCTTTCGACCTTCGTCTCTCCTGAGCCCATACGGGAGTTGTAGCGATGAGACAAGATAGTAATTACTAGCGATTGGATACCACGAAGAAAAGGGGATAAAAGGATGGAGTGAAAAAGTACGGTGCTTAAAGACACACAAAGCCTGCAATGGCATTGCCATTATCTCCAGGCCGTGCCGAGTTCAACGAGATGCCCCGCTTGACCGTAGCTCGCTCTGAGTGCAGTGACAGGGACAAGAAGAAGGACCCGAATGACCCTTTGACCTCAATTTCATATTTTTTGCTTTTGGGAGACAGAGAGAGAACCGTTAAGGTTAGAAGCACAATTTGACCTCAGGAACGTTCCTAAGGTCCTCCCGATCTGTGCAAGCCTAACATTGACCGTGTGGCATTAACCCTTAACAGTTAAAAGAAGGTGTTTACATCAAACAGTTTACAATGACATGTCTCCCCATAGGAATACATTGCCTGCTCCCCTAAATTCAACCTGAAGCCTATGTAGGTTAATAATGCCTTATGAACCTGTCTTCAATGACAATCCATCAGGCCACTATGAGGTCTACCTGTGTCGATTCTAAGCTTCCAGGAGCAACCGGAAGTGGTTAAATCACCCTAAAAGTGTTTGCCATACCCAACCTGCAGTTTGAGAGAAATAGTGCATTCAACCCTATGTAAATCAGTGAGTTCTTAACGTATAGACTTAAAACTCAGGATTCTGTAAAAGCCCACTCCAATGAGGATATGTGTTTACTTTCAGCTTCCTGTGCCAACCTGAAGTGCCATAATTGGTGTCAAAAGGGCTGTTTCAAAGGGTTAAAAAAGTCAAATCTTTCCAAAACTTAATATATGTGAATAGGCAACCGTCATGAACTGTAAATCAGTCATTCATCCCATCAGATTTCAAGGAAAAATTTACACACCCACACAGAAAGGATGGAGTGACACACTGAGGGGCTTAGAGGCAGACAGTGCCTGCAATAGTTACTTTTGTTCGAACTTTTAAAGAATCGTCAGACCTAGAGTTCTGAAACTTTACAAACCTGTTCTAGAGCTCAGGTCGATTAAGCACGGTGAGTTATGTGGCTCTAGAAGGTTCTCGGACCGATAAAAAGCCTCGTGCATTTGCATTGACTTCAATTCATTTTGAGCATTACGAAAATGGTGACATTTAGAAAAGTCCCAGAGTTGCAAGACTAGGTGCATTGAAACCGGCTCGGCCCATAGAGACGGACCCCGACATTTCTGTCCGATAGCTCATTCAAGGACCCCGTAGCAAGGCATGGAAAAAAGTGGAATTTCAGCACCAATTAAGGTTTTGCTCGGGCACCGAATGACCTATCGAGCCGAAACTTGGGATTCGAGGTCGCCTCACATAGGGCTAAACATAATGTGAGAACTGGACCCGCAGCTAGAACATAACTACGTATTATTTGTTTTATTATGGTTTAAATGGAAGGCGCTGTGAATTTTGGGCCTGCTCTGAAATATGTGATAGTTGGCTTCTAAACGAGTTGGAAAAAGTGAGTTTGGAGTCAGATGTTATCAGTTTGGTGTCTGAAATTATCTAATTGGCTGATGGACACTGACTTGCTAGTTGACTTTTGTGCATTTGCAATATGTTTCAACAGTGAAAAACCACCAAAATAGCATTCTGAAATCACCACTAAAAATGACATCACCATAGTCTCCAGGCCGTGCCGAGTTCAACGAGATGCCCCGCTTGACCGTAGCTTGCTCGGTCTGAGCGCAGCGACAGTGACAAGAAGATGACCCTTGACCTACATTTCAAGTGTTTTGCTTTTGGGAGACAGAGAGAGAACTGTTAAGGTTTAGAAGCACAATTTGACCTCAGGAACGTTCCTAAGGTCTCTGTGCAAGCCTAACCTTGACCGTGTGGCATTAACCCTTAACAGTTAAAAGAAGGTGTTTACATCAAACAGTTTACAATGACATCTCACCCCATAGGAACACATTGCCTGCACCCCTAAATTCAACCTGAAGCCTATGTGGGTTATGAATGTCTTATGAACCTGTCTTCAATGACAATCCATCAAGCCACTATGAGGTCTACCTGTGTTGATTCTAAGCTTCCTGGAGCAACCGGAAGTGATAAAATCACCCTGAAAGTGTTTTGCCATACCCAACCAGCAGTTTGTGATATATAGTGCATTAAACCCTGTGTAAATCAGTCAGTTCTTAACGTATAGACTTAAAACTCAGGATTCTGTAAAACCATACCCCGATCAGGATATGTATTTACTTTCAGCTTCCTGTGCCAACCGGAAGTGCCTTAAAATGGGGTCATAGGTGCTGTTTCGAAGGTTTAAAAAAGTCAGATCTTTCCAAAACTTTAAATGTGTGAATCGGTCAACCCTCATGAACTGTAAATCAGTAATTTCTCTAAACAGATGTCAAAGAAAAGCTCTCTCACACACACACACACCAAGGATGGAGTGAAAAAGTATGGTGCTTAAAGACACACAGAGCCTTAAATGCTTTTAGGGGGGATCCAGACTTCCATACCCGCTCTGGGAGCGCTATACTACCGCCCCAAATCAATGGGTGCTGGCCTGAGTGATTTATGGAGGTTTTCAAAAAAGATTCTATGTTTTTTCTTCTGGAAAATATTTTATGTTTTTTCTTCTCGAGTCAATGGCCTGAGTGATTTATGGAGCTTTTCAAAAAATATTCTAAGTCCAAACTTTTCGTGCACCTGGTATTTTTTTGGGGTTACCAGGCGTCATTTTTCAAAACGGTTGAAATTGCTTTTAGGGGGCATCCAGAGTGTCACATGACCGGATGAGGTAACTATTCTTGTTCTTCTTGTAACTTTCCGGTAGGCTAGAAGCTTTCCGGTGTTTTGCTGCTCGACACAGGTCGACGCAGGTATTGCACTTGATTTATCGTTATCGTAACCGTAGGTGCAGCCAAGTGGAAATACGAAAGCTTTGTAGCTATTTTGCACTGACGGTAATTTGAACACAAGAACGTTTCTAGTGAAAAGGTGCTTACACTCAGAGCCATGTATTTACACTCAGCCACCCTAGCCTTATTACGGGTTAACGTTTTGGTAATTTTGGTTGGCCAACAAAATGTAAGACTACAATGACTGCATACGTTTCCCCAAATGTTATACGAAAAAAAAAAGTTTTGTTATTGATGGACAATGGCAAGGCTGCGATTGTATTTTCAGTTACATTCTGGTCAATAAAAATGGTTCACACGTTTATTTTTTAAGAAATACATGGAACTACAACCGAATAAAACACCATTAACCATCATGCATTGCTTACATTCATTCTATACTGAAAAGTCTGTTCAGAAAAATCGAAAACAGTACATATAGGCATAAAACCACAATGTTTTAATAGGGATTAAAAAAAGACAATATATATATATAACCTCTTATGGTTATATGGTTAAAAAAAGACAAAATATCTATATATTCATAACGTAAAATGAATAAATACAGGCGATCGCGTCTATGGTTGTTGCAACGGCTTGTGTGTCGCCTACTGGTTAAATTCGTGTCTTTTCGCACGAATTAAGTAGCACAGAAATTCGTGTATTTTCAAACGAATTGAACCACCCCAAAAATGCACAAAAACGCACGAAATCTGCTGAAATACATTTTGTACATATATGCGCAAATTGAATGTGAGGCTGGGCTGGAAGTTTACATACACCAATTTGACTGTGCCATTAATTTTCTGGAATTTTCCAAGCCTTGTATGTCAAGGCTTTAGAAGCTTCTGATAGGCTAATTGACATAATTTGAGTCAATTGGAGGTGTACCTGTGGATGTATTTCAAACTCAGTGCCTCTTTGCTTGACATCATGGAAAAACTCAAAAGAAATCAGCCAAGACCCCACAAAAAAACAAGTCTGGGTCATCCTTGGGAGCATTTTCCAAATGCCTGAAGGTACCACGTTAGTCTGCACAAACAGTAGTATGCAAGTATAAACACCATGGGACCACATGGCAGTCATACCGCTCAGGAAGGAGACGCGTTCTGTCTCCTAGAGATGAACGTACTTTGGTGCGAAAAGTGCAAATCAATCCCAAAAGCAAGGAAGAAGCCACTGCTCCAAAACTGCCATAAAAAAGCCAGACTACGGTGTGCAACTGCACATGGGGACAAAGATTGTACTTTTTTGAGTAATGTCCTTTGGTCTGATGAAAGAAAAATATAACTTTTTTGACATAATGACCATCATTATGTTTGGAGGAAAAAGGGGAATGCTTGCAAGCCGAAGAACACAATCCCAACCGTGAAGCGCAGGGGTGGCAGCATCATGTTATGGGGGTGCTTTGCTGCAGGAGGGACTGGTGCACTTCACAAAATAGATGGCATCATGAGGTAGGAAAATTATGTGGATATATTGAAGCAGCATCTCAAGACATCAGTCAGGAAGTTAAAGCTTTGTCACAAATGGGTCTTCCAAATGAACAATGACCCCAAGCATACTTCCAAAGTTGTGGCAAAATGGCCTAAGTTCCACAAAGTCAAGGCGTTGGAGTGGTCATCACAAAGCCCTGACCTCAATCCTATAGAACATTTGTGGGAGGAACTGAAAAAGCTTGTGCGATCAAGGAGGATTTCAAACCTGACTCAATTTCACCAGTTCTGTCAGGAGGAATGGGCCAAAATTCACCCAACTTATTGTGGGAAGCTTGTGGAAGGCTACCAGAAACGTTTGTCTGAAGTTAAACAATTTAATGGCAATGTTACCAAATACTGTCACAGCTGTTGGAAAAAGAGGACCAAGGTGCAGCGTGGTGAGCGTACATGTTCCTTTAATCAACAAGACGCCGAACAAAACAATAAACACTACAAACAAACCGTGAAGCTCAAAGGCTATGTGCCCTAAACAAAAGTCAAAATTCCCACAAACACAGGTGGAAAAAAGAGCTACCTAAGTATGGTTCTCAATCAGAGACAACGATAGACAGCTGTCCCTGATTGAGAACCATACCCGGGCAAAATGTAGAATGCCCACCCCAACTCACGCCCTGACCAAACCAAAATAGAGACATAAAAATATTCTCTAAGGTCAGGGCGTGACAAATACTAATTGAGTGTATGTAAACTTCTGACCTACTGGGAATGTGATGAAAGAAATAAAAGCTGAAATAAATCATTCTGTCTACTATTATTCTGACATTTCACATTCTTAAAATAAAGTGGTGATCCTAACTGACCTAAGAAAGGGAATATTTACTTTGATTAATTGTCAGGAAATGTGAAAAACTGAGTTTAAATGTACTTGGCTACGGTGTATGTAAACTTCCAATTTCAACTGTAGGTTCCTGGCTATATGACTGTGCCATCAACTTGATAATATATAACGATATTTTGAAAGTTATTTTGTTTAAAAAAACAAAAGTGGGCGATTGTAATCTGAATAGAGGCCAAAATAATACTTGTAAAGGCCAAAACATGTATTTCTGTTTTTAGAGGGAGAGAAACGCTGGGCCAATTGTGCGCCGCCCTATGGGACTCCCAATCTCGGTCGGATGTGATACATAATAATACTTTTTGTGGTATTTTTTGTTTTGTCTTTTCTGTTTGATTAAACTGAAATTGCAACCAATCACGGCTGGGTTGTAATACAACCAACCTAACTTAGAAATACATTTGACAATAGAATTCTCCCCTCCTTCTAGGCAAGTCTATTGTCCAGCTTCCTGCTAATAGCAATAATGGCGCTGTACAACGTGACTGTGTGAGTGTATTTTCCAGTAAGCAACCATTTGTTTACCTTTATTAGACAACTTTGTTCCAATATTTCTGTATTTCAGTGATATTTATTCCCATAGTATTTCGTTGGATCCATAACTAAATAAAGATAGGGATTTTGAAAGACTATTTTTATCACTATTTTATTAACGAAAGCATAAAGATGTCATTTTTAGTTAAATTGTTTTAGTTTGAACTGGCAATAAGAACAGCGGGAACGTTTCCCTAGTCAGCACCATTATTAATGCAATGTCTCTTAAAGTGTTGGTTTGTGGCCCATCCCGTGCCCCCTGCCCTCGTGCCTTGAACCTCACGCGCTTTCATTGGATACAGCTGGAGAACTGCAAGGCAATCCCTTTGTGCACCACTCGGAAGCCATGATTTCTGAGAATATCCAAGGGGCTTTTATATAATTCTAAATTAATAATAATAATAATCTCTTTGTTTAAAAAATAACAATATTTTGGAGATGATTCCCTTTTCAAATAATGTAAAATGAGCAAGAAAAAGGCCATTCTTGAACATGGGGTGAGACATTGTTACTAATTTGTAGATAAAGACAGTTTGTTATTAAGAATGATTTATTTCTGTTTTTCGAGGGAGAGAAACCAAAAAGCTACAGTCATCTCATGGGTCTCCCAGTCGAAGACGGCACGGGTATTGAACCAGCATCGGTAGCAACACAGCTTGCACTTTGAAGTATCTTAGACCATTCAGGCGCTGTACAACATGACCGGCTACAGTACTACAGTAAGAGCAAAATAATCCTAACAAAATTAAATAATAAAAACCTTAGTGTAACAACAGTTTTAGTAAGTAATAAGAAATAAGAAGTTGTGCACAAATGTTTGATGTATTATAATAATGTATTATGTTTATGTTGTATTAATAGAAGGGGAAAGGCTATAAGACCACTCCTTCACTACATCTATAGGGTCCTGGACTACAGATTAGCAATATATATATATGCATTATAAGGTTTAATATTGTCCCACAGTTCTTTTCTAGTCTATGCTTCTTATAAGAAACGGTCTGAGAGATGTGTGAGTTATTGCAGTCAAAACAGGGTGTCTGTGAGAAAGAGCCTCAAGGCTAAAAGAGATCCATAGACACAGAACCCTGCAGGGGAGTGAAAGAGATAATAGACTAGTCAGACATACCACTATAAAGCAACTTGTGGAGTGGAAAATTACTGCTGAGCCCTTAAAAAACACTGTCTCTCCTGCAGGTTTGTATAACTGTTTATGCATAGGCTTGGTCTCATGAGTATAAGGTGTTGAAGTAGGCAGTTACATCACTTGACTACAAGAATATTAAAGCAACTTGGACCCTTTCCTATTTTGCAGAACTTACTCGGAAACACACGTGCTATGTTCCCATTGTCAACTTCTGTCTGCAATTGCATTAATAAAGGTTTCTGATTGATTTACTTAAAGATATTGTCTGATTTCACCAATAAGCAAATGACTGACAAGGAACAAGGAACCTACCCCAACAGTACTAAACCACAAATTACCTCTAAGTCCCGCAGCATAATTGCAAAACCTTTAGTGGAGCAACGGCTGTATGGACCCAGAACCTAATTGCAAGACTTTAGTTCTGGGTTAACCGAGATTATTAACTTCTTATGGCTGAAGGGGCAGTATTGAGTAGCTTGGATGAAAGGTGCCCATTGTAAACGGCCAGCTCCTCAGTCTCAGTTGCTAATATATGCATATTATTATTATTATTGGATAGAAAACACTCTAAAGTTTCTAAAACTTTTTGAATTAAGTCTGTGAGATTAACAGAACTCATATGGCAGGCAAAAACCTGAGAAGTTCCACTTCCTGTTTGTATTTTTTCTGGGGGTGCCATATTTTCAACCAAGCTCTTATTCAAAATACAGAGACATATGGATGAGTTTTCACTTCCTACGGCTTCCACTAGATGTCAGCAGTCAACAGAACTAAGTCTGATGACTCTAATGTGAAGGGGGGGTCGAAGGAGACAGAATTTAGTATGAGGTCCCATGAGGTGACCATGCATTCAACACGCGCGTTCACGTGAGAGGCACCTCCGTTCCATCTCTCAATTGAAGTCGATTTAATTCTCCGGTTGGAACGTTATTCAAGATGTATGTTAACTACATTCTAAAGATTGATTCAGTACATCGTTTGACATTGTTTCTACTGACTGTAACGGAACGTTTGGACATTTCGTCACGTTATAGTGGTCGTGCTTTGAGACTTTGGTTAGGGTTTTGGTAAACAATTCGAAAGTAGCTAATTTGACATAAATAACGGACATGAACGAACAAATCAAGCATTTATTGTGGACCTGGGATTCCTAGGATTGCATTCTGATGAATTCCTCAAAGGTAAGGAAATGTATCACTAGCCACTTTAAACAATGCCACTTAATATAATGTTTACATACCCTACATTACTCATCTCATATGTATATGTATATACTGTACTCTATATCATCTACTGCATCTTGCCATCTTTATGTAATACATGTATCACTAGCCACTTTAAACTATGCCACTTTATATTTACATACCCTACATTACTCATCTCATATGTATAGACTGTACACTATACCATCTACTGCATCTTGCCTATGCCGTTCTGTACCATCACTCATTCATATATCTTTATGTACATATTCTTTATCCCTTTGTGTGTATAAGGTAGTAGTTGTGGAATTGTTAGGTTAGATTACTTGTTGGTTATTACTGCATTGTCGGAACTAGAAGCACAGGAATTTCGCTACACTCGCATTAACATCTGCTAACCATGTGTATGTGACAAATACAATTTGATTTGATTTGATTTGAACATTTATCATGTATGTTCTGGGTTCTGTTGAGTCCAACATGGTGGCTAATTTGGCTAATCACCTGAGCGCCGTCTCAGATTATTGCATGGTTTATATTTCCGTAAAGTTTTTTTGAAATCTGACACAGCGGTTGCATTAAGGAGAGTTATATATATAATTCCATGTGTATATATATATATAATTCCATGTGTATATATGTATTATCATCTATATTTATGATGAGTATTTCTGTAACGATGTGGCTATGCAAAGTCACTTGATGTTTTTGCAACTAGTGAATCTAGTCGCCTCAATGTAAACTCAGATTTTTTGATATAAATATGAATTTAATCAAACAAAACATGCATGTATTGTGTAACATGAAGTCCTATGAGTGTCATCTGATGAAAATAATCAAAGGTTAGTGATTCATTTTATCTCTATTCTGGTTTTTGTGAAGCTATCTTTAGCTGGAAAAAAATGTATCATATTTTTATTTTGTCAGGCTATTTATTTGAGAGGAATGAATGTTGGTTTAAATAACCCTTGTCAGTCAGATTTGTTCTTTCCTTTCCCAGCTGGCTCGACGGATAACCCGCCGATTACTAGTGAATCTTTGTTTTCATTTCAACATTTTACTACCTAGGATTTGTTAAATGTTTGCTCAAGATTGATGTTAAAAAATCCACTGGGGTTCATATACTTCAGCTCTCCACCCCCCTGATATAATCATTGGCTCATATCTATAAACTGACCATTATATCTGGTACTATCCCAAAAGTCTGAATGGTGGCTCATGTTCCTCTTCACAAAGGAGGTGACCATTGTGACCTAAACAACAACAGCCCTATATTGAAACGTTCTTGCCTAGCAAAAATATAATAATCCTTATAATATAGTCCTTAAAACCTATTCTCAGCTACAATCTTTCTTATCTATGAACTGTATTCTGAATGTATTCTGAATGTTCATCAGTCTGGTTTTAGACCAGAACATAGCACCATCTCTGCTGCATCCTATAATAAATGATGTAGTACATTTCATGGATAAGAAAGAGGGGTTGGAACTGAAATTATTTTCCAATCGTTTCGTTCTGAACAGAACAATTACATTTTTTTAGTTTAGTTCCACTTTTCCAACCTGCAAAATAAAGTTCTGAACCGGTTCTAACCCCTCAAAAGTATAGGTTTATATAATTCCTTTCTGTTGCTTTTTAAACCTCTGAAATTGTTTTTTACATTAGCTCAACATTAAATGACCTCCCTAATCAATGAGGATAGAGCAGCTTGCTATGGAGCGGGCAAGCTCTAGTCATTTTAGCCTAAGCAGCAGATGGTGCATAGGTGCTATCGGCTACCTAGGCTATAGTTGTTTACATGCATGGTGGACAACCAAGTGTTAGGCTCGAGATGCATCTGAAATGTTGCCGGTGGTGGAGAGAGCGAGACAGGGTGGAGGAGGAGGCTTGGCTTGAAGCGCTAATATGCATTATCTGAATTAGGCCCACGGAATTATACCAACGTAGGAGTGGTTTCTATGGGGGAACTTCTGAGAGTTGGACCAGAGCTCGCTGGCTCGCTAACAAGCTTGTGTGTGCAGAGTGGCACCAGAATTTAAAACGTCTTACCGTTTTGTAGTTAATAAATCCAATGTGAAATGTGATAACTATAGTATCCGTACGTAGCATTGAAAAGGTTTATCCATTCTTCTCTAATAAAATAATATCTGAATTACCCTTGACTACCATGTTCACCTCCACCACCCTGACTACAATGTCCACCTCCCTGACTACCCTTACCACCTCCCCGATAAACCTTGTATTTCAATAGGTGGAGAGTATCCTCACAATGTCTTTCAGACAGAGACAGAAAAAGTTCACAATTTTTTAAAGGCAAAAACTTTGATAGCTTATAGTCAAAAGATACATGTATATCAATACTGATCTGTTTGTAATCTTGAACTTTGTTTTACATATAAATAGCGAAAAGGAAGCTTCAGAAGTTTTGGAGGAGGTGGACATGCCTTGAGGGCTGGTGCTATGGACTGTAGATATGTAAAGAAAGAAAAAAAAGTTTAAACATTGCATTTTTATAAAACAAATAATTGTATTTTTTTTGTAATTTCACATGTTTACCTGTGGAGGTGGCTGTATTGAAATTGCAGGGGAAAGGGACACCAGACGAGGCTGCTATGGTGGTGTGACCAGGAAAGACGGAGGAGGCAGCTGGTCCAGAGGAGGCCGCGTTGGTGGTGACAGACAGGGGGGGTGCATCGTGGTGCAGCATCGTGATGTGCATCGTGGTGGTGGACGAAGCCACCGGCGATGGCTTGGAGGAGCTGGTGTTTGTAATGGTGGAGTTGAGGGGCCGGCGATGGTGGGGCCGGGAGAGTAGGCACGTGGCCGTCTTCTGTAGCTAGGGGCTCCGGCGGCTCCTACAGGCGCACTGGGAGGCACTGGCAGTGGTGATGCAGCTGTCAGGAGTGGTTCCAGCGGGAGGTCCAGCAGAGGCGGTGGTCTCATCCATGGCAGCCCTCTCCTGTGCCCTCTGTGTTCTGAGGGCTGCCCGGCACTCTTTCTCCTCTGCCTTCTCCTTCTCACCCCTCTCCTGCCACTGCTGCGTGTATTCTTCCCCGGTGAGGCATGTGGCAACCACAGGGAGTCTTCTGTATCGGTCTAGCCGATACTTCAGGACAGTAAGGATGTGCCCCAGGTCCTTCGCTATCAACCCCCCCCCCCCTCTATTTGGGGGTGCTCTTCGAGAGTTAGGGCTGGGACTGGAGCAGGGACTGGGACTGGAGCAGGGGCTGAGGGTCCTTCTGTGGTCGCTTGAGAGCTGCTGGTTCCAGGAGAGGCGGTAGTGGGACCCGGTAGGGACCAAGACGGCATTAAATGGGACCCTTCAATGGCTGAAGGGTCAAAAGGGAAGAGACCACACTTCTTTAACCCTTCCACCACAGTGCATGTCCTTGCAGCACTGGTACGGGTAGTGGAATACTCTTGGCAAATTCTGATTTGCTTACAATGTAGGAGTGGTCAAAATGTTTGAGGTCTCCAGCTAATTTGGAGTGTGGTGGAAGACAAAGAAATATAACGCCTTCACTTAGTGCCGCCGCGAGCATGTGGCTCGTGTGCATCGAAGAGGAGAAGGAGAGGGTGCTGAATGAAGTGCTGAAACCACTTCCTGAATGGGGGGGCCTCCCAGTGTGTAGTGGCCACCAGGGAAACATTTGGGGTAGATGATAAACGCAGGGACATCTTCCCCAGCTGCGTTGAAGCAGACCAGCACTGTGATGTTATTTTTGTTCGATAAATATTACTTTTATAACAAAAAAACGCCATTTGGGTTGCGCGTTATGTTCAGAAAACCAAACCCTCGTTCCGTTCGACGAAAATTCCAAAAAGTATCCGTAATGTTCGTAGAAACATGTCAAATGTTTTTTATAATCAATCCTCAAGTTGTTTTTAACAAACATAATTGATAATATTTCGACCGGACCGTAACCTATTCAATAAAAGAGAGAAAGAAAATGGAGAGCTACCCCTCTCGCGAGCAGGAACTAATCAAAGGACACCTGACTAGTTTTGAAAGATCTCGCTCATTTTTCAAAATAAAAGCCTGAAACTATGTCTAAAGCCTGGTCACAGCCTGAGGAAGCCATTGGAAAAGGAATCTGGTTGATACCCCTTTAAATGAAAGAAAGACGGGCAAGGAAACACAGATAAAAAAAATAAAAAATCACTTCCGAGTTAGATTTCCTCAGGTTTTCGCCTGCAGAATCAGTTTTGTTATACCCACAGACATTGCATTTTGACAGTTTTGGAAACTTTGGAGTGTTTTATATCCTAATCTGTAAATGATATGCATATTCTACGATCTCGACCTGAGAAATAGTCTGTTTACCCCTAGCGTCAAGAGGTTAAGACGGAGAATAGTATGTTCATTACAGGAGATAAATAAAGTGCGCACCCTCATCCACGCACGCCACAATACTACAGTCAAAATGAGAGCCACCTAGAAAAACTACAAATTCTAGCTCATTTTTCAAAAAACAAGCCTGAAACCCTTTCTAAAGACTGTCGACATGTAGTGGAAGCCATAGGAACTACAATCTGGGATGATTTTCTTTGATTTTCCCATAGACAGCCATTTCAATGGGTGGTCACCTCAACAACATCAAAAAAATCCCGGATGGATTCTCCTCTGGTTTTTGCCTGCCATATCAATTATGTTATACTCACATACAATATTTTAAGTTTTTGAAACTTCAGAGTGTTTTCTATCCAAGCTTCTGGGCCTGAGTAACAGGCAGTTTACTTTGGGCACCTCATTCATCTCTGTCACCCGTACTTCCGAATACTGTCCCCTATCCCTAAGAAGTTTTAAGAATGATTGTATTAAACCTCCAATGTCTTGACAGATTGGATGCCCCATTGAGTTTTATGTCCAGGATCACCTCCGCATGATCAGATATGACTATGCTTCCTATCCTAGTAGATAAAACAGACTGCAAAGATGTCTTGGGCATAAAAAAGTAATCTATTCTAGTATGACATCCATGAGGTGCAGAGAAAAAAGTGAACTCTGTTGGAGGGATGAAATGTTCTTCAAACATCAGCATACCCCAGATCATCAAAAATAGCTTTAAGTGACTTAGCTTGAGGAGAGAGTGAAGCTATATCGCTGGGAAACTTGTCAATAAGGGGATTAAAATCTCCTCCAACCACTACAGTGTCTGAGTTTAATTCTGAAAAGTCTAGAAATACATTAGTGAGGAAATCAGGGGGGTGGGCAGGGGGGAGGTAAATATTCATTATGGAAATGTTCTGCACTTGTAAAGTACTATTAATTATAACAAAACGACCAAATTTATCTTTCACACAATTCAATACCTTAAGTGGTAGGTTCTTTTTCACAAGAATTGCTACACCTTTACTTCTGGATGTAAATGATGAGAAAAACACTTGACCAAATCCCCCTTGTTGCATCTTCAGATGCTCCATATCATCCAAATGAGTTTCTTGCAACAGAGCCATATCAATATTTTATTTTTTCAAAAAAGACAGTACCTTCTTCCTTTTAATGGGGTTATGGCTCCCTCTAATGTTCCATGTACATACACGCAGTCTGTTACCTGCCATTGCACTTTGACCAACCAATATCCAGACTGAATCCTACTGTAAAGATGGGGTGGTACCTTTTCCCATGTGTTGAACTCTCATCAATCTCACCGAGCATAAACAAACGATATGAGCCCTGAACCCGAACTATAGTAAACCCGAAAATGAAACATGTAAAGATCCAAAAGGGGTTTTTCCCACTAGCCAACATGCAGGGGATTTCAACTCTCCAATGTAGACTCTTAAGTCCGCATTGCCACTCAATAGCCTCATCCTTTATATATATGGAAATGAATATCAATAGAAGAAGATTGAGGCTCTTCCACCTAAAACCAAGCCTGGGCACCAATATAGATTCACACATATCTCAGTCTGAGCTATAGTGGCAGTTACTGTAACAAGAAAAATATTAAAGATATGCATATTACTGAACAGGAGCAGGTGAGAACTCACACCACGGCTTCATGATCAGATTCAAATAAAAATAGTTATCCAATGCTGCGGAGGTGCAGCTTAAAGTTATTTACACGAGAGTCAATAAACGCGGCAGCCTCTTCAGGTGTGTAGAGTTTCTTAGGCGATCCGTTGACCATAATCTTCAATGTGGCCGGGTACAGCAGTGCGTAGCCCATCTTCATTCTCTTGAGTCGAGCCTTCACCTCATCAAACGCTTTGCTTCGTACAAATATTACATGTAACAATTTTTTTAAATGAAATAGGAAACAATTAAATATGTGAAATTGAATTAAACAATAATGTATATTGATGCTAATATTATGTACAATATTCAGTTATGTTTCCATATGATAACAATAGCCTAATACATTCAATATGGCATAAACTATTGTTTTTTTAACAGTTTTACTCAATTTATTCTAATTAAGTTAATAATTATGACACACCCCTCACTATTGTCATCGGTTGCACTAATTGCACTGTTTGTCTACATAACCTGGTTCAAGCATTCATGACATTCCCCTGAAGAAGGCACAGTGATGCCGAAACATTGGTGATTTACCCAATAAATTACTGAGAGTTTATATTTGGAGTGTGCGACTCTATTTTTATTGCTAAGCCGTATAGTAACACACAATCTCTGTGAAAACATGTGAATTGGAAGCACAGGATCACAACATCTGAGAAGTCTCTATCTGAAGTTGATAGTATTAGGGAAGCTGAAGAAGACCCCCACACAGAAACACCTCCCCTTTTTTTTGAGA
This sequence comes from Salvelinus alpinus, assembly GCF_045679555.1. Classification (NCBI taxonomy): domain Eukaryota; kingdom Metazoa; phylum Chordata; class Actinopteri; order Salmoniformes; family Salmonidae; genus Salvelinus; species Salvelinus alpinus. The sequence goes on along the minus strand of NC_092118.1, from coordinate 3,586,007 downwards.
AACTAACAGAAGCTAAAACAAATATTAAAAGACATAGACCTTTTGTTGCTTAAGCTCCAGAAAAAGGTCACATAGTACCTAAAGTGGTTCAAACAACTGTTGCTCAAGATGTTAGGCAACTATTAAATCATTTCAGTGAGCATTATCGATATCTCATAAAAATCTGTTTGGAGGACAAGACAGAAGGGCAGAAACAACTTGATATGCTTTTGGAAGACAATATTTTTGACTCATGTTTTGATGACATTAGTAGTGACTACAAATTCTGTCAGCACCGCGTAAATGTGTTTGGACTCGTAGAGCCAATTGAGTATCTTCTTGGACACAATTCACATGGAAAGAATGAATATTTTCAATATATTCCCATCATGCATGTTCTTCACACCATACTCACAAGAACAGATGTGAGGCGTTCTGTTTTGAAGGATACAAGGGTATCTACGGGGGACATTCTAACTGACTTCCATGACAGACACACGTTTTTCAATCCTTCAGAGAAACAGATGCAAGTACAGTTATACACAGATGATTTTGAGGTTTTGAACATCTTGGGCTCCAAGAAATTGAACCACATAATATTTAGTTTTTCATTTTGTTCTTGTAAATCTTCCCCCAAAGTATAGGTCACAACTACATCCATGTTGCCATTCCTGTAAGGAGTAAGTTTGTTCAGAAATATGGATATGAATCTATTCTGAGACCACTAATATGTGACTTGTAAATAATTCAAGTTGAAGGAGTGACTGTCAATGTTGACAACGAACAACATATAATCAAATAGGCACTTGTATCTGTTACATTGGACAACTTTTCTGCTCACTTTCTAGCTGGATTCTACACTGGCTTCAGCAATGGAAGAATTTGCAGGTACCGTCTATGCCACCATGAGGACCTAACAACCCACATAGATTAAGATTCATGTGTGTTGCGTACAGCTGCCCTTCACAAGTATCACTTGGACCACCCAGATCGAAAACGTGACGGGACCCTGTCCTTTTGATGAATTACAACACTTTGTGGTTTCTGACACGTTTCCCCCCGGATGTTACGCATTATGTTTTGGAGGGTTAGCTCCACCAAGTAAGGGACGTGATTCTTCCTGTGTTGCCCTTACTCTACTCTTTCTCTCTCTGGGCTGTTACGCCAGGCCACTGGAAGCCACTATTGTCAGCAGCTTTCCCTGCCGTCTGTCTTCCCCTCATTTAGCACCGGAGGCGGGGCCATGGGTGACGTCGCCAAACAGTGTCTCAGACCGGGTGCGATCCAGGACGGGGAGCTGTGCGGATCTAGATATCATACAGATATTTATTTTATTTTGTGGGGATATGGATATGGTTCTTGTCGGACCCTAGAAATCGAGAACCTATCCCCACCCTTTCTATATGTTGTCTTGTCTGTCTTTACCCCTCCCTATTGTGTCCCATAGCAGTAGAGAGTAATTTAGAGAGGTTGGCAGAGTAAGGCAGGGCCAAGGGTCGGGTCCCATATTGTGTGCAGCACCAGAGCGAGATTGTAGTGCCTTTCAAAATTTGATTAAATCAAATTGTATTGGCACATACACATGGTTAGCCGATGTTATTTCGTGTGCTTCTGGTTCCGACAGCGCAGCATTATCTAACAAGTAATCTAACAATTCCACAACAATTACCTAATACACACAAATCTAAGTAAAGGAATTAAATAATAATGTATACATAAATATATGGAAGAACAATGACCTAGTGGCATAGGCAAGATGCAATAGATGGTATAAAAGCTGAAGAACATACTCCCATCCAGGTACTTTCCTCAGGTGCTGGAGTTGTAGGCAAACTCATGGAAAACAGAAAGGAAAACGCCGCACACTGCTGCTCATGCTCCCAGGTGATATTTATTTACAATGTTTCGACCCTTCCCAGGTGGGGGCAGTACTCAGTGACATCACTTCCTGAAGGTGGTAAAGGTAAAGAATGTATAACATAGTTTCACAATATTAACTTTCCATGTATCACAGTATATGATCATACACAGAGAATGTGATCAATATTTATAGTATTATACATACACATAAAATATTAAATTAGGATAAAAAAAAACACAAGTCAAACTCATCGCTAAGGCCAAGAGGACACAGTATGTTCAGCATGTGGATCCAGAAAGATTCCCTTTGAAGAAGCACCTGCTCTTGGTTCGATCAATCCCTCTTTTTGTGACCTGATGGTGCGAGATTCTTAATAAATACTCTTTTGATTTAATGGCACTTACCATACAATAAGTGACAGAACAATTGAGCGAACCAAAGATCAAGTGACACAGTTAAATGTTGATCTAGAAATTAAGATCACCGATAAGGACAAAATAGAGAACATTCTGACCAATGTTGAAAACATTTGTGATAAACGTGGATGAGACGAAAACAAACAAGAGGAAAAAGTTTGAGCGTGATACTGCGGACTACAAAGAGCAGAAGGTATATTTCTGGAGGGATGGCAGGAGACAGCCAATTGGCACTCCCCCACGAGAAAGCTGGAAGGGTAAACTCCAGCCCAGCCATAATCCTAGAGGGCCACTAATGTGGCGATCAACCAACTCTTTCACATCTGACTCCAGTGTCCAATCCAGAGCGTCTTTTTTGGGGGGGAATCCCGATAGACGACATCATCGAGTAGGCCGTCATCAAGACCACCGCCCACCCTACATCCCCGCAGGAAATGCAGGAGAGGACTACGTACAAAGACGACAACACCAGAAGTCCCCGCCCCACACATGGAGCAAGACACGGTAATAAACCTGTCCAACAGGTCTATATCTGATACACGATCATCTATCAGTTGTCCCAACATCACAGGCCAATGACTTCGATACAGTTATAGACTTTCAAAAGTTTTCTACGCAGTTTGAGATTGACTGAGATTTTTGGTAATGGGGTTGCTCCCTATGCACCTGCCAATGTTAATATATTGAATAATATTAGTAACCAGACAGGAAACAGTATTTCCCATTGATATCCTGAATGACAATGAACTTGACTCTCACCCTGAGGACATGACAAGAGGAAAAGCACATTTTTACCACCCCCCAAAAAGACTATGGAAACATATTGCCGCCTAGTTGAGAAAGATGTACAGTTGAAGTCGGAAGCTTACATACACCTTAGCCAAATACACTTAAACTCAGTTTTTCACAATTCCTGACATTTAATCCCAGTAAAAAATCCCTGTCATAGGTCAGTTAGGATCACCACTTTATTTTAAGAATGTGAAATGTCAGAATAATAGTAGACAGAATGATTTATTTCAGCTTTTATTTCTTTCATCACATTCCCAGTAGGTCAGAAGTTTACATACACTCAATTAGTATTTGTCACGCCCTGACCTTAGAGATTCTTTTTATGTCTCTATTTTGGTTTGGTCAGGGCGTGAGTTGGGGTGGGCATTCTATGTTTTGGCCGGGTATGGTTCTCAATCAGGGACAGCTGTCTATCGTTGTCTCTGATTGAGAACCATACATAGGTAGCTCTTTTTTCCACCTGTGTTTGTGGGAATTTGACTTATGTTTAGGGCACATAGCCTTTGAGCTTCACGGTTGTTTGTAGTGTTTATTGTTTTGTTCGGCGTCTTGTTGAATAAAGGAACATGTACGCTCACCACGCTGCACCTTGGTCCTCTTTTTCCAACAGCTGTGACAGTATTTGGTAGCATTGCCATTAAATTGTTTAACTTCGGACAAACGTTTCTGGTAGCCTTCCACAAGCTTCCCACAATAAGTTGGGTGAATTTTGGCCCATTCCTCCTGACAGAACTGGTGTAATTGAGTCAGGTTTGAAATCCTCCTTGATCGCACAAGCTTTTTCAGTTCCTCCCACAAATGTTCTACAGGATTGAGGTCAGGGCTTTGTGATGACCATTCCAACGCCTTGACTTTGTGGAACTTAGGCCATTTTGCCACAACTTTGGAAGTATGCTTGGGGTCATTGTTCATTTGGAAGACCCATTTGTGACATAGCTTTAACTTCCTGACTGATGTCTTGAGATGCTGCTTCAATATATCCACATAATTTTCCTACCTCATGATGCCATCTATTTTGTGAAGTGCACCAGTCCCTCCTGCAGCAAAGCACCCCCATAACATGATGCTGCCACCCCTGCGCTTCACGGTTGGGATGTTGTTCTTCGGCTTGCAAGCATTCCCCGTTTTCCTCCAAACATAATGATGGTCATTATGGCAAAAAAGTTATATTTTTCTTTCATCAGACCAGAGGACATTACTCAAAAAAGTACAATCTTTGTCCCCATGTGCAGTTGCACACTGTAGTCTGGCTTTTTTATGGCAGTTTTGGAGCAGTGGCTTCTTCCTTGCTGAGCGGCCTTTCAGGTTATGTCGATATAGGACTAGTTTTACTGTGGATATAGATACTTTTGTACCCGTTTCCTCCAGCATCTTCCTTTGATGTTGTTCTGGGATTGATTTGCACTTTTCACACCAAAGTACGTTCATCTCTAGGAGACAGAGCGGTATGACGGCTACGTGGTCCCATGGTGTTTATACTTGCATACTACTGTTTGTGCAGACTAACGTGGTACCTTCAAGCATTTGGAAAATGCTCTCAAGGATGAACCAGACTTTACAGTGCAGTTAGATTAACAAGAATTTAAGCTTTCAACCGATATAAGACACTTGTATGTACCTAAATGTTTAAATTCCATAATTTCTATGATTATTTATTTGAATTGCGCACCCTCCAGTTTCACCAGAAGTTGTTCTGCTAGCGGGACGCCTAGCCAAAACAGGGCCATCACACATACGTTTTTCCAGCAGCAGACTATGATCAATAATGTCAAAAGCTGCGCTGAAGTCTAACAAGACAGCGAACGCACCCGTGGCTGAACAGCTTTTATTTTTACCCATAAGAGAAGGAGTAAAATGTCCATTCTCGTCCCTGAGGACCAATTTTCTACTCTGAGAATCTTTGTGGATACGGCCCTGGGGAGTTTTTCCTGACCAACTAGGCCCGTGGCCTGGATTATTTATTTCTGGTAATATGGTCAGGTAGAACTCTTGGATCCCAGTCCTTGAAAAATAAAATTGGTTCTATAGAATTGGTTCTATTTTTGTTTTATAACCCACTATCTATTATTGTTCTGCAGGACGGTGGGTGAGGTGGTGTCAGGCTTGGTGTATAAGGTATTCAACCAGCCAAAGGCGCGGGCCAAAGAGCTGGGCTCAGACATCTGCCTCATGTACATAGAGATTGAGAAAACCAACACTGTACAGGAGGAGGTCATCAAAGGATTAGAGAACTTGAACCCCAAAGTAGTCGTTGCTTGTGTGGAGACCATACGCAGAGCACTCTGGTGAGACACGGAGCTGGAGCAGTAGAGAAGGAAGTGTTCTTCTCCCTTATCCTGGATAAGTACTAAATACTGGTACCTTAAAATACTGGCAATGATTGAGGAGACGTGACATGTTGGATCTTTTACCAAAGCCAACACACATGCCCAATTTTGGGATGAAGACCTGCTCATGTTTTGCATGTACCACCTGCTTTGATTAAATGTAAATCCTAATAAGTTAATTGTTACATGATTATTTTAATCAAGTAACAATTAAACATAGTATTGGATTAAATATATAACAGTCATCAGATTAATAAAAGTAAAGTCACGACATATTGAAGCCCCCCATACGAGGAATTTAAGACCGCAATAAGCCTTGCTGTTGAATTCAGTCTATATGAATTGTGTAACAGGTTACGTTATACACCAATAAGCGCTGTAGGCAGGATTATTGTTGTTGTTGAGTGTGTGTGTGTTTCCATTTGAACAACTAGGATAATAACTTCTGATTTAGTAAAAGAAGACAACAAACTAGTTAACTCCTCGAGTGCACAAAGGTTAGCAGAGGGAGGACGGTAGACCCCTATAACAGTTATAGATACATTTTTCCTCAGATAAAGGCTTAAAGATAGTAGCTAAACATTTTTGGCAAGGGAAATGGATTTCAGTAAAGAGATAGAAACATTTGTTTTTTTATAAAAATGGCCACTCCCCCACCTCTACCCTCTGTCAGCTCTGAACATATTGTGCTGGCAGAATATGGGGTGAGCTGTTGTAACTTCTCAAGGCTATGTTCTGTGTTGGACTGGGATGTTATACATTTCATAGGCTCCTTGTCACGCCCTGACCTTAGTTATCTTTGTTTTCTTTATTATTTTGGTTAGGTCAGGGTGTGACATGGGTGATATATGTGTTTTGTTCCTGTCTAGGGTTTTTTGTATGTCTATGGGTGTTTTCTAGTCTAGGTGTTATATGCCTATGGTTGCCTAGATTGGTTCTCAATTAGAGGCAGCTGTTTATCGTTGTCTCTGATTGGGAACCATATTTAGGCAGCCATATTCCTTGGGTAGTTGGGTTATTGTCTCTGTGTAAGTTGCCTGTGTCTGCACTTGTTTATTATATAGCGTCGATATAATAAATAGAAGACTGTATTCCTATCACGCTGCGCCTTGGTCCTCCTCTCTTCCTCCATACGACGAACGTGACAGCCATTGGGTTCTGGAAATGTTGATTGTATTGAAAAAACTGTTGTATTAACAATATGATTCTATTATCACCTCCCACTATACAAGGGATATGAAACAATTTCTTTCTTGAGTTCTTCCTGTGAAATCAGAGATAGATCTCCCCTGCAGCTGCTTGTAAGAAATATGTTTAGTTCATATCATTAAATGGTCTCTGCTTTAAACTTTGGATAGAATTTTCCTTAACATTTGGTGCTGTGACCCGGATGAGAGCAACCTGACTTTTTGATCAGTTTTGCTCAGGTTGGACTCAAACATCCAAGCAGAGAAGAAAATATATTTTTTCACAATTAAAAAACGTAAGAGACCTTAATCAAACATCTCTGTGGGACTGACTGTTTTCCCGGTGAGCCATAATGGTGAAAGATCTCGTCCTCCTCATCCACGCAATGTTGGGGTTCAGTTTGGCAGAATTATTTTCCTATAATAATGAATCTGTCCAGTTAACTCTGTCCGCAGAGTGAAGGAAAAGCAGCCAACAAGTGCCCAGCATATGTGGGAATTCTTTCAAGACTGTTGAAAAAGCATTCCTCATGAAGCTGGTTGAGAGGATGCCAAGAGTGTGCAAAGCAGTCATCAACGCAAAGAGTTGCTACTTTGAAGAATATAAAAATATTTAGATATATTTTTAACCTTTTTGGTTACTACATGATTCCATATGCGTTTTTTCAAAGTGTTGTCTTCACTATTATTCTACAATGTAGAAAATAGTAAAAAATAAAGAAAACCCTGGAATGTGCTCCCATTGAAAAACTTTTGACTGGTACTATATACACTGCTCAAAAAAATAAAGGGAACACTTAAAACACACAATGTAACTCCAAGTCAATCACACTTCTGTGAAATCAAACTGTCCACTTAGGAAGCAACACTGATTGACAATAAATTTCACATGCTGTTGTGCAAATGGAATAGACAACAGGTGGAAATTATAGGCAATTAGCAAGACACCCCCCAATAAAGGAGTGGTTCTGCAGGGGGTGACCACAGACCACTTCTCAGTTCCTATGCTTCCTGGCTGATGTTTTGTTCACTTTTGAATGCTGGCGGTGCTTTCACTCTAGTGGTAGCATGAGACGGAGTCTACAACCCACACAAGTGGCTCAGGTAGTGCAGCTCATCCAGGATGGCACATCAATGCGAGCTGTGGCAAGAAGGTTTGCTGTGTCTGTCAGCGTAGTGTCCAGAGCATGGAGGCGCTACCAGGAGACAGGCCAGTACATCAGGAGACGTGAAGGAGGCCGTAGGAGGGCAACAACCCAACAGCAGGACCGCTACCACCGCCTAGGTGCAAGGAGGAGCACTGCCAGAGCCCTGCAAAATGACCTCCAGCAGGCCACAAATGTGCATGTGTCTGCTCAAACGGTCAGAAACAGACTCCATGAGGGTGGTATGAGGGCCCGACATCCACAGGTGGGGGTTGTGCTTACAGCCCAACACTGTGCAGGACGTTTGGCATTTGCCAGAGAACACCAAGATTGGCAAATTCGCCACTGGCGCCCTGTGCTCTTCACAGATGAAAGCAGGTTCACACGCACATGTGACAGACGTGACAGAGTCTGGAGACGCCGTGGAGAACGTTCTGCTGCCTGCAACATCCTCCAGCATGACCGTTTTGGCGGTGGGTCAGTCATGGTGTGGGGTGGCATTTCTTTGGGGGGCCGCACAGCCGTCCATGTGCTCACCAGAGGTAGCCTGACTGCCATTAGGTACCGAGATGAGATCCTCAGACCCCTTGTGAGAGCATATGCTGGTGCGGTTGGCCCTGGGTTCCTCCTAATGCAAGACAATGCTAGACCTCATGTGGCTGGAGTGTGTCAGCAGTTCCTGCAAGAGGAAGGCATTGATGCTATGGACTGGCCCGCCCGTTCCCCAAACCTGAATCCAATTGAGCACATCTGGGACATCATGTCTCGCTCCATCCACCAACGCCACGTTGCACCACAGACTGTCCAGGAGTTGGCGGATGCTTTAGTCCAGGTCTGGGAGGAGATCCCTCAGGAGACCATCCGCCACCTCATCAAGAGCATGCCCAGGCGTTGTAGGGAGGTCATACAGGCACGTGGAGGCCACACACACTACTGAGCCTCATTTTGACTTGTTTTAAGGACATTACATCAAAGTTGAATCAGCCTGTAGTGTGGTTTTCCACTTTAATTTTGAGTGTGACTCCAAATCCAGACCTCCATGGGTTGATAAATTTGATTTCCATTGATAATTTTTGTGTGATTTTGTTGTCAGCACATTCAACTATGTAAAGAAAAAAGTATTTAATAAGAATATTTCATTCATTCAGATCTAGGATGTGTTATTTTAGTGTTCCCTTTATTTTTATGAGCAGTGTATATATATATATATTAGTGGTGTACAGCAGGTCAACCACCAGGGAGAGACTTGTCGAGGCCTGGTGACAGACAGTCTACATCACGAGGCGATGTCTCCCTCTGCTGGACTTGCCAGGTTTTGACGGGCTCTCCAGCCAGGACAAATTGAGGCTGATTGTGGTTGGTGAGTAATCAAGGGGCTGATTGCTCACCAGCTGGACGAGTCCCATAAAGCTGCCAGAAGGGCAGCACATGGTAGAGGGGACTGGGGGAAGAGAGGTTACTCCCATATAGTCGTGCTTAGTCCCAGAGAAAACAGAGGGGGCTCAGTTTTGTTCCCCCCAGGATACAGCAAGACCCCGGAGACCAGAAGACGGTATCCCGGAGGAGGTCTCCTATCGAAGACCTATTCTTTTCTTTTAGTTTGTTATTTAAATAAACACTTTTGAAACCGAGCTAATCCAGCTCTGTCTGTGTCTGATCTGGGAAAACGTTTTGACCAAACCCCCTGGTATACAACCATATATATATATATATAACCTGTTTGCATACTGGAGTGTTATCAATTTGTATGTGTGTATAATTGGTTATTGAGCTTTTTGTAATAAGGGTTTAGAAGACAATTAGAAAGCATGGGGGCTGAACTCATAAAGCACCAGGTGCTTGATCTAGCAGGGAAAATACAGCTTGTGCACCCACAAGTACATAAGTAGTGTAAAAACTATTGAGAAATGTTCAGATTGGTCCCTTTTTGGATCATTTGATAAGGTCAAAGCATTGTATGACCGTCTAAAGAGTCTGGGAAATAGCGTCTCAGACAAAGATTGGCGCATCTATGCATTCAAAACCGCCTCCCATGACAAATATCCTTACCATGTTTATCAGAGCCTGCGTGAAGAGTTAACCCAGGCTAGGAAATATCTAACAAGCATAGATAAACCAACCCCTCCTACACAGCCTCAACAATGTATCCTCCACTGGAACACCTAACATTGCAATGTCCCTCCGATTCTCCTCCACCTCCTCCAGCTAATGGAGAGGAGGAGGATGATGATTGGCCTTTTTGGGTGCCGCTGCTCATTGCAATTATAATGCTTTGAAGGAACGTATTTGAAAGTAGCAATTGCAAATTCTCCAACAACAACATGAGTTGCAGGAACTGAGGGAGGAAGAGGAAAAATGGGAGTTAGAAGCCGTAGCAAAAGAAATTGATAGAAGGTTGAAAAGGGAAACGGATAAGCAGCGTAGTATAATTGAAGTACAAACACAGGGGTAGGAGAAAGATGCCTCAGGGTTTTCATTCCTCTCCTCCCCAAAGTGAGTTTTCAGCCCAGCACACAACACTAGGTCCCACACCAAACCAACTAAACAGTTTAAAAGAGAATTATCCCCAATGTGAAATCCGATGCTAAAGGATTGGATGAAATTGTTGATAGACTGGTGCACAGACCTTTCTCGCCCGGAGAGCTGTTGCAATTTAAAGATCAAATGCCACGAATGACAGATGGTGGGAATAAGTGGTTATAATGGCTTGAACTTGCGTCTGATACGGAGGTGGTTAATGGACCCCTGGTATCAGCGTATGTGTGTGGTTTATCTAAGAAGGTTTCTGAGCTACTTAAGCAAATTACTCCGGGTTGGCAAGCTAAAACCCTACCGGAAGTTACTGTCCTAGCTCAGCATTACATGGAAACTATTAAGAATAAATCCACCAAAACTGACTGTCGCTTACAGGCAGCACAGCTGCAGTTTTACACGACAGGGGTTTCCCAACCTGGGGGCCGCGCGCACAGGCATGGAAGGGGTGGTGACACCAGAGCAGACAGGGGTAATAGGAATAGGTATAATAAAGACGAAGGCTGTTTCCTTTGTCACGACCCCAGCCACTGGAGAGATGGGTGTCCAAGGAGATGGGAACCACATAGGAGAGGGGATAGTTCAGAATAGGGAGGCCCCTTAGGAGGAACAACAACTTTGATATAGCAATGCCCACAGGTGAACGTAAACCAATCTCGCCCAAACATTGTGGTAAAAATACAATGGAAGGAAATTCCTATGTTGGTAGATACCGGTGCTACTACATCCGTTTTTGGTAAATGTACAGGACTTGACCTACCCCTAACCAATAAAACAATACATTTTTATGGGATTTACTCCACCCAGGGGCTACAATACCTTAAAAAGGAAGTTCCCTCCAAAATGTATCTATCCGCTTCTGAATTCGCTGATTTTTATTTCATAATTTTGGTGGATTACATAGGCCTATTAATGTCAAAATAATACAGTTCGTGTGTGAGACAGAAAGTGAATATCCAACGGAAATTGTTAATAAATATATAGAGTAACATTGTTAGGGTAGACTAAAATGCAAACACTGCCTTCCAACAAGGAGAAAGTTAAACAAAAATGTATTACCTTACAAAATAGGGGTAAAAGCAGAAGATTGTTTGAGAGTGATCCATGTGTATTAGCAGTAGTGATTGAGAGGGTTTCCCTACTGGAAAGAGTTGAAGGGTCCTAGTTAAAGAAAACATATATGGAGACTAGTGAAAGTAACAAAAACAGTCAAATGGAAAGAGTCATGGTACTGACCGTCTATCAGTTGATGCCAAATTTTAGGAGAGTTGACAGTATGTCAATGGTAATGAACTCAGCAAAAAAAGAAACGTCCCTTTTTCAGGACACTGTCTTTCAAAGATATTTGGATTTTTACGAAATAACTTCAGATCTTCATTGTAAAGGGTTTAAACACTGTTTCCCATGCTTGTTCAATGAACCACAAACAATTAATGAACATGCTCCTGTGGAACGGTCGTTAAGACACTAACAGCTTAATTCTTGTCAATAGGGGGGCGCTGTTTTCACTTTGGAAAAAATCGTGCCCAAATGAAACGGCCTCGTACTCTTTTCTAGATCATACAATATGCATATTATTATTACTATTGGATAGAAAACACTCAGAAGTTTCTAAAACTGTTTGAATTATGTCTGTGAGTAAAACAGAACTCATTTTGCAGCAAACTTCCATGCAGGAAGTGAAAAATCTGAAAACGAGGCTCTGTTTCAGGGCCTGCCTATTCAATTGCCTTATATTTATCGATATGCATGCACTTCATACGCCTTCCACTAGATGTCAACAGGCAGTGGAAGGTGGAATGGGGTGTCTAGCTTGATCTGAGGTCGAACAAGAGCTTTTGGAGTGGCAGGTCAGGAATTTCCTTTGTCTACCAAGGCGCGCGAAGTACCTCGATATTGTCTTCTGATAAGCGTTCGGTTTACACGGCGAATATCTCCGGCTCTGATTTTATTTGATACATGTGATAATAACATCGTAAAGTAGGTTTTTTCAACCGAGTTTTATCAGATTATTCAACGTTTATTGGGACTTTTGGAATTTTCCGTTCTTTGCTTCGAGAGAAAATGGGAACGTTATCAACATTGACTAGCATTGTGGCGCGAATTCGACAGAAGAAAAGGACATTCTAAAACCAAACAACGATTTATTCTGGACCAAGGACTCCTTGTACAAGATTCTGATGGAAGCTCAGCAAAAGTAAGAACAATTTATGATGTTATTTCGTATTTCTGTGGAAAATGTTGATTCCTATTCTCCGCCGTTTTGGCGAGCGCTGTCTCGCAATAACGCAAGCTGTTTGTTATGGTAAAGTTATTTTAAAAAATCTAACACGGCGGTTGCATTAAGAACCAGTGTATCTTTCATTTGCCATACAACAAGTATTTGTATGTAAAGTTTATGATGAGTTCTTTGGTCAGATTAGGTGTATGTCCAAAATAGCTCCAGACATTCTGGGGAAATGTTGCTACATATTCACAATGTATAACCACGGTTTGCAGCTCTAAATATGCACATTTTTGAACAAAACATAAGTGTATTGTATAACCTGATGTTATAAGACTGTCATCTGATGAAGTTGTTTCTTGGTTAGTGACTAATTATATCTCTATTTGGTCGGTTTTGTGATAGCCTATGCGGTAGAAACATGATGAAAATATGCGGTTGAGTCTTTGGCTATTGTGGTTAGCTAATATAAATTCATATTGTGTTTTCGCTGTAAAACATTTTAAAAATCGGAAATGATGGCTGGATTCACAAGATGTTTATCTTTCATTTGCTGTATTGGACTTGTGATTTCATGAAAATTATATTATATGATATCCCTGTCTCGTTAGGCTAGGCTAGGCTAGTCAGCTTTTTTGATGAGGATGCTCCCGGATCCGGGATGGGTATCACTGAAAGGTTAAAGACGGTAGGCAATTATGGACACAGTTATGAAAACTTAGGCCAATAGAGGCCCTTCCACTGACTCTGAAAAACACCAAAATAAAGAAGCCCAGGGTCCCTGCTCATCTGCGTGGACGTGCCTTAGGCATGCTGCAAGGAGGCATGAGGACTGCAGATGTGGCCAGGGCAATACATTGCAATGTCTGTACTGTGAGATGCCTAAGACGGCGCTACAGGGAGACAGGATGGACAGCTGATCGTCCTCGCAGTGGCAGACAACGTGTAACAACACCTGCACAGGATCGGTACAACCGAACATCACACCTGTGGGACAGGTACAGGATGGCAACAACTGCCCGAGTTACACCAGGAACGCATAATCCCTCAATCAGCGCTAATACTGTCCTCAGCAGGCTGAGAGAGGCTGGACTGAGGGCTTGTAGGCCTGCTGTAAGGCAGGTCTTCACCAGACATCACCGGCAACAACGTAGCCTATGGGCACAAACCCACCGTTGCTGGACCAGACAGGACAGGCAAAAAGTGCTCTTCACTGACGAGTCGCGGTTTTGTCTCACCAGGGGTGATGGTCGGATTCGCATTTATTGTCGAAGGAATGAACGTTACACCGAGGCCTGTAATCTGGAGCGGGATCTTTTTGGAGGTGGAGGGTCCGTCATGGTCTGGGGCGGTGTGTCACAGCTTCATTGGACTGAGCTTGTTGTCATTGCAGGCAATCTCAACGCTGTGCTACAGGGAAGACATCATCCTAACATGACCCGTTCTGTGTGTGATTTCCTACAAGCCAAAAATGTCAGTGTTCTGCCATGGCCAGTGAAGAGCACAGATCTCAATCCTATTGAGCACATCTGGGACCTGTTGGATCGGAGGGTGAGGTGTAGTGCTTTTCCCCCCAGAAATGTTCGGGAACTTGCAGATGCCTTGGTGGAAGAGTGGGGTAAAATCGCACAGCAAGTCAGTGCAGTCCATGTGGAGGAGATGCTTCTTAGGGCTAGCCGCCAGCGGGGCACCTGTTGACAACTTCCGGTGAAATTGGAGTGCGCGCAATTCATATAAATAATCTTAACAATTATGGATATTAATTGGGATAGGGGGCAGTATTTTCACGTCCGGATGAAAAGCGTGCCCAGAGTAAACTGCCTGCTACTCAGGCCCAGAAGCTAGGATATGCATATTATTAGTAGATCTGGATATAAAACACTCTGAATGATGTCTGTGAGTATAACAGAACTCATATGGCAGGCAAAAACCTGAGAAAAATCCAACCAGGAAGTGGGAAATCTGAGGTTTGTAGTTTTTCAAGTGATTGCCTATCCAATATCCAGTGTAAATGGGGTCAGATTGCACTTCCTAAGGCTTCCACTAGATGTCAATAGTCTTTAGAAAGTTGTTTCAGGCTTCTATTGTGAAAGGGGAGAGAATAAGACCACTCCGAGTTAGTAGCTCAGCTGAAAGCCATGAGTTGTTTATCGCACGTGGCCGTGAGCGCTAGCTTCGTTCTCTTTCCTTTCTAATGACAACGGAATTGTCCGGTTGGAATATTAATGAAGATTTATGATAAAAACATTCTAAAGATTGATTATATACATCATTCGACATGTTTCTACGACCTTTAATGGAACTTTTTTGACTTGTCGTCTGGACTTAGTGCCCGCGCTTTGGATTAGTGAACTAAACGCGCGAGCAAAAAGGAGGTATTTGGACATAAAGATGGACTTTATCGAACAAAACGATCATTTATTGTGGAAATGGGATTCCTGGGAGTGTATTCCGATGAAGATCATCAAAGGTAAGTGAATATTTATAACGCTATTTCTGACTTTTGTTGACTCCACAACTTAGCGGGTATCTGTATGGCTTGTTTTCGTGTCTGAGCGCTGTACTCAGATTATCGCATGGTGTGCTTTCGCCGTAAAGCTTTTTTGAAATCTGACACAGCGGTTGCATTAACTTCTTACGGCTGAAATCCCGCTAACGGGATCGATATGACAACAGCCAGTGGAAGTGCAGGGTGCCAAATTCAAACAACAGAAATCTCATAATTAAAATTCCTCAAACATACAAGTATTTCACACCATTTTAAAGATAAACTTGTTGTTAATCCCACCACAGTGTCCGATTTCAAAAAGGCTTTACGACAAAAGCACACCAAACGATTATGTTAGGTCAGAAACGAGTTACAGAAAAACACAGCCATTTTTTCAGCCAAAGAGAGGAGTCGCAAAAAGAGAGATAAAATTAATCACTAACCTTTGATGATCTTCATCAGATGACACTCATAGCACTTCATGTTACACAATACATGTATGTTTAATTCGAAAAATATCAGTTTACATTGGCGCGTTATGGTCAGTAATGTTTTGCTTCCAAAACATCCGGTGATTTTGCAGAGAGCCACATCAATTTACAGAAATACTCATCATAAATGTTGATGAAAATACAAGTGTTATACATGGAATTATAGATCCACTTCTCCTTAATGCAACCGCTGTGTCAGATTTCAAATTAAGCTCACGGAAAAAGCACACCATGCAATAATCTGAGTACGGCGCTCAGACACAAAACAAGCCATACAGATACCCGCCATGTTGTGGAGTCAACAGAAGTCAGAAAAAGCATTATAAATATTCACTTACCTGTCAATATATGCATATCCTAGCTTCTGGGCCTGAGTAACAGGCATTTCCTTATGGAGTTATCAAGGGTTGTAATTCAAATTGTATTTGTTATTCTGATTCGTAAAACTTTTATTTACCCGGCAGTGAGTTTCTTTTTGGTAAGTGCTTGTAGAAAATAATGGTTACGCTCCCAAATTTCTCACGATCACCACGCAAAGCTGTGCCCAATGTCTAATTTGTCAAGAACACAACGCAGGAAAGCAAATACCCACCTCCTTCTCTAGCCTACCAATCCCCTGGGGCCCTTTTGCAAATATGCAAATAGATTTTGTTCACATGCTTGTATAGCGCTGACTAACTGTATTCAAGCTGTTCACTCACAGGTCTCTGCTGCCCAAATTCCCCCAAATGACCTTTAACCACATCTATCTCTAGCCTGGAGATTGGGTAATGGTAAGGAGGCACGACAGAGGTGAAGAACCTTTGAAACACAGGTGGAAGGGACCACATCAGATTGCCCTCACCATCTGAACGGTGGTAAAGTGCTAAGGGAAAGACACCTGATTCCATGCCTCACACTGTAAGCAGGTTGCAGAGCCAGAAGAAGATGTTACTCCTTTTACTCCTACAACCAAGTAAGGGCACTCTGCTTACCCTGGGACTTGCAGCCATTGTGGCTGTGGGCATCCTCTGGGTGGTAGCAGGCTCGGAGCGAGAGATGGGTGAACGTGCTAGTTATCTCTCCCCTACCTCTCTGCTCCAACGAGGCCCGGCTTTCATAGGGGGAAGCCCAGAGGTAGATGACCCCACCGACCGTAATCTGGACTCTGACCCCACCAATCTGAAGAGAAGAAGAAGAGAAGATGAACATGATGGGGTTTTTCCCAGGGCAAACACTTTCTCACAATTAGCTAGTAATGTCTCTGTACTACAGAATGTGTCAGATTGTTGGGTTTGTGGATTGTTACCAGACAGTGCTGAAACTTTGCCATTCTTAGCTACACCCCTAGGGGCTTGTGGACCAAAGCAGGTAACCTTACAGACAAGAAGCTTGATTGGGTGGAGGATAGGGTGTGAAGATTTGATTTGAATAATCCCACCTCTCTTTCCAAGCAACCCGTCACCCTGGCCTACTTTCCCCCTGGTTATTTGTGTTATATAGCAAATGGAACTAGTCTCCAGTTGGGGGAAACTCCTTGTAAGTATAACCTTTCTGTCTACAACAACATCAAATTTAAAAACAGAACATTCCACCCTAACATGGTGTTGGGAATACGTTATAAACTTAAGAATATCAGTGTGTATGCTAAACCTACTTCCTCAGTAAATGGAACTATGTTTGAGTGCAGGCAGAAAGCATACTATTAATTGGTCAGCATCCTGCTATGCATTTGCTACACCCACAATAACATCAAACATGTGTATGTGACAAATAAAATGTGATTTGATGTTGTTCCTGCAATGCGTGCTACCCCAGTACCCCCAAATCACCCTTTCTCCCATTTCTGTAGGAGAACCATTGTAGCAGTTTTTCTCTGCATTACTTTCTCTGCATTTTCTGCATGATCAATTATGGCCTGACAACTCTGCTTGATTCCATTCGAGAACTAGCCAATGAAGTAGAAAGAATGGGGAGTGCTACTCCCGCTGCTTTGGAAGCACTGACTGCTGAACTTGTGCCTACACATACCATGGTCTTACAAAATAGATTGGCTTTGGATATTCTCCTGGCGGATTGGCTTTGGATATTCTCCTAGCGGATAAGGGGGGGTATTGTACTCACTTTCTGGATTCCTTCATTGGAGTTGCTGCATCTGTGGCCACTATCAGACAGGTGGTAGCTACTGTAAACAAGCGAGAAAATTAGTGGATTTGGGATTTGTTTGCATGGGTGAAAACTAGCCTTGGGAACATTGGAACTCATGTCGCAAGGTCTCCTAGGCCTGGTTGGAGTCCTTGTGCTATCATTCTGTCTGTTCTCATGCCTGACGACCTCGCTGATGAGATTGTGTGAAACAGAAGTATCTCCTCCCCACCAGATTGTCATGACCACCGAGGTTAACTTGAACTACCTGACGGAACTCGCCGCTGTTTCACCATTTATTGGGGATCAAAATTTCCCCAATAGAGATGATAAGGCCTACTGCCCTGGAAATGACCCCAATCCCTACGAACCTCCCTTTTCCCTGGATTGTTATTATTAAATTACGCTTTCAGAGTTTCATTCAGACCACCCCGTTCTGTGTAAAATGGCAATTTCCCAGAAACTGGAAGGTTTTCGATTCTGTCATGTATGGTGATGTCAAAGGGGGAAATGTCAAAATTTGGGGTGAGCTGTTGTAACTTCTCAAGGGATATGTTATGCCATATTATGCCTTTCATAGACTCCTGGTCTGTCTGCATCCTAACTCAAGGCCATTGTGTTCCGGAACTGTTGATTTTATTGAAAGAACTGTTGTGTAAACAATATGATTTATATGATCACCTCCAACTCTATAAGGGACATGTAACCATTTCTTCCTTGAGTTCTTCCCTGTGAAATCAGAGGTAGATCTCCCCTGCAGCTGCTTGTATTAAAGATTTTTCTATTATATCATTAAATAGTCTCTGTCTTAATCTTTGGCTCAAATTTTCCACGACAACATGATAATAACCCTCAAGAGTCCAGAATGTCCCCATAGATCCAAGTTTCAGTCAATACCAGAATATCCAGATCTTGATGTAATCCAGTTCAGGAAGTAAGCTCCTCATGTTCAGAATCATCAACCCAAGACCTTTACAATTTGTAACGTCACATGGAAACTCCAACTCAAACAACCTACGTTCAATCAGCGGTTGCAGGCCCTGTCTGATGATATTGATATAGTTGGTACGGCTACATGATTGCATAGAACTGCACCATTTGAACTATCCCTATTAGTAATAGAGGAAAGAGAATACATTTCAGTTTATTTTCCAAGGTTAGCACCATATGGCCTGAGGCCGCAGCCAATGTCGATATGAGGGACTCTCAGAATAAACAATGATGGAATGTTATAAACTGACTTACATGGGCTTTGGTTTCTATCATGCAACAGCCCAAGCCCTCTACGTGATTTGAAAACCAAGGGGGTATTAAAGCTTATTGAATAGATATTTGAACTAAAACCACTGGGTGAGCAGACCACCATGGGATCCTCTTTTGAACTAACAGTAGCAGATCTAAGAGTTTTCAAATGAATGCGTACAAGATTACAACTGTCAACACCCCTGGCAGTATAGACAACAGTATGACGATAACACTTAGAGAGGATGGGAGGTATTACCTGAGTGAGGCTCTCTGAGTCAATATTCTAACACAGCCTTGAAATATGAAGAGAAGGTCCAGTCACTTAAATGGTTTGGGTGGAGTCCATCATCCCTGTAGAGCATCTTTTGTTTCCAAAAAATGACAAAATTGTCACAACAGAGTTACAGTAGTCTTTAAGCCAGATACGAAGTGCTAAGAGACTGCTGAAGATTTCACAAGCTGCGACCCAGCGATGGCACAGGACCAACATTAATTGGATGCTTTTCAGAGCCTTTTAGGGTGTTGATCAGCTCAATAAAATCCTGTGTCATTAGCTCTTTTTGATGTCACTTGATCCCACATGCACTACGGAAGGAAGAAATCCTGTGATATCCTTCACCATAGCCCCACGGGTAGCACAGGGTCGTTGCTCCAAGATGTGTCTTACCATGGAACTACCAATGATGATGGCTGGAGATAGGTGAGTGGGTCGTGGATGTCCGGCCTTTTCTGAGCCTCTTTGAGGACCAACGGGAAATGGGGGTCGGAGGACTTACGTCAATAGAAGCCCTCTGAGCAGGGGGGGGGAGCTGGAGCCTGAGACACTATCGAGGCCTGATGTGCGAGGGAGCCCAGGAGGTACGGACCTGTGGTAGAGACCCCCTGAGCTGGACCCTTGGGAGACAGGGTAGAGGATGAAGGAACAGGGATCTCTGGAAGCAGGTGGGTGAAACTGTTGGTCAGCAGGATGGGATCCCCCAAAGCCATTTCAGCTCCGTTCACCAAAGATCGCTGCCTTGCGCTGGGCGACGTGCCTCCACTGGGATGCAGGATTGATAACCGTGGCATCCGTCAGCTCCTCAAAGTGTCCTTGGTCCTTTATTCTCCAAGGGGGGAGGGGCAGGATGGGAGGTCGAGGTAGGATGGGAAGGGCGGGTGAGATGGGAGGGGAGAGGTGACTTCAGTTGGGAGGGGTCTCTGCAGGACATCCCTGGCCAGTCAGAGTGGCAACAACGTGACGAGGCAGTGGTATGACGACCAGGCTAAGGAGTAGAAAAGGTCTTCGAGTGGGACCTATCCAGGATACCCTGCAATGTCTCAATTAGCTTACTCTGGATGCCCAGCTCAGACATATATTCCACATAAAGCTGACAGTTTCCACAATATTATCCCGGAACTGTGCTAAATAGGTGCAGCTGCTACATGAGATGAAACCTTCACTGTGGTCTCTTGAAGGTAGTTGCTGCCAGTCTGTATAAAGTAAGTTTCCCTGTGGTGGTAGTTGCCATTTTTGGAAAATTCTGTTAAAATCCACGCATATAAAATAGTTAAGCGAGAAATCAGCTAACAAAAGTCAATCAATCCACACAGTGTGATAGTTAGATTGAATCGCACAGTTTGTAGGATCACCACAGTTATAGTCAGCAAGCCAGAACCCAAACACTGACTAAAAACCAGCACTAGGACACACAATAAATATAACCAAGGCACAAAACTGGCTAACAGAACAACAGCAAAGAGAGTGTGGTGACTTACTCAATGCGATTAAACGCTGGGGCCTATCAAAACAGCGGAAGCCTTGTTACGAGTATGATAGCCAGGAGACAAGCACCTTGGAGGGGATGTAGTTTACAGTACAGGCTGGTGGAAAGCTGGGAGGGTGGCAATGAAGAGAAGGTCCAGGTAGCACCAGGCAGCGGGAGAGTCCAAAAGAGTAAATCCAAGTGGAGTTCAAGTTTGGCAGTAGTCCAAAAACATCCAAGGCACAATGTTAAGTGGGAGGATGAAAGCAACAGTAGGCAGGTGTCTGCTCAGATAATGCCCTAGTGCAGAGTAGGGTACCCAGGTATATTCAAATAGGCCTCAAGAGTTTCAGAACCGTTTTGTTTGTCTCCTTAAAAACTCTGTATGCGAATGTAAATGGAGACAAAAAAGAGAAGTGTTATGACCAGCACCACTGTGGAAAATAGGAATGTCGCTAGGCTACCTCATTACTAATGTTATTATAGTTAGTGGCAGTGCAAAGTGCAGTAGCAAGACAGCTAATTATGGCCACATGAGTCATGATTTACTCCAAACCTTTTTTGCGGCATTTCTCCTGCCGTGTTCGCCACTGAATTAAATGCCTGGTATCATCATCAGACCATGTACAAGTTTGAACATGCACTCTTGCATTTACAACAAGTAGCAAGCTAACTAGGCTAAGGTTGAATATGAAGTTGTCGCTCAAAAGCAAGCAAGTAACCCAGTCAATATTCACCTCATAATAAGGAATTTCCCTCAACCACACCAACAAATTGGGCAAAACAAACAGTCTTTCCATTTTCACCCATTCAACATAGCTTTGATTTTTATTGTATTTGCTTCTAAACCAAAAAAATTAATTTTGGGCTTCTCGTTGGCTTACAATGTTGTTACGATTGTTGTTTGAACATTCACTAAGATTATATTTTATTGTGGAAGTTCCAAAGTACACATTTTGGATGGAGCAGTTGTTGGCTAGAATGCTAACACTCATTGACATTGGCTGTAGCAAAAGCTAGCCAAATAGTATTTTACTGGCTGATAATGCATTTAGTATAATGCATTGGATTTGTGACGATGACACAAATATACAGTTATGAACATAACTAATGTTCCCTTCGTCAGTCACTCAGTATAACATACTATGGGGAGTCATACTCACCTGAAGAAAACTCAAACTCACACCCAACGGGCAAATGGACTCCGAGCCTGCCTTCGAAAGGCCTGCCTGCATAACATCGACCAGAGTCAATGAACCACGGCAGCCGAGGGTCAAACTCACAGAAATCCTGCAGTAACCTGGAAACGGTGTACTCATGAGCTGCCAAGGCAGCCCAAGGCTCAAACCCACAGGAAACTGTGGTAACCCTGATAATGCACACTTTATGCTCTGCTACACCCCAAGGCAGCCAATGGCTCAAACCCACAGGGAACTGTGGTAACCCGGATAAATGTAAATGCTCAACCTCCGCGCTGCCAAACAACCACTCTCGAACCCAGCAATAACAACACTATGAGCCATACTGGGAGCAATTACATCTGAGAGCTTCAAGATTCTCAGAGTCCACATCACTAAAGACCCATCATGGTTCAAACACACCAACACAGTTGTGAACAGGGCACGACAAAGCCGCTTCACCCTCCAGCCTGGTCTCATAGACTAGACGTAACATTGTGAATGCAAATCCTGGACACAAAATAGTATGATACAGTATGTTACGTTTGCTATGGTTACATAACTCAAAAGGTTACTTCTGTCATGAACGTCGTCAGTGAAATGACCGGACCAACGTGCAGCGTGGTAAGCGTACATTTTCTTTTAGTGTTATAAATGTCACCAACAAAACAAGAAACAACAAAAAAGAACGTGAAGCTGACAGAACTACCCACCACAAACGGACCAAGCAGGGTGGTAAGGAGGACTGGATATGGGAGGACATCCTGAATGGGAAAGGATCCTGGACAGGAGGCAGCGAGAAAAAGGGCCCAGGATTACACAGGGTCATAGCTGGCACGAAAGACCGGGAGGCCACTCAGCGCATCTGGCTGCTAGTGCGTCTCTACGGCCCAGGATATCCTGTGTCTCCGGTGCGTCTGCACAGCCCAGTGCGTCCTGTGCCAGCGCCCCGCCTTTCCCGGGCCAAGGTAACCATCCAGCCAGGACGGGTTGTGCAGGCTCTACGCTCAAGACCTCCAGTGCACCTCCACGGCCCAGTGTATCCGGTGCCTGCTTCCAGAACCAGGCCTCCTGTATGTCTCCCCAGCCAGGTAAGCCCTGTGGCAGCTCCACGCACCAGGCTGTCCATACGTCTCCTGACTCCAGTGATGATCCATGACACAAAGCCTCCAGTGATGATCCATGGCACGAAGCCATGAAGGTGGAGCGGGGTCTGCGTCCCACACCGGAGCCGCCACCGAAGTAGATGCCCACCCGGACCCTCCCCTATAGAGCCAGGTTTTGCGGCCAGAGTCCGCACATTTTTTTTTTTGGGGGGGGGGGTGTACTGTCACGCCCTGGCCATAAAGAGGCTTTTATTCTCTATTTTGGTTAGGCCAGGGTGTGACTAGGGTGGGCATTCTAGTTTCTTTATTTCTATGTTTTCTGTTTCTATGTTTTGGCCGGGTATGATTCTCAATCAGGGACAGCTGTCTATCGTTGTTTCTGATTGGGAATCATACTTAGGCAGCCTGTTTTTCCAGCTTAGTTGTGGGTAGTTGACTTTGTTAGTGGCCTGTATAGCCCTAGTAAGCTTCACGTTCATTTTTGTTGTTTCTTGTTTTTGTTGGCGACATTCATAATAAAAAGAAATGTACGCTCACAACGCTGCACCTTCGTCCGGTCATTTCCCTGACGACGTTCGTGACAACTTCAGGAAAAGACAAAAGGAGGGTGCTTGGTCAGGGTGGATGGGTGGACGTACAGTTGAAGTCGGAAATTTACATACACCTTAGCCAAAAACATTTAAACTCAGTTTTTCACAAACATTTAATTTGTGGATCACCACTTTATTTTAAGAATGTGGAATGTCAGAATAACAGTAGAGAGAATGATTTATTTCAGCTTTTATTTTTTTCATAACATTCCACATCACATTCGACACATTCCAGAAGTTTACATACACTCAATTAGTATTTGTTAGCATTGCCTTTAAATTGTTTAACTTGGGTCAAATGTTTCGGGTAGCCTTCCCACAATAAGTTGGGGAAATTTTGGCCCATTCCTCCTGTTTGTAGGCCTCCTTGCTCGCACACGCTTTTACAGTTCTGACCTAAACATTTCTATAGGATTGAGCTCAGGGCTTTGTGATGGTCACTCCAATACCTTGACTTTGCTGTCCTTCAGCCTTTTTGCTACAACGTTGGAAGTATGCTTTGGGTCATTGTCCATTTGGAAGACCCATTTGCGACCAAGCTTTAACTTCCTGACTGATGTCTTGAGATGTTGCTTCAATATATCCACATAATTTTCAATTCCTCATGATGCCATCTATTTTGTGATGTGCACCAGTCCTTCCTGCAGCATAGCACCCCCACAACCCGTGCTTCATGGTTGGGATGGTGTTTTTCGGCTTGCAAGCATCCCCCTTTTTCCTCCAAACATAACGATGGTCATTATGGCCAAACGGTTCTATTTTTGTTTCATCAGACCAGAGAACATTTCTCAAAAAAGTTTGATCTTTGTCCCCATGTGCAGTTGCAAACCGTAGTCTGGCTTTTTGATGGTGGTTTTGGAGCAGTGCCTTCTTCCTTGCTGAGTGACATTTCAGGTTATGTCGATATAGCACTCGTTTTACTGTGGATATAGATACTTTTGTACCTGTTTCCTCCAGCATCTTCACAAGGTCTCTTGCTGTTGTTCTGGGATTGATTTGCACTTTTCGCACCAAAGTACGTTCATCTCTAGGAGACAGAATGCGTCTCCTTCCTGAGCGGTATGACGTCTGCGTTGTCCCATGGTGTTTCTACTTGCGTACTATTGTTTGTACAGATTAACGTGGTACCTTCAGGCATTTGGAAATTGCTCCAAAGGATGAAGCAGACTTGTGGAGGTCTACCATTTTTTTTCTGAGGTCTTGGCTGATTTCTTTTGATTTTCCCATGATGTCCAGCAAAGAGAAACTGAGTTTGAAGGTAGGCCTTGAAATACATCCACAGGTACACCTCCAATTGGCTCAAATAATGTCAATTAGCCAATCAGAAGCTTATAAAGCCATTACATTATTTTCTGGAATTTTCCGAGCTGTTTAAAGGCACAGTCAACTTAGTGTATGTTTAACTTCTGACCACTGCAATTGTGATACAGTGAATTATAATTGAAATAATCGGTCTGTAAACAATTGTTGGAAAAATGACTGGTGTCATGCACAAAGTAGATGTCTTAACCGACTTGCCAAAACTATAGATTGTTAACTTCTTTGGGGTAGGGGGCAGTATTTTCACGTCCGGTTGAAAAGCGTGCCCAGAGTAAACTGCCTGCTACTCAGACCCAAATGTTAGGATATGCATATTATTAGTAGATTTGGATAGAAAACACTCTGAATGATGTCTGTGAGTATAACAGAACTCATATGGCAGGCAAAAACCAACCAGGAAGTGGGAAATCTGAGGTTTGTAGTTTTTCAATTCTTTGCTTATCCAAGATGCACTCGAAATGGGGTCATGTTGCACTTCCTACGGCTTCCACTAGATGTCAACATTCTTTAGAACCTTGTATGATGCTTCTACTGTGAAGTGGGGGCGAATGAGAGGGGATTGAGTAAGGTCTGCCATGAGCTCACCATGCGCGTTCATGTGAGAGTTAGCTTAAGTCCCATCGCATTTCTGAAGACAAAGGAATTCTCCGGTTGGAACATTATTGAAGATTTATTATATACATAGTTTGACATGTTTCTACGGACTGTAATATGACTTTTTGTCTGGACCTGCCCGCGCGTTGTGAGATTAGATTGTGTACTGAACGCGCGAACAACAAGGAGGAATTTATTGTGGAACTGGGATTCCCGGGAGTGCATTCTGATGAAGATCATCAAAGGTAAGTGACATTTATAATGCTATTTCTGACTTCTGTTGACTCCAACATGGCGGATATGCATGGTTTGCTTTTTCCGTACATTTAAAAAAAAATCTGACACAGCGGTTGCATTAAGGAGAAGTGGATCTAAAATTCCATGTATAACACTTGTATTTTCATCAACATTTATGGTGGGTCTCTGCAAAATAACCAGATGTTTTGGAACTACTGAACATAACGCGCCAATGTAAACTCAGATTTTTGGATATAAATCTGAACTTTACCGAACAAAACATACATGTATTGTGTAACATGAAGTCCTATGAGTGTCATCTGATGAAGATCATCAAAGGTTAGTGATTAATTTGATCAATTTTTCTGCTTTTTGTGACTCCTCTCTTTGGCTGGAAAATGGCTGTGTTTTTCTGTGACTTGGCTCTGACCTAACATAAGCGTTTGGTTTGCTTTCGTCGTAAAGCCTTTTTGAAATCGGACACTGTGGCTGGATTTGGCTGGATTACATGTAAAATACATGTATGTTTGAGGAATTTTAATTATGGGATTTCTGTTGTTTTGAATTTGGCGCCCTGCAGTTTCACTGGCTGTTGACTAGGTGAGACACTACCATCCCACATACCCTAGAGAGGTTAACAAGAACTTTGTGGAGTGGTTGACAAACTAGTTTTAATGACTACAACTGTAAAGGAAAGACAACAACAAAAAATGCTATTTACACATTATTCATATATATTGCATTTGGAAAGTATTCAGACCCCTTACATTTTGTTACGTTACAGCCTTAGTCTAAAAATATTTTAATGAATAAAAATCCTCTTCAATCTCCACACAATTACCCTATAATGACAAAGCGAAAACAGGTTTTATACATTTTTGCAAATGTATTAAAATAAAAAATGTAAATACCTTATTTTCATAGCCTTTATGATGACACTCGAAATTGAGTTCCGGTGCATCCTGTTTCCATTGATCATCCTGTTTGGGATAGGGGGCAGTATTTTCACTTTCGGATGAAAAGCGTGCCCAGAGTAAACTGCCTGCTACTCAGGCCCAGAAGCTAATATATGCATATTATTAGTCGATTTGGATAGAAAACCCTCTGAAATTTCTAAAACTGTTTGAATGATGTCTGTGAGTATAACAGAACTCATATGGCAGGCAAAAACCTGAGAGAAATCCAACCAGGAAGTGGGATATCTGAGGTTTGTAATTTTTCAAGTGATTGCCTATCCAATATACAGTGTAATTGGGGTCATATTGCACTTCCTAAAGCTTCCACTAGATGTCAACAGTCTTTAGAACATTGTTTCAGGCTTCTACTATGAAGCCTGAAACAATGAAGCCTTCTACTATGAAGCCTGAAGCGGCCGTGAGCGCGAGCTCCATTCCTTTTCATTTCTGAAGAAAAAGGAATTGTCTGGTTGAAACATTATTGAAGATTTATGATATAAACATCCTAAAGATTGATTATATACATAGTTTGACATGTTTCTACGAACTGTAATGGAAGTTTATTGACTTTTCGTCTGGACTTAGTGCCCGCGCCTTGTGAATTTCGATTGGTGAACTAAACACACTAACAAAAAGGAGGTATTTGGACATAAAGATTAACTTTATCGAGCAAAACAAACATTTTTTGTGGAACTGGGATTCCTGGGAGTGCATTCTGATGAAGATCATCAAAGGTAAGTGAATATTTATAACGATTTTACTGACTACACAACATGCTTTTTGTGACTCCTCTCTTTGGCTGAAAATGGCTGTATGTTTTTTGTGACTAGGCGCTGACCTAACATAATCGTATGGTGTGCTTTCGCTGTAAAGCCTTTTTGAAATCTGCCATTTCAGCGGATGTTGTCTAGGGGTTCCGCTAGTGGAAGAGCTCTGAGACAGGATTGTGTTGAGGCACAGATGTGGGGAAGGGTACCAAAACATTTCGGCAGCTTTGAAGGTCACCAATGAACACAGTGGCCTCCATCAATCTTAAATGGAAAAAGTTTGGAACCACCAAGTTTATTCCTAAAGCTGGCCGCCCGGCCAAACTGAGAAATCGGGGGAGAAGAGCCTTGGTCAGGGATGTGACCAAGAACCCAATGGTCACTCTGTTAAAGAGTTGCTCTGTGGAGATGGGAGAAGCTTACAGAAGGACAACCCTTTCTGCAGCACTCCAGCAATCAGATCCTTTAGTAGAGTGGCCAGATGGAAGCCACTCCTCAGTAAAAGGCACATGACAGCCAGCTTGGAGTTTGCCAAATGGGGTCTAAAGGACTCTCAGACCATGAGAAACAAGATTCTCTGGTCTGATGAAACCAAGATTGAACTCCTTGGCCTGAATGTCATGCGTCAGGTCTGGAGGAAACCTGGCACCATCCCTGCGGTGAAGCATGGTGGTGGCAGCATCATGCTGTGGCGATGTTTTTCAGTGGCAGGGACAGGGAGACTAGTCAGGTCCGAGGGAAAAATGAATGGTGCAAAGTACAGAGAGATCCTTGATGAAAACCTGCTCCAGAATGCTCAGGACCTCAGACTGGGATCGAAGGTTTACCTTCCAACAGGGCAACGACCCTAAGCACAGAGTCAACACAACCCAGGAGTGGCTTCGGGACAATACTCTGAATATCCTTGAGTGGCCCTGCCAGAGCCTGGACTTAAGCCTGAAATTAGCTGTGTAGCAAGGCTCCACATACAACCTGACAGAGCTTGAGAGAATCTGCAGAGAAGAATGGGAGAAACTCCCCAAATACAGGTGTGCCAAGCTTGTAGCCTCAAACCCAAGACGACTCGAGGCTCTAATCGCTGCCAAATGTGCTTCAACAAAGTACTGAGTAAATGGTCTAAATACTTCTGTAAATGTGATATTAATAAAAAATTTTTAAACGGTTTTACTTTGTAATTATGGGGTATCATGCATGCTGTTTATGTTAGTTCTATCTGTGCAGTTAAGGTCAAGGCGTGCTGCCTTGTTTTGAGCCAGCTGCAGCTTTGCTAGGTCTTTCTTTGCTGCACCTGACTATATTACCGGACAGTGATTACGATAAAAGTGTGTGTGTTTGTGTTGTGTCGGTATGCATGTGTGTGTATGTGAATGTGTGTGGGTTTTGTGTGGGAGTGTCAATGTAGTGTGTGTTAATATGCTGTGTATATAAAGTCCAGTGCTTAGCCTCCTGAAATCCTATGATGGTGGGTGAAACTGCAGATCTTAGAACAGCATTTATGGGCAATTTTATTCCACTCGGTCTGGTAGTATGGCCAGTCCAGTAGATGGCGCTTGAGTATTCATTTTGAAAGTTTTGTTTTGAAACCCAAGATGCTCTTGTGTTAGAGTGCCCAAGAGGCAGCTTTACACACTCCCACACAAATTCCCCCTTTACAGCGATAATACGTGTTTTGTGATATTTATTTTTGGACAATTACATGCCTTTGTAATGACTGACTGGTTAATTGATTACCTATACTGTGCTGTGAAAAAGTTTTTAGGATGGCCCAAAACTCTTTCCATCTTGGGTGTGTAGCCTATATTGGGCCTGACCCCAACCTGACCCCAAGGCTATCATGAGAAAAGTATGGAATTTCCATAATTATCGTTGGGGTTCACGAACTGTTTCACAGCACTGCATGAGTTTACAAGACAATGCAGTACTTTCAGTAAGTATTCCCAGCATTCCATTTTTTTGTGTGTCTATACTGTAGAACAGTTGTCTTCTCCATGTAGGCCAACCAATCAAAATGTAGTCTGCTGCTTGGAGTTGTGAATTTGCTGCAAACTCGAAAGGAGTTCATTTCGTTTTTAAATGTTGAAACAAAAGAAGGAGTCAACACTCAAGGACGCAATTAAGTGACTTCATGTAATGTCAAACAAGAGAGAAATTCATTATTCAGTGAGGGTTAATTGCATAGCGACAAAGAGCGCTATTTCAGAGCAATGAATCAAAGGTTGTAGCTGTGACGACTAGCAATGTATGTGTAGCATTCTGATTCGTTTAAATAACTAGCACAGACATATAAAGCTAATTTAAAACATTTGATACTTTAGACATTTAGCATATGCTCTTATCCAGAGCGACGTACAGTTAGTGCATTACACTAAAGTACGACAACCTCATATCAAATCAAATTGTATTGGTCACATACACATGGTTAGCAGATGTTAATGCGAGTGTAATGAAATGCTTGTGCTTCTAGTCCTGACAGTGCAGTGATATCTAACAAGTAATCTAACAAATTCACAAAGACTACCTTATACACACATGCAAGAGGATGAATAACAATATGTACATATAACTATTTGGATGAGCTATGGCCGTGCGGTTTTGGCAAGATGCAGTAGATGGTATAGAATACACTATAATACTTATGAGATGAGTAATGTGGGATATGTAGACATTATTAAAGTGGTGTTACTTAAAGTGACTAGTGATACCTTTATAAAATCAATTTATGAAAGTGGCCAGAGATTTGAGTCAGTATGTTGGCAGCAACCACTCTATGTTAGTGATGGCTGTTTAACAGTCTGATGGCCTTGAGATAGAAGCTGTTTTTCAGTCTCTCGGTCCCAGCTTTGATGCACCTGTGCTGACCTTGTCTTCTGGATGATAGCGGGGTGAATAGGCAGTGGCTCAGGTGGTTGTTGTCCTTGATGATCTTTTTGGCCTTCCTGTGACATTGGGTGCTGTAGGTGTCCTGGAGGGCAGGTAGTTTGCCCCCGGTGATGTGTTGTGCAGACCACACTACACTCTGGAAAGCCTTGCGGTTGTGGGTGGAGCAGTTGCCATACAAGGCGGTGATACAGCCCGACAGGGTGGTCTCGATTGTGCATCTGTAAAAGTTTGTCAGGGTTTTAGGTGATAAGCCAAATTTCTTCAGCCTCCTGAGGTTGAAGAGGCGCTGTTGCGCCTTCTTCACCACGCTGTCTGTGTGGGTGGACCATTTCAGTTTGTCCGTGATGTGTACGCCGAGGAACTTAAAACTTTCCACCTTATCCACTACTGTCCCATCATAGTAAGCAGAAACTTTCTCCAAAAAAGCAGCTATTACCTAAATCAGTGCTAATGAGAAAAGACAAGTACAAGTGTTAAAGGCAGAAGTTTAGTGGGGTAACAGTTATCATATACTGTATGCATACTATATACACTTCGCATGTGACTCGTAATAAGACTAAGCAATAGGCCATTAAATGAATTATCTGACTCCATAAGTTAAATAGCCAGGTAGCTCAAACCTCTGGCCCACACTGCTGGCCCGGGTCTGGCAGCTGGGTCTGGGCTGAGTCCAAAATAAATGACAGTACAGACTAGGCACGAGTCATTCAGGCCAGATCTGGCAGCCTGAACTGAGCCAAAGCTGCCATTTATAGGGCCAGAATCAGCCCAGCAATGGCCCAAATCCACTCAATTCTGCACCCCCCTCTCCCCTACTAAAAACAATATTTACATGACATGTAGGAAGTAATATTGCAACTATGAACTACATGACATTTTCTCATTTTAAAACTTTTATTTGTATTTTATTTAG
The DNA here is from genome assembly GCF_045679555.1 of Salvelinus alpinus. Taxonomy (NCBI): domain Eukaryota; kingdom Metazoa; phylum Chordata; class Actinopteri; order Salmoniformes; family Salmonidae; genus Salvelinus; species Salvelinus alpinus. The sequence continues at coordinate 3,554,913 of NC_092118.1, read as the reverse complement.
ATGAAATTGACTTTGTGTGGGTGTCATCCCTCAACAGGCACTATGTATGTACAGTAGCATGGACGTGTCCAAATAAATGTCACTAGAAAACAGCTTAAACAAATGCAAATGCAGCTTCTTTGATGTTATTCTATCTGCAGAGTTGACACGACTGTGTAGCCATAGTTGGCTAGCTAGCAAACAAGGGATAAGAACATTGCCAGCCTGCATAGCAAACAAACAAATAGAATGAACAACAAGTCCGATTCTCTAGCAACCTAACCGATATAACTAACAACCAGGTTTAGTGGAAGGATGAAATTGTATGAGTTTACTTATCAAAATGGAAATCTCAATAGAAATATGTAATTTGACCGTTAATGTGTGCTTGTGTTCTTTGGTAACCGTGGTATTAACTAATAAACTCGGGGATTACCAAGCCGTCCATTATTTCCAGATAATGTACAAAACGTCAGTGTTTATCCCTTACATGTACAGTTGAAGTCGGAAGTTTACATACACTTAGGTTGGAGTCATTAAAACTATTTTTTCAACCACTCCACAAATTACTTGTTAACAAACTATAGTTTTGGCAAGTAGGTTAGGACATCTACTTTGTGCATGGCACCAGTAATTTGTCAAACAATTGTTTACAGAACGATTATTTCAATTATAATTAACTGTATCACAATTCCAGTTGTCAGAAGTTAAACATACATAAGTTGACTGTGCCTTTAAACAGCTCGGAAAATTCCAGAAAATGATGTCATGGCTTTAGAAGCTTCTGAATGGCTAATTGACATAATTTGAGCCAATTGGAGGTGTACCTGTGGATGTATTTCAAAGCCTACCTTCAAACTCAGTGCGTCTTGGCTGATTTCTTTTGTTGTCAAGCCAAGACCTCAGAAAAACATTTGTTGACATCCACAAGTCTGGTTCATCCTTGGGAGCAATTTCCAAATGCCTGAAGGTACCACGTTAAACTGTACAAACAATAGTACGCAGGTATAAACACCATGGGACAACCAGCCGTCATACCGCTCAGGAAGGAGACACGTTCTGTCCCCTAGAGATGAACGTACTTTGGTGCGTAAAGTGCAAATCAATCCCAGAACAACAGCAAAGAACCTTGTGAAGATGCTGGAGGAAACGGGTACAAAAGTATCTATATCCACATAACCTGACAGACCACTCAGCAAGGACAAAGCCACTGCGCCAAAACCGCCATTAAAAAAGCCAGACTACGGTTTGCAACAACGATCGTACTTTTTGGAGAAATGTCCTCTGGTCTGATGAAACAAAAATAGAACTGTATGGCCATAATGACCATCGTTATGTTTGGAGGAAAAAGGGAGAGACTTGCAAGCCGAAGAACACCATCCAAACCGTGAAGCACGGAGGTGGCAGCATCATGTTGTGAGGGTGCTTTGCTGCAGGAGGAACTGGTGCACTTCACTAAATACATGGCATCATGAGAAAGGAAAATTATGTGGATGATTTGAAGCAACATCTCAAGACATCAGTCAGGAAGTTAAAGCTTGGTCGCAAATGGGTCTTCCAAATGAACAATGACCCCAAGCATACTTCCAAAGGTGGCAAAATGGCTGAAGGACAGCAAAGTCAAGGTATTGGAGTGGCCATCACAAAGCCCTGACCGCAATCCTATAGAAAATGTGTGGGCAGAACTGAAAAAAACGTGTGCAAGCAAGGAGGCCTACAAACCTGACTCAGTTACACCAGCACTGTCAGGAGGAATGGGCCAAAATTCACCCAACTTATTGTGGGAAGCTTGTGGAAGGCTATCCAAAACGTTTGACCTAAGTTAAACATTTTAAAAGGCAATGCTACCAAATACTAATTGAGTGTATGTAGACTTCTGACCCACTTGGAATGTGATGAAAGAAATAAAAGCTGAAATAAATAATTCTCTACTATTGTTCTGACATTTCAAATTCTTAAAATATAGTGGTGATCCTAACTGACCTAAGACAGGGAATTTTTACTCTGATTAAATGTCAATAATTGTGAAAAACTGAGTTTAAATGTATTTGGCTAAGGTGTATGTAAACTTCCGACTTCAAGTGTATGTATGTGTGTATGTAAATATATGTACATTATGTCTCTCTGGGTCTATATGCCCTTTCCTTTCTGCCTCTGTCTGGTGCAAGCTGCAGCCACCTTTTGACTTCTCATCTTCTCCTTCTCTCCATCTGTAGCTGTGGATGTGTGTGTTTCTTCTGACAGCGCCTTTGAGTAACAGAACAAAAAGACCCAAAAAAGTATTTACAACAATTATTCAGATTTTGACACCACACAAAAATCCTAGGAATCACAATACAGACCTCAAATGGGAAGCACATAAACACAATCCAATTACCACAGAGGTGGTTTGACTCAATTTCAACATTGAGTCAAACAGATCAAGAGATATAAATATGTGCATGTTGTACCTCCACCTTGTGGCCAATCAGAATATGCTGAGTCTTGACAGGGTTTGGAACATGTATACCAAGTTTGGTTACCATACAAATATCTGTGTCTGATTTATATGTGCCAGACCACGCCTACATTAATGTTTTTTGGTCAGTTGTTTGACATACTAGTCTGGAAAATATTGTTTTGAAAGACCTTGGTCCATAGATGTCATACATCAAGTTTCATCCAGATTGGCACTGTGGTTCCGGAGATGTAATTTGATTGTTTTTCAAAATCCATCATGGCAGACCTTATTTGTCCCTTGTGAGAAGATGATAAACATATGGTGCGTGCTATTCAGAATCCTTTGGATGTCCCTACCCCATTTAAGTTTTGGTTATGTGTAAGGCTAGGGTAAGGGTTAAATGTTAGGGATATGGTTTAGAGTATGGACGTCCCAAGGATTTTAGATAGCACTGACCATAAACCATAAACATAGGAGCTATGGATGCAAGGACTGGCCATCTGTTATATACAAATTAAGTTTTAACCATGTTTTGAGGTAATATAGTGTTTATTTTCAGTTAAACAGGCCCATGTTAGATTCTGATTGGGAAGAACAGTTCAACTAAGCACAACAAGCATCAAGAATCAATGGGTGCCTTCGGAAAGTATTCAGACACTTTGACTTTTACCACATTTTGTTAGGTTACAACCTTATTCTAAAAGGGATTCAATGTTTTTTTTTACTCATCAATCCACACACAATACCCCATAATGACAAAGCAAAAACAGGTTTTATGAATTGTTGTAAATGTACACTGCTCAAAGAAATAAAGGGAACACTTAAACAACACAATGGAACTCCAAGTCAATCACACTTCTGTGAAATCAAACTGTCCACTTAGGAAGCAACACTGATTGACAATACATTTCACATGCTGTTGTGCAAATGGAATAGACAAAAGGTGGAAATTATAGGCAATTAGCAAGACACCCCCAATAAAGGAGTGGTTCTGCAGGTGGTGACCACAGACCACTTCTCAGTTCCTATGCTTCCTGGCTGATGTTTTGGTCACTTTTGAATGCTGGCGGTGCTTTCACTCTAGTGGTAGCATGAGACGGAGTCTACAACCCACACAAGTGGCTCAGGTAGTGCAGCTCATCCAGGATGGCACATCAATGCGAGCTGTGGCAAGAAGGTTTACTGTGTCTGTCAACGTAGTGTCCAGAGCATGGAGGCGCTACCAGGAGACAGGCCAGTACATCAGGAGACGTGGAGGAGGCCGTAGGAGGGCAACAACCCAGCAGCAGGACCGCTACCTCCGCCTTTGTGCAAGGAGGAGCACTGCCAGAGCCCTGCAAAATGACCTCCAGCAGGCCACAAATGTGCATGTGTCTGCTCAAACGGTCAGAAACAGACTCCATGAGGATGGTATGAGGGCCCGACGTCCACAGGTGGGGGTTGTGCTTACAGCCCAACACCGTGCAGGACGTTTGGTATTTGCCAGAGAACACCAAGATTGGCAGATTCGCCACTGGCGCCCTGTGCTCTTCACAGATGAAAGCAGGTTCACACTGAGCACATGAGCACATGTGACAGACGTGACAGAGTCTGGAGACGCCGTGGAGAACGTTCTGCTGCCTGCAACATCCTCCAGCATGACCGGTTTGGCGGTGGGTCAGTCATGGTGTGGGGTGGCATTTCTTTGTGGGGCCGCACAGCCCTCCATGTGCTCGCCAGAGGTAGCCTGACTGCCATTAGGTACCGAGATGAGATCCTCAGACCCCTTGTGAGACCATATGCTGACACATGCACATTTGTGGCCTGCTGGAGGTCATTTTGCAGGGCTCTGGCAGTGCTCCTCCTTGCACAAAGGCGGAAGTAGCGGTCCTGCTGCTGGGTTGTTGCCCTCCTACGGCCTCCTCCACGTCTCCTGATGTACTGGCCTGTCTCCTGGTAGCGCCTCCATGCTCTGGACACTACGCTGACAGACACAGCAAACCTTCTTGCCACAGCTCGCATTGATGTGCCATCCTGGATGAGCTGCACTACCTGAGACACTTGTGTGGGTTGTAGACTCCGTCTCATGCTACCACTAGAGTGAAAGCACCGCCAGCATTCAAAAGTGACCAAGACATCAGCCAGGAAGCATAGGAACTGAGAAGTGGTCTGTGGTCACCACCTGCAGAACCACTCCTTTATTGGGGGTGTCTTGCTAATTGCCTATAATTTCAACCTTTTGTCTATTCCATTTGCACAACAGCATGTGAAATTTATTGTCAATCAGTGTTGCTTCCTAAGTGGAAAGTTTGATTTCACAGAAGTGTGATTGACTTGGAGTTACATTGTGTTGTTTAAGTGTTCCCTTTATTTTTTTGAGCAGTGTATATACAAAAAACTGAAATAATACATTTACATAAGTATTCAGACCCTTCACTCAGTACCTTGTTGAAACACCTTTGGCAGCGATTACAGCCTTGAGTCTTCTTAGGTATGACGCTACAAGCTTGGAACACCTGTATTTGGAGAGTTCCTCCCAGTCTTCTCTGCAGATCCTCTCAAGCTCTGTCAGGTTGGATGGGGAGCAATGCTGCGCAGCTATTTTCAGGTCTCTCCAGAGATGTTCAATCTGGTTCAAGTCTGGGCTCTGGCTGGGCCACTCATGGATATTCAGAGACTTATCCTATTGGAAGGTGAACCTTCGCCCAAGTCTGAGGTACTGAGCACTTTGGAAGCAGGTTTTCATCAAGGATCTCTCTGTACTTTGTTCCATTCATCTTTGGGGCGGCAGGTAGTGGTTAGAGCGTTTGGCCAGTAACCGAAAGGTTGCTAGATTGAATCCTAGAGGTGACAAGGTAAAAATATGTTGTTCTGCTCCTGAACAAGGCAGTTAAGTAAATAAATAATTTGTTCTTAACTGACTTGCCTAGTTAAATAAAGGTTAAATAAAAAATTAATTAAAATCTTTGCCTCGATCCTGACGAGTCTCCCTGCCACTGAAAAACATCCCCACAGCATGATGCTGCCTCCACCATGCTTCACCGTAGGGATGGTGCCAGGTTTCTTCCAGACGTGACGCTTGGCATTCAGGCCAAGGAGTCCAAAAACCAATCTTGGTTTCATCAGACCAGATAATCTTGTTTCTCAAGGTCTGAGAGTCTTTAGGTGCCTTTTACTGAGGAGTGGCTTCCATCTGGCCACTCTACCATAAAGGCCTGATTGATGGAGTGCTGCAGAGATGGTTGTCCTTCTGGAAGGTTCTCCCATCTCCACAGAAGCATTCTAGAGCTCTGTCAGAGTGACCATCGGGTTCTTGGTAATCTCCCTAACAAAGAACCTTCCCCCCCGATTGCTCAGTTTGGCCGGGCGGCCAGATCTAGGAAGAGTCTTCGTGGTTCCAAACTTCATCCATTTAAGAATGATGGAAGCCACTGTGTTCTTAGGGACCTTCAATGCTGCAGAAATGTTTTGGTACGCTTCCTCAGATCTGTGCTTCAACACAATCCTGTCTCGGAGCGCTACGGACAATTCCTTCAACCTCAGCGCTTGTTTTTTTCTCTGACATGCACTGTCAACTGTGGGACCTCATATAGACAGGTGTGTGCCTTTCCAAATCATGTCCACTCAATTGAATGTACCACAGGTGGACTCCAATCAAGTTGTAGAAACATCTCAAGCATGATAAATGGAAACAGGATGCACCTGACCTTAATTTTGTGTCTCATAGCAAAGGGTCTGAATACTTATTTAAATAAAGTTTTTAATTTTAATACATTTGAAAAAAAAAATGTTTTCACATTGTCATTGTGTGGTATTGTGCGTAGATTGCTGAGTATTTTTTTTATTTAAGCAATTTTAGAATAAGGCTGTAACGTAACAACATTTGGAAAAATCAAAGGGTCTGAATACTTTGAGTGCCTAGTGAAAGCCTCGTGAAAGTCTACACACACTTGAACAGTTTTCACATTTGAGATTGACTCCTTAAGTGTCCAGCAACACCATCTCAGGCTCAGGGTGCCAGCCTTCAGATTCACATTTTGAGTATTTGGCGCATGGTGGTGGAAGGTGGAGAGAGGCTGAAGGTGGAGAGACTATCAGGTTTGAAGGTAAGACCCAGATGCAGACAATGTTGAATTAACAACAGTTTAATAATCCAACAGGGGCAGGAAAAAGACAGGTCAAGGGCAGGCAGGGGTCAGTAAGCCAGAGGTGGGGCAAAGGTACAGGACGGCATGCAGGCTCAGGGTCAGGCAGAGTGGTCAGGCAGGTGGGCTCAGAGTCAGGACAGGCAAGGGTCAAAACCAGGAGGGTGAGAAAAAAGAGAGACTGGGGAAAAGCAGGAGCTGAGAGAAAAACAAGACGAACTGGTACAGACAGACAGAAAACACAGGTACAAATACTCAGGGGATAATGGGTGACACCTGGAGGAGGGTGGAGACAAGCACAAGGACAGGTGACACAGATCAGGGTGTGACAGAGACAGAGTCTGCTGGTAGGGAGACAAATGTATGTAGACATGTATTGTAGAGCACAACACTTTACATGGGGTTCAAGTGAGGAATGGGGTCAGCTGGAAACACATAATTCAACCTATAAAATGTTGTTTTACATTATACGTATTATTAGTGGAAAGTTACAATGTATGGACTGTAATTGTTGTGCAACAAATAATATGTTATTATGAGTGATAACTGTTGTGTCACGCATATGTTTCTGGCTGTGAACAGTCTGAGTATTTGCCGCATGGCGGTGGAAGGTGGAGACAGTCCGTCGAGAGACAGAGTCTGCTGGCAGGAGGACAAACAACAAGACGTATTGTCGAGCACATTGCTTTACATGAGGTTCAAGTGAGGAATGGGATCAGCTGGAAACACTAATCATTCAACCATGGAATGTTATTTTACACGTATAGTTTATTTTCCTTTTTTATAGATTTGCTTTTCAATGAAAGAAGACAGCAGCTGATTGACCCATTGTGTCACGGCCGTTGTAAGAAGTGGACCACGGTGCAGCGTGGCGAGCGTACATTTCTCTTTTTATTTAAAAGTCGCCAACAAACGTGAAGCTTACAGGGCAAAGTGCCACTAACAAAGATAACTACCCACACTGAAAGGAGGGAAAAAGGGCTACCTAAGTATGATTCCCAATCAGAGACAACGATAGACAGCTGTCCCTGATTAAGAACCATACCCGGCCAAAACATAGAAATAAAGAAACATAGAAAACAAAACATAGAATGCCCACCCCAAATCACACCCTGACCAAACCAACTAGAGACATAAAAAGGCTCTCTAAGGTCAGGGCGTAACACATTGACTGTATAGGGTCAACCATGAATAGTTTCGCAAAACTATTTATTGTTTTGTGGTCGACCACTAGCTAGATCCAAATAATTCAGGTAGCTAATTGTACACAGAACCACTGGGACCATATACAAATAAATATATTGTATGTGTTATTGTAATTCAAAGTTTAGCTGCCATAGTACACATGAAACTAAATAAACCATTATCATCAACATTCTTGAATCTTGGAGCGCTCTTTGCCATCTCTTTGCCGCTCGAGACCAGTTGGGGGTGCGTGAGTCCTTGTGACTCACTGGACATAGCTAGCTAGCTATGTTAACCGGGTGCTTTCTTGCCTAGTCTTAGCTAGACTACCAATGTTTTACAAACAAAAACACTAGCTAGCTCAATGAACTACCTAATATTATAGGCTAGACCCTAAACGTATTGACTTATCTAGCGACCATCTAGCGAACTTTGAGAACAATACACTACTACAAATACAATAGCTGCAATTACCTATTTTGTCCGGCTGGACTCGACTGTTAACCAACTGACTGACTCTCTCAATGACTGTTGGAATGTCAGGCGCCGAAGCAGGCTCGCGCTCCAGGGCAGACGGCTCGAGCAGCGGAGGCCACCGCTGCTGGATAGTGTATTTTTGGTTCCTTTATAGCTCCCTATTAAGGATACTTCAGCAAGCATTGATGTTGGAAAATGACGATACATGTATGGTGCTATTTGCTATGTTGAAAATTACAATCACAGATTTGTAAAACAGACAGGAAGTAGTAGCCTATTGTTGACTTGGTGATGTGAGGTCTCAATCTTGAATTAAACTTTGTCTATGTTGAGGTTCAGCAAAAATGTGGCATTCAACCTTGTGTTATGACAAAGAAAACTATGTCAAAGTTACAGTTGTTGATACAGTTCATCATTTACCCGAGAGAGAATATAGTAGACGGATGCTGTCAAAAAGTGATTGATGAGTTTTCTGTGTCCTTTGGTTGTTCTCTCGTTGACCTCTTAATGACATCCTCTCCGGATGTTCTCACGATATTTAGTGTGTCATTATGGAACTTGATAGTGCAGCTGTTTCTTTGAAGTAAAAAACATGTTTGAAGTAAAAGGTAAGTCTATCCAACGAAAACTAATTATACATATCAAACATATATTGTGTAGTGATGTTTAGTATTGTGGATTAATAATACGTATGATCTATATATTAGGTTTAGGCTTAGCTAATGTTGTGTAATAATATGTATATGAAGGCTTATGTGTAGTATTGTCAAATAATAATCATATGCATGATCCATATAAAGGTTTAGTAATAAGCAGTGTCATAGTTTAAAAATACATTTTACATGGTCAACTTTAATAGTTTTAATATGTATGCTTACATTTCTGTACTAAATATTTTGAAGAAAACATAATTTACCTTTAATGAAATCTCTGTCTGTCTTCCCACTCTGTTTCCGTCTCTACACAAGAGCCAATGGGTCCTTGGTGTGTGGGTGTGTGTGTGTGCAGTAAAGACTCAATGCGTTCAATATTTTTAACCTAGGGTGACTCTAGGTTCACAACATGCTTAACTTCTTATGGCTGCAGGCGCAGTATTGAGTAGCTTGGATGAAAGGTGCACAGAGGTGCCCAGAGTAAACGGCCTGCTCCTCAGTCATAGTTGCTAATATATGCATATTATTATTAGTATTGTATAGAAAACACTCTGAAGTTTCTAAAACTGTTTGAATTATGTTTGTGAGTATAACAGAACTCATATGGCAGGCAAAAACCTGAGAAAAAATCCAAACAGGAAGTGGAAATTCTGAGGCTGGTCGATTTTCAACCAAGATCCCATTGAAATCACAGCGAGATATCGATGAGTTTGCACTTCCTACGGCTTCCACTAGATGTCAACAGTCTGTAGAACCTTGTCTGATGACTCTACTGTTAAGGGGGGCTGAATGAGAGGGGAATTAGTCAGGTCTGCCATGACCTGACCATTCTTTGACCATGCGCGTTCACATGAGAGGGAGCTCTGTTCCATCGCTCATCTGAAGTCAATGTAATTCTCCGGTTGGAACAATATTCAAGATTTATGTTAAAAACATTCTAAAGATTGATTCATTACATCGTTTGACATGTTCCTACGGACTGTTACGGAACTTTTGGACATTTCGTCAGGTTTTAGTGAACGCGCTTCCCTGACGTTGGATTTGTTTATCAAACACGCTACAAAAATAGCTATTTGGACATAACCGAACAAAACAAACATTTTTTGTGGAAGTGGGAGTCCTGGGAGAGCATTCCGACTGTCACGAACGTCATAACTTTGAATAGAGGACCAAGGCGCAGCGTGATAGAAAGACATCTTCTTTTATTATGAAGACGACAAACGAACAAAAACAACAAACCGTGAAGCTATTCAAACAAAATAGTGCTGACACTAAACACTGCACATAGACAATTACCCACAATAGCCTAATGCCTATGGCTGCCATAAATATGGCTCCACATCAGAGACAATGAATGACAGCGGTCTCTGATTTGAGAACCATTCAGGCAACCATAGACATACCTAGACACCTACACTCAACACAAACCCATACACTCTACCCAAAACCCCCTATACCATACAACCACCCAAGACGAGACAAATACACAAACATCCCCCCTGTCACACCCTGACCTAACCAAAATATTACAGAAAATAAAGATAACTAAGGCCAGGGCGTGACACCGACGAAGATCAGCAAAGGTAAGTGAAGATTTATAATGCTTTTTATGAGTTTTGTTGACTGCACAATTTGGCGGGTAACTGTATGGCTTGCTTTTGTGGCTGAACGCTGTTTTCAGATGATTGAATATTGTGTTTTGCCATAAAGCTTTTTGAAATCTGACACAGCGGTTGCATTAAGAACAAGTGTATCTTTAATTCTATGTAAAACATGTATCTTTCATCAAAGTTTATGATGAGTATTTCTGTTATTTGATGTGGCTCTCTGCAATTTCTCCGGATATTTTGGAGGCATTTCTGAACATGGCGCCAATGTAAACGGAGGTTTTTGGATATAAATAGGAACTAATGACTTGGGCATCCCAAGTGTCTTTGAACCGCAGTTTTTCTGCTAATGAAGCAATAAATAATTGACAGGCTAAAAACCACCTAAAAAAGATAATTGTACTCTAACGATGTGCCCTATACTAATGACTTTACCCCCTTAATAACCTTCTACTACAGTCGTTTAAATCAATGTCTCACAAAGTATACACCGCATATACATGATTATGAACTTTAAAAAATAAGACACCTGTACCATGTCAGATATAGTTTAATTGCATTCAATTTTGAGTTTTCATCCCAATATGACACTTTAAATATATCATAGAAGCCTGAAATGTAACAAAACACCTGTGTTTATTGAGCTGTTCACTGAGATGTTCAGTTGGTCAATATTCCCTTTCAGTGATTCCCCAACATCTTGTCAACAATGAAACAGACACCGTATCTGAGACCAATCTATCTTTATATACGTTTATCCATAACAAAGCCACGGCTTCCCCTAGTGTGCCAAAATGTCACTTTTTGAAACATACTTATTTTCATGCATATAACTTACCCCAAAACATTTGTATTAACAAATTCACATTCTTTATTGTAAACAAAATTGTTCATGTTTTCATGAGTGTTTGAGATTAGGTCCCTGAATGGTCAAAAACCTCTTCAAATAGAAGTACGTTTATAGCACTATTCACAAAATATCTTACATGTAGGCCCTCTCTCACCATGTCACAAGCTGACAGGCTCGCAGGGGCGGGGCCATAAAAGGCCCCAGCTCACTCAACTGCCCCCCCCATTTTTGAAAATGAATCGACTAATAATGAAGACATCAAAACATGAAATAACACATATGGAATCATTTAGTAACCAAAAAAGTGTTAAACAAAACAAATATATTTTAGATTCTTCAAAGTAGCCACCCTTTGCCTTGATGACCGCTTTGCACACTCTTGGCATTCTCTCAACCAGCTTAACCTGGAATGCTTTTCCAACAGTCTTGGAATAAGACTCTGTGGTCCAACTCATCCCAAATCATCATAATTGGGTTGATGTTGGGTGATTTTGGAGGCCAGGGGCCTGTTGCACAAAACTAGGATAAGGGATTAAGCCAGGATATCTTGGTGATCCTGGCTCAATTGATCCGTAATCCGGTTGCACTAAAGATGGATAGGGGGCAGGAGGATATGTTATGGTATAAATTACCATGGAGATTTATTCTGTGGAGCTAGCCTGCTCCAGACCAGGCTAAATTCCAGGATCTATTTAATCTCATCCCTAATGTCAGTCAGCAGTCACCACAAATGGAAACCAATAGTTATTTCACTGCTCACTATACATTGTTATCACATATAACTAGACCCACTGTTATTATTTAAACGTTTGTGATCATTAATTTCAATGATTTGGGATAAAAAATGATTTTTAGATGATGTTGCTATCATTAGATAATTTACAGTTTCCCATAGACTATAAGGCTATATATAAAATGATAGAATATTAGGGCCACAGAGGGGAAAAAAACACAAGTCATAATATTGTAACCAGTTGTTTTAAAGGAGGACAGTTGTTAAAATGACAGATGTGGGGCATTTCGTGAAATTGTACTTCAGTATGGTTTCATAAACAAAGACATGCTGATGTGCCAGAATATTAAGTATCACATTGTCATAAGTATCAAAACTGTAAAAACAATATGTAGCTTTTCTGCAGAAAGAACCAGCCTCATAAATTTATGACTTTATCCTTTTTCTTCAGTGTGGCCCTAGTACTCTGTCATATAAACAAATACACATTCCATATGAATATAAAAACACAATGTGTAACATTATGTTCCTTTATTGAATAAGGACAAAACAAAGCAGGTAAACCATCAGCTCCTTTCGAAACTGAAGTCACAGTGACTCTACAAGATGGAAAGCACAGAATCCAAGCATATTATACAAAATGATACATACACATTCAAAGGTCTGTATATAACACACCCTGCATGTCTGCACACTAAAATAAATGCAGGACAAATCCATACACATCAACTGAACAGACAAATGAATGGATGCAGTAGCCTCCCTGCAGCCTTGTATTACACACAGTATACCGCACAAACATCATAAGAGGCCAAATTCGTCAAAAAACGAACCCAAAAAAACCCAAATTCCTCTGCCACCGCAGGACATATTTAACCAAAATTGAAAGCACACATACTAACTAAAATAATTCAACACATATTGGTCCCTCAGCAGCCGACCACTGTCGTCATCAGGGAAGATTGCCGGATTGTCCCAGTCCATGGCTGGGGGCCCTCTCCTTCCTCAGGCAGGCCACATTGTGGAGGACAGCACAAGCCACAGTAATATCACATGCCCTAACAGGGCTGACCCTTAATTTGTGAAGGCAGTGAAAGCGTGCCTTCAGGAGGCCAAAGGTCATTTCAACTCTGGCCCTGGTCCTGGCATGGGCATGGTTGTAGGCCTGCTGTGCTTCCTGGGGGTCTGTGAAAGGTGTCAGGAGAAAAGGCTGGCAGCCATACCCCCTGTCTCCCAGCAACACACCAGAGAATTCACCTGTCAACACAAAATCTCATCATTACTACCTCATAAACACAGTGATATTCTTGACACAGCCATGATGGTTATAAATAGGGGTTGTGTGGCTTACCTTGTGATAGGCACTGATAGATTTCAGAGGCCCGAAAGATTCTGGAGTCATGGACTGAGCCAGGCCATTTTGCCACAACATTGCTGATCACACAGTCAGCATTGCAGACCATCTGAAATCATAAGATGAGGAATATTACACCAATCAATGCACATCACTGGCAATGCAGAGTGTTCGTCAATGGACAATATCAAAAAGTTATGTTCACCTGAACATTAATGCTGTGAAAGGATTTCCTATTCACAAAATCGGCCTCATGGGCACCTGAGGGGGCTTTTATCCTTATGTGTGTGCAGTCCACTGCACCAATGACATTGGGGAAACCTGTCACACAAAGTAATGAGTATCCTACTATGTGTTAACAGTTGTCCTGTAATTTGTAGATCCTCTTACCTGCAATCCTATAGAACTCCTCTTTGATGTCACAGAGTCTTCTGTGGCCAGGGAAGGAGATGAAGACATCTGCTAATGCTTTGATAGCCAGACACACACTCCTTATTGTGCGGCAAATTGTGGCCTTGTTCAGCTGTTCTGCATCCCCCACTGAGTACAGGAAGGCTCCACTAGCAAAAAAGCGCAAGGCCACACAAACCATTTGCTCCACACTCAGTGCATGGCTCCGTGCAGTGCGGTGCTTAATCCTGGGACCCAGTAGTCTGCATAGATACCTGATGCCATCTGCAGAAAACCTGTATCTTTCATATAGATGGTCATCAGGGAAGGCCAGTGGGTCCAACCGGTCCCTGAAGACCCTTTCTCGCCTGAAGGCTCTCCTCAGCACAAGTGCTTCTTCATCCACCACATCTCGCACGAATGGGCATGCCATTGTCAGAGCAGAAAGGAACACACAATTTTGGGCCTTCATATAGGCTAGTGGCCACACCTGGTGCTGGGGGGGTGGGCAAAAGAGGGCGATGCCTTATAACGATGACTTGGTTGTACTGATTGCTGGGAAAATAAAAAAAACCTTAGAAAGATGCCACCGTCCTGTGTGCTCACAATAAGAGCTCATATGTCATGGCTCACTTGACTTTACGAGAATATACCTAATTTTTATTTTGAGCTGTGTCATCTTCTTGGAGCTGGGGGAGGAAAGAAAAATAATGATTAATACATTTGTGTTACAGTTAGCATACAGTGTACATTGAAGGCATATCTCACCTCCCTCTCAAGTTTTTTTATTTCAAGGTCCAGTTTCCTAATTGTCCTCTTTTTTATTTCGGACTCCAGTGCAAGATTTTCCATCTTTTTCTTCTTGTTGTCATGTTTTGTCTTTGATTATCATGTCTTGTCCCTGTGCTTCCCTTCTATTCGTTTCCCTCTGCTGGTCTTATTAGGTTCTTTCCCTCTTTCTATCCCTCTCTCTCCCCCTCCCTCTCTCCCTCTCTCTCCCTCTCTCGCTCTCTCTCTCTATCGTTCCGTTCCTGCTCCCAGCTGTTCCTCATTCTCCTAACTACCTCATTTACTCTTTCACACCTGTCCCCTATTTTGCCCTCTGATTAGAGTCCCTATTTCTCCCTCTGTTTTCCGCTTCTGTCCTTGTCGGATCCTTGTTTGATGTTTGCTGTTCTGTGTCCTTGTTCCGCCCTGTCGTGTTTTTGCCTTCTTCAGATGCTGCGTGTGAGCAGGTGTCTATGTCAGCTACGGCCTGTGCCTTCCCGAAGCGACCTGCAGTCTGTGGTCGCGTCTCCAGTCGTTCCTCTCTACTGACGAGAGGATTCTGTGGTCGCGTCTCCAGTCGTTCCTCTCTACTGACGAGAGGATTTCAGTTTTCCTGTTTTGGATTTACCTAAGATAATATCCAGGAGTATCGTTTTTTGTTTAAGACTGGAATAAAGACTCTGTTTCTATTAAGTCGCTTTTGGGTCCTCATTCACCAGCATAACAGAAGGATCCGACCAAGAATGGACCCAGCGACTACGGATTCTCGCAACACTGCCGTCGAGTTCCAGGGAGAAATGCTCGGCAGACACGAGCAGGAATTGTCTGCTGCTCGTTATGCCGTTGAGACCCTGGCCGCTCAGGTCTCCGACCTCTCAGGACAGTTTCAGAGTCTTCGTCTCGTGCCACCAGCTACTTCCTGGTCTTCCGAGTCTCCGGAACCTAGGGTTAATAACCCACCATGTTACTCTGGGCAGCCCACTGAGTGTCGCTCCTTTCTCACCCAGTGTGATATTGTGTTCTCTCTCCAGCCCAACACATACTCAAGAGAGAGAGCTCGGATCGCTTACGTCATATCACTCCTTACTGGTCGGGCTCGGGAGTGGGGCACAGCTATCTGGGAGGCAAGGGCTGAGTGTTCTAACGATTATCAGAACTTTAAAGAGGAGATGATACGGGTTTTTGATCGTTCAGTTTTTGGGAAGGAGGCTTCCAGGGCCCTGGCTTCCCTATGTCAAGGTGATCGATCCATAACGGATTACTCTATAGAGTTTCGCACTCTTGCTGCCTCCAGTGACTGGAACGAGCCGGCGTTGCTCGCTCGTTTTCTGGAGGGACTCCACGCTGAGGTTAAGGATGAGATTCTTTCCCGGGAGGTTCCTTCCAGCGTGGACTCTTTGATTGCACTCGCCATCCGCATAGAACGACGGGTAGATCTTCGTCACCGAGCTCGTGGAAGAGAGCTCGCGTTAACGGTGTTCCCCCTCTCCGCATCTCAACCATCTCCTCCCACCGGCTCAGAGACTGAGCCCATGCAGCTGGGAGGTATTCGCATCTCGACTAAGGAGAGGGAACGGAGAATCACCAACCGCCTTTGCCTTTATTGCGGTTCTGCTGGACATTTTGTCATGTCATGTCCAGTAAAAGCCAGAGCTCATCAGTAAGCGGAGGGCTACTGGTGAGCGCTACTACTCAGGTCTCTCCATCAAGATCCTGTACTACCTTGTCGGTCCATCTACGCTGGACCGGTTCGGCTGCTTCCTGCAGTGCCTTGATAGACTCTGGGGCTGAGGGTTGTTTTATGGACGAAGCATGGGCTCGGAAACATGACATTCCTCTCAGACAGTTAGGGAAGCCCACGCCCATGTTCGCCTTAGATGGTAGTCTTCTCCCCAGTATCAGATGTGAGACACTACCTTTAACCCTCACAGTATCTGGTAACCACAGTGAGACCATTTCCTTTTTGATTTTTCGTTCACCTTTTACACCTGTTGTTTTGGGTCATCCCTGGCTAGTATGTCATAATCCTTCTATTAATTGGTTTAGTAATTCTATCCTATCCTGGAGCGTTTCTTGTCATGTGAAGTGTTTAATGTCTGCTATCCCTCCTGTTTCTTCTGTCCCCTCTTCTCAGGAGGAACCTGGTGATTTGACAGGAGTACCGGAGGAATATCATGATCTGCGCACGGTCTTCAGTCGGTCCAGAGCCAACTCTCTTCCTCCTCACCGGTCGTATGATTGTTGTATTGATCTCCTTCCGGGGACCACTCCCCCTCGGGGTAGACTATACTCTCTGTCGGCTCCCGAACGTAAGGCTCTCGAGGATTATCTGTCTGTTTCTCTCGACGCCGGTACCGTGGTGCCTTCTTCCTCTCCCGCCGGAGCGGGGGTTTTTTTTGTTAAGAAGAAGGACGGTACTCTGCGCCCCTGCGTGGATTATCGAGGGCTGAATGACATAACGGTTAAGAATCGTTATCCGCTTCCCCTTATGTCGTCAGCCTTCGAGATTCTGCAGGGAGCCAGGTTCTTTACTAAGTTGGACCTTCGTAACGCTTACCATCTCGTGCGCATCAGAGAGGGGGACGAGTGGAAAACGGCGTTTAACACTCCGTTAGGGCATTTTGAATACCGGGTTCTGCCGTTCGGTCTCGCTAATGCTCCAGCTGTCTTTCAGGCATTAGTTAATGATGTACTGAGAGACATGCTGAACATCTTTGTTTTCGTTTACCTTGACGATATCCTGATTTTTTTCACCGTCACTCGAGATTCATGTTCAGCACGTTCGACGTGTACTCCAGCGCCTTTTAGAGAATTGTCTCTACGTGAAGGCTGAGAAGTGCGCCTTTCATGTCTCCTCTGTCACATTTCTCGGTTCTGTTATTTCCGCTGAAGGCATTCAGATGGATCCCGCTAAGGTCCAGGCTGTCAGCGATTGGCCCGTTCCTAAGTCACGTGTCGAGTTGCAGCGCTTTCTCGGTTTCGCTAATTTCTATCGGCGTTTCATTCGTAATTTCGGTCAAGTGGCTGCCCCTCTCACAGCTCTGACTTCTGTCAAGACGTGCTTTAAGTGGTCCGGTTCCGCCCAGGGAGCTTTTGATCTCCTCAAGAAGCGTTTTACATCCGCTCCTATCCTTGTTACTCCTGACGTCACTAAACAATTCATTGTCGAGGTTGACGCTTCAGAGGTGGGCGTGGGAGCCATTCTGTCCCAGCGCTTCCATTCTGACGATAAGGTCCATCCTTGCGCTTATTTTTCTCATCGCCTGTCGCCATCGGAACGCAACTATGATGTGGGTAACCGCGAACTGCTCGCCATCCGCTTAGCCATAGGCGAATGGCGACAGTGGTTGGAGGGGGCGACCGTCCCTTTTGTCGTTTGGACTGACCATAAGAACCTTGAGTACATCCGTTCTGCCAAACGACTTAATGCACGTCAAGCTCGTTGGGCGTTGTTTTTCGCTCGTTTCGAGTTCGTGATTTCTTATCGCCCGGGAAATAAGAACACCAAGCCTGATGCCTTATCCCGTCTCTTTAGTTCTTCTGTGGCTTCTACCGACCCCGAGGGGATTCTCCCTGAAGGGCGTGTTGTCGGGTTGACTGTCTGGGGAATTGAGAGACAGGTAAAGCAAGCACTCACTCACACTGCGTCGCCGCGCGCTTGTCCTAGTAACCTTCTGTTCGTTCCTGTCTCTACTCGTCTGGCTGTTCTTCAGTGGGCTCACTCTGCCAAGTTAGCTGGCCACCCCGGCGTTCGGGGTACGCTTGCTTCTATTCGCCAGCGGTTTTGGTGGCCTACTCAGGAGCGTGACACGCGCCGTTTCGTGGCTGCTTGTTCGGACTGCGCGCAGACTAAGTCAGGTAACTCTCCTCCTGCCGGTCGTCTCAGACCGCTTCCCATTCCTTCTCGACCATGGTCTCACATCGCCTTAGACTTTATTACCGGTCTGCCTTCGTCTGCGGGGAAGACTGTGATTCTTACGGTTGTCGATAGGTTCTCTAAGGCGGCACATTTCATTCCCCTCGCTAAGCTTCCTTCCGCTAAGGAGACGGCACAAATCATCATTGAGAATGTGTTCAGAATTCATGGCCTCCCGTTAGACGCCGTTTCAGACAGAGGCCCGCAATTCACGTCACAGTTTTGGAGGGAGTTCTGTCGTTTGATTGGTGCTTCCGTCAGTCTCTCTTCCGGGTTTCATCCCCAGTCTAACGGTCAAGCAGAAAGGGCCAATCAGTCGATTGGTCGCATATTACGCAGCCTTTCTTTTCGAAACCCTGCGTCTTGGGCAGAACAGCTCCCCTGGGCAGAATACGCTCACAACTCGCTTCCTTCGTCTGCTACCGGGCTATCTCCGTTTCAGAGTAGTCTTGGGTACCAGCCTCCTCTGTTCTCGTCCCAGCTCGCCGAGTCCAGCGTTCCCTCCGCTCAGGCTTTTGTCCAACGTTGTGAGCGCACCTGGAGGAGGGTCAGGTCTGCACTTTGCCGTTACAGGGCGCAGACTGTGAGAGCCGCCAATAAACGTAGGATTAAGAGTCCTAGGTATTGTCGCGGTCAGAGAGTGTGGCTTTCCACTCGTAACCTTCCCCTTACGACAGCTTCTCGCAAGTTGACTCCGCGGTTCATTGGTCCGTTCCGTGTCTCTCAGGTCGTCAATCCTGTCGCTGTGCGACTGCTGCTTCCGCGACATCTTCGTCGCGTCCACCCTGTCTTCCATGTCTCCTGTGTCAAGCCTTTTCTTCGCGCCCCCGTTCGTCTTCCCTTCCCCCCCCCCCGTCCTTGTCGAGGGCGCACCTATTTACAAGGTACGGAAGATCATGGACATGCGTTCTCGGGGACGTGGTCACCAGTACTTAGTGGATTGGGAGGGTTACGGTCCTGAGGAGAGGAGTTGGGTTCCATCTCGGAACGTGCTGGACCGTTCGTTGATTGATGATTTCCTCCGTTGCCGCCAGGGTTCCTCCTCGAGAGCGCCAGGAGGCGCTCGGTGAGTGGGGGGGTACTGTCATGTTTTGTCTTTGATTATCATGTCTTGTCCCTGTGCTTCCCTTCTATTCGTTTCCCTCTGCTGGTCTTATTAGGTTCTTTCCCTCTTTCTATCCCTCTCTCTCCCCCTCCCTCTCTCCCTCTCTCGCTCTCTCTCTCTATCGTTCCGTTCCTGCTCCCAGCTGTTCCTCATTCTCCTAACTACCTCATTTACTCTTTCACACCTGTCCCCTATTTTGCCCTCTGATTAGAGTCCCTATTTCTCCCTCTGTTTTCCGCTTCTGTCCTTGTCGGATCCTTGTTTGATGTTTGCTGTTCTGTGTCCTTGTTCCGCCCTGTCGTGTTTTTGCCTTCTTCAGATGCTGCGTGTGAGCAG
Organism: Salvelinus alpinus; assembly: GCF_045679555.1. NCBI lineage: Eukaryota > Metazoa > Chordata > Actinopteri > Salmoniformes > Salmonidae > Salvelinus > Salvelinus alpinus. The sequence continues at coordinate 3,534,996 of NC_092118.1, read as the reverse complement.
GTGTCTATGTCAGCTACGGCCTGTGCCTTCCCGAAGCGACCTGCAGTCTGTGGTCGCGTCTCCAGTCGTTCCTCTCTACTGACGAGAGGATTCTGTGGTCGCGTCTCCAGTCGTTCCTCTCTACTGACGAGAGGATTTCAGTTTTCCTGTTTTGGATTTACCTAAGATAATATCCAGGAGTATCGTTTTTTGTTTAAGACTGGAATAAAGACTCTGTTTCTATTAAGTCGCTTTTGGGTCCTCATTCACCAGCATAACACTTGTACTGAATGTCTATGTCTGCCAGTTCTATTTGGCGCCGGAGGTGGTTGCCATACAACTTTCTGATAGCTTGTGAGCTCTGTGAACACAATACAATTAGCGCAGCTGGAATTTGGCAGGATGTGGTGTCCTTTTATTAATACGCACTATGTTGCCAGGCTGGTTTTCCCACTGTATAGCATCTGGGTCCTGTAAAAGAAATTAGATTTTTTGATTTTGATGAGGACTCCTCACCATTGTAGAGTAAATAGTACTTTCACAGTCTTAACATGATACCTCATGCCTTCTGGAATCCAGAGAGATGGTCTCCTCCTCATCATCGTCTCCATCATGTGCTGTTGCTGCTGCACTGGGGCCTTCACCCTATCACATTTAATCGGATTCATATTGAAGCTAGTAGACAAGACATGCCAGGCCTACAGTATGCCTTTGATGGAGTACTCACTGGATCAGCATCGTCTGGTGCTTGTGCTGGTGGCTCTAACAGGAACACAGTGCTGCCAGACACTGCAAGGCAATAGGTAAACCAAAGTCAGACAGTCCAAATTGATTCAATATGAATGTGGTTGTATCCCATGTAGAGATGGAAGGACATACCTTGAATGAAGCGGGTGGCATCTTGGGAGGAACCTATGCTCGTCTCTTTCCCCCCAGGGATCCCCTCTAAGACGGGCCTGCCTTTATTTAGCTCCAAGGCCATGTCCTCTGCTGGGGTAAGGTCAGCCTTTGGTGACCCACCACCCGTGCCTTGTCTGTGGGTATTCTTTTTCACTGCTAAAACAGTACAGACAATGTGTGAGCAGGCACCTTCTGGGTACAATATATGCTTGTGCTTTGTTAAATATTAGTCAGGGACCATACCATTCTGCAGAATGTTCTTGTATTTGATTTTGACCTGCTGCCATGTCCGTTTTGGCCCGTTCATGTTCAATCTACACACACACACACACACACACACACACACACATTTAATGGAGTCACACTGCAAAAAATTACTTGCTATTTTTGTCTTGTTTTCAGTAAAAATATCAAAAAATGTATCATAGCTTTATACAGTGTGATGGAGTTACTTTACACAATTTCACTCATATCTGCAGTGCATTTCAATTAAAAATTTAACCGTTTCATAATTACAGTACAACTGCATTTTTGGAGATGTGAATTAAATATTTGAATTGTAATTGTGATGTTTCAGCGGAGCGGTGAGTGTGTAATTGTGCACTACTTACGCATTCAGGCGGTCTGCAATACTTTGCCACGATTTTTCTCTTTGCTTTATCACTGTGGCGGTGTTGCCTTTCTTCTTAATTATATCTTTTACCTCCTCGTATGCCTCCATGAGGATTTGTGCTTCCGACGGGGAAAAGTACGCGGCTCTAGTTGCCATGGTAAATCAGTTAATCTGTGATCTGTGACGGGGTCTATTTGAGTGAGCCGTGAGCGCGCACCTATCCAGGATTGGTTTCACCTGGCTTAATGAATCCGTGTCTGCTCATCCTGGCTTGGTCTTTGTGCAACCAATTAAGCCTGGACGCACATGTTTTGGCTTCATTGAGCTCAGCTGAGTCATTTATCCCGGATGTCTTAATTCTACTTTTGTGCAACAGGCCCCAGGTCATCTGATACAGCACTCCATCACTCTCTTTCTTGGCCAAATAGCCCTTACACAGCCTGGAGGTGTGTTGGGTCATTGTTCTGTTGAAAAACAAATGATAGTCCCACTAAGCGCAAACCAGATGGGATGGCATATCGCTGCAGAATTCTTTGGAAGCAATGCTGGTTAAGTGTGTGCCTTGAATTCTAAATAAATCACTGACAATGTAACCAGCAAAGCACCCCCACACCATCTCCATGCTTCATGGTGGGAACCACACATGCGGAGATCATCCGTTCACCTATTATGCGTCTCACAAAGACATGGCGGTTGGAACCAAAAATCGACAATTTGGACACATCAGACTAAAGTACATATTTCCACCCGTCTAATGTCCATTGCTAGAGTTTCTTGGCCCAAGCAAGTCTCTTATTATTATTATTGGTGTCCTTTAGTAGTGTTTTTTTTTGCAGCAATTCAACCATAAAGGCTTGATTCAGAACAGTTGATGTTGAGATGTGTCTGTTACTTGAACTCTGTGAAGCATTTATTTTAGCTGAAATTTCTCAGTCTGGTAACTTTAATGGACTTTTCCTCTGCAGCAGAAGTAATTCTGGGACTTCCAATCCTGTGGCGGTCCTCATGAGAGCCAGTTTCATCATAACGCTTGGTGGTTTTAGCGACTGCACTTGAAGAAACTTTAAAAGTTTTTGAAATGTTCTATATTGACTGACCTTCATGTCTTAAAGTAATGATGGACTGTCATTTCTCTTTTCTTATTTGAGCTGTTTTTGCCATAATATGGAGGTGGTCTTTTACCAAATAGGGCTATCTTCTTTATACCACCCCTACCTGTCACAACACAACTGATTGGCTCAAACGCATTAAGAAGGAAAGAAATTCCACAAATTAACTTTTAAAAAGGCACACCTGTTAATTGAAATGCATTTCTGGTGGCTACCTCATGAAGCTGGTTGAGAGAATGCCAAGAGTGTGTAAAACTGTCATCAAGGCAAAGGGTTGCTATTTGAAGAATTTCAAATAAAAACATATTTTTATTTGTTTAACAGTTTTTTGCTTACTACATGATTCCAAATGTGTTATTTCATAGTTGTGATGTCTTCACTAATATTGTACAATGTAGAAAATAGTAAAAATAAAGAAAAAAACCATTGGAATGAGTAGGTGTTCTAAAACCTTTGAGCGGTAGTGTAGGTTACAATGTTACGCAAACCATAACCTCTGGCTGAACCAACCCAAATCAACTCTTAGAATATCAGGCCCGGACTGAAAATTAATATTTTGAATGAACTTCCATTGCTTTTACTCAAATTTTTACATTGCAAAAAGTAACAATTATTTTTCATTCCACGAGAGGAACGGGATCCGACCAAATAGGTCCCGGAACGAAAATAGAGAGGTGCCGGATCCTGTTTGAGCCAGGAGAGATTGACATGCATATTATTAATGTTAGCTCTCTGTGTACATCTAAGGGCCACCCAATCTTCCCAAGTCCCTAATTATGCATTTGGGTCCCAAGGTTTTTTATGACCAATCATATCAAGTTGTTCCAATGACGAATTTAACGCGAGCCATCCGTCGCTGGTGACTTCCTTCAGTAAAGATGGCTGACAAAACATTACGGTGGAAGCAAATGTAAGACATTATAACGTCATAACGAGTCAAGCAAAACATTTACAATTGAGAGGAATATGTTAGTTAATGTAGAGACAACTATTGTGCATATTGTTTTATCATTAAGTTCATTTACGAAAATCTCTATTTAGCAAGTTAGCTGACTAGCTAACATTAGCTAGCTAGCTAGTGTTATGACATGAGTATGTAATTGTAATGCGTGTTGTTTAATGTTTTTGGGACTCCTGAGAAAACCATTATACCAGGCTGTCGTCTTGTGAAACAGTGGATGTAAAGAATCTAGCTAGCTAAAGCATTTACTGCAAATTGAATGTACAATTGTGTAAGCTTGACTTGCTTATATTTGCCATGCAATGCAGCTGAAGTAACATAGCTAGCGAACTATTTACTTGCTTATTGTGTAGTGGAGGATAAATACACTGCTCAAAAAAATAAAGGGAACACTTAAACAACACAATGTAACTCCAAGTCAATCACACTTCTGTGGAAGCAACACTGATTGACAATAAATTTCACATGCTGTTGTGGAAATTATAGGCAATTGCAAGACACCCCCAATAAAGACCACTCAGTTCCTATGCTTCCTGGCTAATGTTTTGGTCACTTTTGAATGCTGGCGGTGCTTTCACTCTAGTGGTAGCATGAGACGGAGTCTACAACCCACACAAGTGGTTCAGGTAGTGCAGCTCATCCAGGATGCCACATCAATGCGAGCTGTGGCAAGAAGGTTTGCTGTGTCTGTCAGCGTAGTGTCCAGAGCATGGAGGCGCTACCAGGAGACAGGCCAGTACATCAGGAGACGTGGAGGAGGCCGTAGGAGGGCAACAACCCAGCAGCAGGACCGCTACCTCTGCCTTTGTGCAAGGAGGAGCAGGAGGAGCACTGCCAGAGCCCTGCAAAAGGACCTCCAGCAGGCCACAAATGTGCATGTGTCTGCTCAAATGGTCAGAAACAGACTCCATGAGGGTGGTATGAGGGCCCGACGTCCACAGGTGGGGGTTGTGCTTACAGCCCAACACCGTGCAGGACGTTTGGCATTTGCCAGAGAAGATTGGCAAATTCGCCACGGGCGCCCTGTGCTCTTCACAGATGAAAGCAGGTTCACACTGAGCACATGTGACAGACGTGACAGTCTGGAGACGCAGTGGAGAACGTTCTGCTGCCTGCAACATCCTCCAGCATGACCGATTTGGCGGTGGGTCAGTCATGGTGTGGGGTGGCATTTCTTTGGGGGGCCGCACAGCCCTCCATGTGCTCGCCAGAGGTAGCCTGACTGCCATTAGGTACCGAGATGAGATCCTCAGACCCCTTGTGAGAGCATATGCTGGTGCGGTTGGCCCTGGGTTCCTCCTAATGCAAGACAATGCTAGACCTCATGTGGCTGGTGTGTGTCAGCAGTTCCTGCAAGAGGAAGGCATTGATGCTATGGACTGGCCCGCCCGTTCCCCAGACCTGAATCCAATTGAGCACATCTGGGACATCATGTCTCGCTCCATCCACCAACGCCACGTTGCACCACAGACTGTCCAGGAGTTGGCGGATGCTTTAGTCCAGGTCTGGGAGGAGATCCCTCAGGAGACCATCCGCCACCTCATCAGGATCATGCCCAGGCGTTGTAGGTCATACAGGCACGTGGAGGCCACACACACTACTGAGCCTCATTATATATTTTTATTTTATTTGTATTTATTTTTTTACCCCCTTTTCTCCCCAATTTTCGCGGTATCCAATCGCTAGTAATTACTATCTTGTCTCATCGCTACAACTCCCGTACGGGCTCGGGAGAGACGAAGGTCGAAAGCCATGCGTCCTCCGAAGCACAACCCAACCAAGCCGCACTGCTTCTTAACACAGCGCGCCTCCAACCCGGAAGCCAGCCGCACCAATGTGTCGGAGGAAACACCGTGCACCTGGCCCCCTTGGTTAGCGCGCACTGCGCCCGGCCCGCCACAGGAGTCGCTGGAGCGCGATGAGACAAGGATATCCCTACCGGCCAAACCCTCCCTAACCCGGACGACGCTATGCCAATTGTGCGTCGCCCCACGGACCTCCCGGTCGCGGCCGGCTGCGACAGAGCCTGGGCGCGAACCCAGAGACTCTGGTGGCACAGCTAGCGCTGCGATGCAGTGCCCTAGACCACTGCGCCACCCGGGAGGCCTACTGAGCCTCATTTTGACTTGTTTTAAGGACATTACATCAAAGTTGGATCAGCCTGTAGTGTGGTTTTCCACTTTAATTTTGAGTGTGACTCCAAATCCAGACCTCCATGGGTTGATAAATTTGACTTCCATTGATATTTTGTGTGATTTTGTTGTCAGCACATTCAACTATGTAAAGAAAAAGTATTCAATAAGAATATTTCATTCATTCAGATCTAGGATGTGTTATTTTAGTGTTCCCTTTATTTTTTTGAGCACTGTATGCCTATGGACGTGTAGCTAGTTACAGTATGTAGTCGATCTGTGTACGGACCCTAAAAAGTTTGGTATGAATATTAGTTCAGAACCTATGAACCTCAGCAATCATAGTTGTTGTATCATCTTCAAGTCTGAATGGCATTAATGAAGTCTATGGATTGAGTAGAATATAATAACTTTATCGTGCCAAGGATGCAAGTCTTATATACAGTGGGGAGAACAAGTATTTGATACACTGCCGATTTTGCAGGTTTTCCTACTTACAAAGCATGTAGAGGTCTGTAATTTTTATCATAGGTAAACTTCAACTGTGAGAGACGGAATCTAGAACAAAAATCCAGAAAATCACATTGTATGATTTTTAAGTAATTAATTTGCATTTTATTGCATGACATAAGTATTTGATCACCTACCAACCAGTAAGAATTCCGGCTCTCACAGACCTGTTAGTTTTTCTTTAAGAAGCCCTCCTGTTCTCCACTCATTACCTGTATTAACTGCACCTGTTTGAACTCGTTACCTGTATAAAAGACACCTGTCCACACGCTCAATCAAACAGACTCCAACCTCTCCACAATGGCCAAGACCAGAGAGCTGTGTAAGGACATCAGGGATAAAATTGTAGACCTGCACAAGGCTGGGACGAGCTACAGGACAATAGGCAAGCAGCTTGGTGAGAAGGCAACAACTGTTGGCGCAATTATTAGAAAATGGAAGAAGTTCAAGATGACGGTCAATCACCCTCGGACTGGGGCTCCATGCAAGATATCACCTCGTGGGGCATCAATGATCATGAGGAAGGTGAGGGATCAGCCCAGAACTACACGGCAGGACCTGGTCAATGACCTGAAGAGAGCTGGGACCACAGTCTCAAAGAAAACCATTAGTAACACACTACGCCGTCATGGATTAAAATCCTGCAGCGCACGCAAGGTCCCCCTGCTCAAGCCAGCGCATGTCCAGGCCCGTCTGAAGTTTGCCAATGACCATCTGGATGATCCAGAGGAGGAATGGGAGAAGGTCATGTGGTCTGATGAGACAAAAATATAACTTTTTGGTCTAAACTCCACTCGCTGTGTTTGGAGGAAGAAGAAGGATGAGTACAACCCCAAGAACCCATCCCAACCGTGAAGCATGGAGGTGGAAACATCATTCTTTGGGGCTGCTTTTCTGCAAAGGGGACAGGACGACTGCACCGTATTGAGGGGAGGATGGATGGGGCCATGTATCGCGAGATCTTGGCCAACAACCTCCTTCCCTCAGTAAGAGCATTGAAGATGGGTCGTGGCTGGGTCTTCCAGCATGACAATGACCCGAAACACACAGCCAGGGCAACTAAGGAGTGGCTCCGTAAGAAGCATCTCAAGGTCCTGGAGTGGCCTAGCCAGTCTCCAGACCTGAACCCAATAGAAAATCTTTGGAGGGAGCTGAAAGTCCGTATTGCCCAGCGACGCCCCGAAACCTGAAGGATCTGGAGAAGATCTGTAGGGAGGAGTGGGCCAAAATCCCTGCTGCAGTGTGTGCAAACCTAGTCAAGAACTACAGGAAATGTATGATCTCTGTAATTGCAAACAAAGGTTTCTGTACCAAATATTAAGTTCTGCTTTTCTGATGTATCAAATACTTATGTCATGCAATAAAATGCAAAGGAATTACTTAAAAATCATACAATGTGATTTTCTGGATTTTTGTTTTAGATTCCGTCTCTCACAGTTGAAGTGTACCTATGATAAAAATGACAGACCTCTACATGCTTTGTAAGTAGGAAAACCTGCAAAATCGGCAGTGTATCAAATACTTGTTCTCCCCACTGTACATGTAGTTATCCCCACACTGTAGCCTGCACATTGAATATATTCACTGATCATGCACTGTTCCTTTGCAAATTAAGGTGCAGTTCAGGTATGAATCTCTGTGAGACATTCTTTTTCAGTCATATCCAGTACCAGGTATATCAAACTCCATTCTTTGAATGATGCTGTGTCTGCATGTACAGTATGTATTACAAATATACCCTTCAACAGTGTTTACTACTCCTGCTCCATCAATGATTACACTAGAAACATGATTCATATATACAGAAAACAACCAATACATTACACTTCCTATGCATATCTAACTCCCTTCATCTGCATTAATCTGAGGACACAGGATAGGTGTAGTATTCCAATGAGATCCTTAATTTCAACCAATGGAGAATGTTAAACACTTTGTTGAAAGTTCATTATCCAGGTGTTATGAATACATAATACATTAATTATACATATTATAATTGTAATATTATATTATAAATACAAGTTCAATCTGTACTTCAATGCACATATGGTGTGCATTATAAAAAAAAGAGGAGGTGGGGAGAGAGGTGTAGAAGACAGAAAGAGGTAAGAGCAGAGGAGCAGGGAAGACAGCATATGATTAATAAATTACAGTGCTACCGTAATATTCTCTCAGTTCATCACAATTACATAGTGTCTCTAGCGTTGTATCCTAACCAGCCTTGGGCCACCAGCTGCCCACATTCTCTAGTACAGCCATTATTGAAGGTACTTAAGGTCACCGAGAAAGTCTGGACATGGCCTGCTCTCCCTTATGTAAGGAATTAGACACTTTCCCATGTCTACTACGTTTACTTGTCAGACTGCACAGTAGCCTAATAAACAAATGTAGGTGGCTTATATCTTCAAAATGCTTCAAATGCTTTATTATCAAAATGTCAAACCATATCATGTACAGTACTATATTTCTTCATCAGCATCTTTATGCTTCCGTTAATAATATAATGCTAAAAATACTCTTTCAAAATGCAGATGTTGATTTAGTTATGGATCCATAACAAATTACTATGGGAATAAATATCACTGAATTACAGAAATATTGGAACAAAGTTGTCTTTGTCTTTTGTTTGTAATTGTTGCTTACTGGAAAATACTCTTTCAAACACAGATGGTCACATTGTAAAGCGTCATTATGGCTATTAGCAGGGCTATATGTTGGCCTTTATAAATATTATTGTGGCCTTTATTCTGATTACAACTGCTCACTGTGTCACGATCGTTGTATGAGTGAGACCAAGGCGCAGAGTGAGTCGAGTTCCACATATTTTTAATAAACTGAAAACTCACCAAAACAATAAAGCACAAACGAAACGTGAAGCTATACAAAATAGTGCACAGGCAACTAACCATAGTCAAGATCCCACAAACACAAAAGGGAAATGGCTACCTAAATATGATCCCCAATCAGAGACAACGATAAACAGCTGTCTCTGATTGGGAACCATATCAGGCCAACATAGACATACAAAAACCCAGAGATGACCCACCCTAGTCACTATCACGCCCCAACCAACACAGAGAAATACAGCTTACTATGGTCAGGGAGTGACATACTGTCATTTAAAAAAAACAAAATAAACAAACAAAATTGTCACAACTGCTCCCACTATGTCCTCTGGTGTCCATCCGGTGTTGTCCTAACCTTCAGTTCTCCCTCTGTATACTCTCTCTCTTTTTCTCTCCTGCCATCTCCACGCTCCCAGATAGTAATCTCTAATCAGTCAGTTATGATTCTAGCCTTTTGTCTTTGCTCCAGATCCTGTTTGTTCTACCGTGCTTGTTTCCCTGCCGTACATCATTTTTGTCCTCTCCTTGCAGTACCGCTCTGTCTCTAGCTCCTGTCTCCCGTTCCACATGTCACCACCAACCACCTTGCTCTGGATATTACTCACCACCATTACCTTGGATTTCCCCCAGGACCTGTTCCCCAGTTCCACGCTGACAACTCCAACCTCACTCTACACTCCTGGTTATTGCAACTCATCTGAGCTGCCCAGGTTCTGCACTCCCCATTTGCTGTGTTAAATAAACATTTTGTGCATTCATCCCGGTTTCCTCTGCTGAGTCCGCTCTTGGATTCCCCCCCTTCACTCATCGTAATAGTACGATCTGGCCAACGATAAACCCAGCAGACTCTTCAACGCTTCACCAAATTCTTGTTGGTCAAGGCACCCTACTGGATCAACATGACCAAGCACTAAAAACACTGCTGGAGAACTTGAAGGAGTTTTCACGGAGCCTGTCTGACGTACAGGTCCGAACCTCCATCCAGAAGTCACAACCGGTCTCCAGTTCCTCTTCTCCACTCCGGGAGCCTTAGGTTCCTAGTCCTGAGCACTATGATGGCAATCTTGGGCTTTACATAGCCTTCCTTGTACAATGTTCACTAGTGTTTTGAGCAACAGCCCTACTCTTATGCCAGTGAACGCGGCGACGAGTCAAGAAAATGGCTCAACAGAATGAAACAAAATATTGTGAACTGGTTTATTTTACCAAGAAGGTGCAAGTGCCTACCATAAGCGACAAATGACATAAATAGGTTTATGTTATAACAGACCTACTTATAATCGTAAACTAAATATGGAGCACAAAATTTAAAAAACAATTACATTACATTTTGCCAATGAAAATGTCTCAATTTTCAACAAAACAGGTTTTGCATATTTAAAGAACTGGTTTCAATTAATAAATAGGCTTAAAATAGTAACAATGGTATACAATAATAATTAGATAATGATTTGACTATATACAGTGGGGAGAACAAGTATTTGATACACTGCCGATTTTGCAGGTTTTCCTACTTACAAAGCATGTAGAGGTCTGTAATTTTTATCATAGGTACACTTCAACTATGAGAGACGGAATCTAAAACAAAAATCCAGAAAATCACATTGTATGATTTTTAAGTAATTAATTTGCATTTTATTGCATGACATAAGTATTTGATACATCAGAAAAGCAGAACTTAATATTTGGTACAGAAACCTTTGTTTGCAATTACAGAGATCATACGTTTCCTGTAGTTCTTGACTAGGTTTGCACAGACAGCAGCAGGGATTTTGGCCCACTCCTCCCTACAGATCTTCTCCAGATCCTTCAGGTTTCGGGGCTGTCGCTGGGCAATACGGACTTTCAGCTCCCTCCAAAGATTTTCTATTGGGTTCAGGTCTGGAGACTGGCTAGGCCACTCCAGGACCTTGAGATGCTTCTTACGGAGCCACTCCTTAGTTGCCATGGCTGTGTGCTTCGTGTCGTTGTCATGCTGGAAGACCCAGCCACGACCCATCTTCAATGCTCTTACTGAGGGAAGGAGGTTGTTGGCCAAGATCTCGCGATACATGGCCCCATTCATCCTCCCCTCAATACGGTGCAGTCGTCCTGTCCCCTTTGCAGAAAAGCATCCCCAAAGAATGATGTTTCCACCTCCATGCTTCACGGTTGGGATGGTGTTCTTGGGGTTGTACTCATACTTCTTCTTCCTCCAAACACGGCGAGTGGAGTTAGACCAAAAAGCTCTATTTTTGTCTCATCAGACCACATTACCTTCTCCCATTCCTCCTCTGGATCATCCAGATGGTCATTGGCAAACTTCAGACAGGCCTGGACATGCACTGGCTTAAGCAGGGGGACCTTGCGTGCGCTGCAGGATTTTAATCCATGACGGCGTAGTGTGTTACTAATGGTTTTCTTTGAGACTGTGGTCCCAGCTCTCTTCAGGTCATTGACCAGGTCCTGCCGTGTAGTTCTGGGCTGATCCCTCACCTTCCTCATGATCATTGATGCCCCACGAGGTGAAATCTTGCATGGAGCCCCAGACCGAGGGTGATTGACCGTCATCTTGAACTTCTTCCATTTTCTAATAATTGCGCCAACAGATGTTTCCTTCTCACCAAGCTGCTTGCCTATTGTCCTGTAGCCCATCCCAGCCTTGTGCAGGTCTACAATTTTATCCCTGATGTCCTTACACAGCTCTCTGGTCTTGGCCATTGTGGAGAGGTTGGAATCTGTTTGATTGAGTGTGTGGACAGGTGTCTTTTATACAGGTAACGAGTTCAAACAGGTGCAGTTAATACAGGTAATGAGTGGAGAACAGGAGGGCTTCTTAAAGAAAAACTAACAGGTCTGTGAGAGCCGGAATTCTTACTGGTTGGTAGGTGATCAAATACTTATGTCATGCAATAAAATGCAAATTAATTATTTAAAAATCATACAATGTGATTTTCTGGATTTTTGTTTTAGATTCCGTCTCTCACAGTTGAAGTGTACCTATGATAAAAATTACAGACCTCTACATGCTTTGTAAGTAGGAAAACCTGCAAAATCGGCAGTGTATCAAATACTTGTTCTCCCCACTGTATATATCATTTGAAGTTCCTAAATTGTATCCTACATGGATAGGGGGTTGCCCAGTAACCCTAGGAAACTATTTTCCATCTTCTTTATCCTCCACTACCCCCCCCCCCCCTCCTTCTCTGGGGATGACTTTGTTAACCACTTTGAAAAGAAGATTAACAACATCCCCTCCTCATTCACTCTATTGAGTCCACTGGTCTCATTTACACAGAACTACCCTACACCTTGACCTCTTATTCCTCTCTCTCTCCAGAGGAAATCTTGCGACTAGTGAGGTCTAGCCGCCCGTCAATCTTCCCGCTTCTACCATTTCTCATCAACTAAGAAATTAAATATACCACAACTTCATTGGGGTAAGGGGCAGTATTTTCACGTCCGGATGAAAAGCGTGCCCAGAGTAAACTGCCTGCTACTCAGGCCCAGATACTAGGATATGCATATTATTAGTATATTTGGATAGAAAACACTCAGAATTTTGTAAAACTGTTTGAATGATGTCTGTGAGTATAACAGAACAGTCTTTAGAACCTTGTTTGAGGCTTCTACTGTGAAGTGGGGGTGAATGAGAGGGGATTGAGTAAGGTCTCTCCCAGAGTGCCATGAGCTGACCACACGCGTTCACGTGAGTTAGCTTGAGTTCCATTGCATTTCTGAAGATAAAGGAATTCTCCGGTCTGAACATTATTGAAGATTTATGTTAAAAACATCCTAAAGATTTATTCTATACATATACATTTGACATGTTTCTACGGACTGTAACGGAACTTTTTGACTTTTCGTCTGCACCTAGTGATCGCGCCTCATGAATTTGGATTACTGGGCTAAACGCGCGAAAGAAAAGGAGGTATTCGGACATAAATTATGGACTTTATCGAACAAAACAAACATTTATTGTGGATTGGAATTCCTGGGAGTGCATTCTGATGAAGATCATCAAAGGTAAGTGAATATTTATAATGCTATTTCTGGCTTCTGTTGACTCCACAACATGGCTGATATCTGTATGGCTTGATATTGTGTCTGAGCGCTGTACTCAGATTATTGCATGGTGTGCTTTTTCTGTAAAGTTTAAAAAAAATCTGACACAGCGGTTGCATTAGGGGAGAAGTGGATCTAAAATTCCATGCTTATCAGTTGTATCTTTTAGCAATTTTTATTATGAGTATTTCTGTAAATTGATGTAGCTCTGTGTAAAATCACCAGATGTATTGGAACTACTGAACATAACGCGCCAATGTAAACTGAGATTTTTGGATATAAATATGAACTTTATCGAACAAAAAAAACATGTACTGTGTAACATGAAGTCCTATGAGTGTAATCTGATGAAGAACATCAAAGGTTAGTGATTCATTTTATCTTTATTTCTGCTTTTTGTGACTCCTCTCTTTGGCTGGAACAATGGCTGTGTTTTTCTGTGACTAGGTACTGACCTTACATAATCACATGGTTTATAATACTTGAATGTTTGAGGAATTTTAATTATGAGATTTCTGTTGTTTGAATTTGGCACCCTGCACTTTCACCGGATGTTGGTCAGGTGGGACGTTAGCGTCCTAGAGAGGTTAACTTCTCTCGGGTAGGGGGCAGCATTTTCACGTTTGGATGAAAAACATACCCAAATTCAACTGCCAGTTACTCATCGCCAGGAGATAGGATATGCATATTATTAGTAGATTTGGAAAACAGAGTTTCTAAAACTGTTTGAATCATGTCTGAGTATAACAGAACTTATTTAGCAGGCGAAACCCCGAGGACAAACCATTCAGATAAAAACATTTTTGGAGGTCACAGTCTTTTCAATGGGTTTTTATTGGGAAACCAGATTTCTAAGCAACTTGCTTGCAGTTCATACGGCTTCCACTGGATGTCAACAGTCGTGAGAAATAGGTTGAGGTTATTCCTTTGTGTAATGAAGAAATACGGCCATCTTGAAGTCAAGGCACTTCTGGTGTCCTAGACATGCGTTTCAATCAAACAGAAGGCATGCTACATATCGTTTTAATCCTATATTGAACACATATCATTCCGTCTTCAATTTTATCAATTATTAACGTAAAAAAATACCTAAAGTTGTATTACATAAGTAGTTTGACATTTTTGGGCAAAGTTTACAGTTATCTTTGATATATTTTGTCGTCATGTTTGAGCAAGTTGGAACCGGTGTTTTTCAGGATCAAACCTGCCAAATAAATGGACATTTTGGACATATATCGACAGAATTAATCAAACAAAAGGACCATTTGTGATGTTTATGGGACATATTGGAGTGCCAACAACAGAAGCTCGTCAAAGGTAAGGCATGAATTATATTTTTATTCTGCGTTTTGTGTCACTCCTGCAGGGTTGAAATGTTTTCTCTATTTTGTTTACAATGGTGCTATGCTCAGATATCAGCGAAAGCATATGATGATATTAAGCCTATTTGAATTCTGACATGTTGGCTGGATTCACAACCAGTGTAGCTTTAATTTGATATCTTTCATGTGTGATTTAATGAAAGTTTGATTTTATAGTAATTTTCATAGTCATTCATTTTAATGTGGCGCTATGCATTTTCTCAGGCTTTTTGCCAAGTGATACAGTAGCGTCTTGCCTAAACACAGATTTTGGGATATAAATATGAACTTTACCGAACATAAAATACATGTATTGTGTAACATGAAGTCCTATGAGTGTCATCTGATGAAGATTATCAAAGGTTAGTGATTAATTTTCTCTATTTCTGCTTTTTGTTAATGCTCTCTTTAGCTGAAAAAATGGCTGTCTTTTTCTGTGACTTGGCTCATACCTTACATAATCATTTGGTGTGCTTTCGTCTTAAAACCTTTTTGAAATTGGACATTTTGGCTGGATTTACAACAAGTGTAGCTTTAAAATGGTGTAAAATACTTGTATGTTTGAGGTATTTAAATTATGGGATTTCTGTTGTTTTGAATATGGCGCCCTGCAGTATCGCTAATGTCCCACATCCCCAAGAGAGGTTAACTGACATTTTCAACTTCTCCCTGACCGAGTCAATAATACCTACATTTTTCAAGCAGACCACCATAGTCCCTGCGCCCAAGAATGGGAAGCTAAGCTGACTAAATGATAACTGCCCCGTAGCACTCCCGTCGGAAGCCATGAAGTGCTTTGAAAGACTGGTCATGGCTCACATCAACAGAATTTCCCTTGATACCCTAGACCCACTCCAATTTGCATAGCGCTCCAACCGATCCACAGATGACGCAATATGAATCGCACTCCACACTGCCCTTTCCCACCTGGACAAAAGGAACACATATGTGAGAATGCTGTTCATTGACTACAGCTCAGCATTCAACACCATAGTGCCCACAAATCTCATCACCAAGCTAAGGACCCTGTGCCTAAACACCTCCCTCTGCAACTGGATCCTGGACTTCCTAATGGGCCGCACCCAGGTAGTAAGAGTAGGCAACAACACGTATACCACGCTAATCCTCAACACTGTCAGGGGTGTGTGCTTAGTCACCTCCTGTACTCCCTTTTCACCCACGACTGCATGGCCAGACATGACTCCAACACCATCATTAAGTTTGGTGTGTTTGTTTACCAGACGTTCAGCCACGACTCAGTGAAACAGTTAAAAATGTCCCGTTGGTAGGATAATCTTGATCATAGATCATCTGTTTTATTTTCCAATGATTGGCCAATAGTACAGATGGCAGTGGGGGTTCACCCACTCGCCTATGAATTCTCAGAAGGCAGCCCAACCTCTGCCCCACTTTTTCTCCATCTTTTCTTTACACAAATAACTGGGATTTGGGCCCGTTCCCAGAAAGCAGTATATCCTTTGCGTTGGACTCGTTAAAGAAAAAAATCTTTGTACAGTTCGAGGTGAGTAATCACCTATTTTCGGTCATAAGAGACGGTAGCAGCAACATTATGTAAAAAACAAGTTACACAAAAATAGCACAGTGGCTTAGGAGCATGTAAAATGGCAGCCATCCCCTCTGGCGCCATTGTCAATGCAAATACCAAGGTATTGTATTTGTATTCAGAGACTCGTTCAATAATAGAACGATCCGATGAGTGAAGATGTAATCGATCTGAGACACTCTTACGAGAACTTGAAAAAAACATGTATTTAGACGTATTCAGCACAAGTTTTAAATCAGTCAGGGTTTCCTCCACAGCTGCTAAAATCGGCCTGTATAGCCTTACAATTCATATTTGGAAATCTGTCAATTAAAAAAAATTTAATAGGCCCTAATCTATTGATTACACAGTACTGGGCAATGGCGCAGACATTGGTGGGTCTGTGAGGGCTAGGCCCCACCCACTGGGGAGCCATGCCCAGCCAATCTATAAGGGCACAAGGCAAGACCCAGTTGCAGACACGGGAGGCAGATGGTTTGAGTCTTTGATATGGTCGTGGACAGGCAAAAGGACAAAACCAGTTCAGAGTCCAGGTACAGTGTGGTACAATGTGGAAGGCAGGCTTGAGGTCAGGGCAGGCAGGTATAGAGTCCAGAAAACAGGCAAGGGTCAAAACCAGGAGGACTAGCAAAAGAGAATAGAAAAGGCAGGAGCACGGGAAAAACACGGTGGTTGACTTGGAACATACAAGACGAACTGGCACAGACAGACAGAATACACAGGTTTAAATACGTAGGCAATAATGGGGAAGATGGGTGACACCTGGAGGGGGTGGAGACAATCACAAGATCAGGTGAAACAGATCAGGGTGTGACACAATCAGAATGAGTTGGCAAAGGAGAAATACTCACTAACAGGGATGTAAACAAACAAACAAAAAAATGTTTGCTTTTTGTGCGTATGGAGAATGTCTGGGATCTTTTATTTCAGCTCATGAAACATGGGACCAACACTTTACATGTTACGTTTACATTTTTGTACAGAGTAATTTCTTGTCAAGATAAAATATCTCTGGACAGTCCATATTTGAAATGTGTAACTAAATCTAGTAAATTGTTATTGAGTTATTTAATCTATATATTTTTATCAAATGAAGGTGCAGTCTATAAAGTTATTTCAAAATATACATTATTTTACCATTTTAGGTGAAACATTTTAATTAAATAAAAGGCCTAATAAGTATTTTTATATTCATCAGCCTTACTGTTTCCGATGCTCCTGATAGGTCGATATTTCATTGGGGTCAGGAGTAGAGTATCTAGACCAAGCTGTCTGGTATCATAAATTGCCTGGTTTCGTAATCACTTGACACGGTAACAACGACAGATCAATTGATCTGCTCCCATATCCTTACTGGTTTTTCCAATGCAATCAAGCTTAGTTTAACACACAGGTGCATGTAATCTTCCGTTTGTACCCTTTTAAGAAATCCAGTGGTAATGGGTAGCACAGTGCGTTTTAAGCCATTCAAATTGGCTTCCTATGTTTACCAATGACTGTCACTTTTCTTTTCCACTTACCTTGCTTTAGAGCACTTCCTGAACACATGATCGTACATAACCACCTGTCATGTTTAAAAACAAGTTCACAGCTAAGAAGTGGAGACACAGGTATTAACTACTTTGGTAATTCATCTGTACTCAGAGGTCTATGCATTAGTTAGCACCATGAATGGTTTTACAGTGTTATGTTTAGCCCACTAAATTTGGGGTATTATGTGTAATTACGGTTGTAAACTTTATTAACGCAACCCATACATTCCTGTTATTTGACTTTTTAACTTGAACTGCTGCAACGGAGCGGTCATTTCTAGTCGTGGCTGATACTAAACTCGGCTTTGCTGTGATGCCCACAACAATTAGTGGAACAATTCTTTGCACCTTAATTTGTTGCTTTGAGAGTTGTTTTCCCTGGTGCTGTGGCGATTTATGTTTCCCTATAAAAGTGTGCTTCCCCTGGGAATCCATTTGTACATAATGCAGCATTACCACACTGTACAGTACATTGCATTTTCTGGTGCTCCCTCTTCATTCTAAGTGATATTTCCACCAAACTAGTCCCAATCCTCTCCCCCAGCCCACATAATATGGGTCTCCACTCTGCTTTCGAGAAAGGTTAATTGAAACTCCATTGAAGTAGCCTACAATGGCCCCATTTGTCTAATCATGAATTAACTCGAAATGATGATGAATTGCCACCCATTGTCTTCCTCCACAATCCTCTGTTCCAGCCTTCCCCTGCGATTCCCCTCTCCGAACAAGTAATCTATTTCTCACTTAAGAGTGTTGCTCCTCCTTGTTTTTCTTTCTCCCTCATCCCACTGTAATAGACTAAATGAATTCTGAAAACCAAACTCCCGGTGCAGTGATTGAACAAGAGGGAAAAATAAGAAACCGGCTTTCCATTGTGCTGCCACAGGAGGACATTGCACTCTTAATATTATTGTTATTATCCTCATCACTAGTTCGTTTTTTTTTTTTGTCACATTTTTGCCACTTTTTGATGCCTTGTACAAGATGAGGTAGAAATGTATCAGTGCCAAATGACAGGTCCATTTCCTGAATTGCTGCTTTAATTGTTTCTCCCTAATGGAGCTATTGATGCTACTATGGCCTAGTGCTGAGAAGCATAATTGTCAGCACAGCTAGACTACTTCCCTAACTGGCAACTCGCTTCCCCTGGATTACAGTTAGTAGTTCACAGAGCTCAGATTGTAGGCTGATTGCTGGGGAGAGAGACGCCATCAATCCTCCACTGACCTTCATATTCACTATCATCACTGCTGATGTTCTGCACACACATAAACACACAAACTGCAGTCAAGGAGAGCTATCCAGCTCTGCCTCAGCCATATCCTACTCCACATGAGCAGTATTGATCGGTTTGTTTTAAAGTATAATGAAGGAGGGAAAGGTGTCTGGGAAAGCCAGATAAATGGTAATATGGTAGACCAAAAACTAAAAGTAGTTATGCAGACCAAGGTAACTACAGGCCTGCATCTATCCTGGGTTAACTGTCCAAAGTCCTGAGGCCTCATTTATCCATATTGCATAGAAACTATTCTAAAATACTACTTACATACGGAATTGAGAATGTTCGTACGCATAGAAAAAGTCTGATTTATCAAACAATCATTTCAGCATCATACACAACCATTAATACATATAAATTGTTTTCAGCCTCAGTGCTCATGCACGACCTTGGATATTTGCATTTCGAAATGCCTGTACTTAACCATATGTGACTCGTTTCAGGAAACTAGGCATATGTCGCGTGTCACTACTTCACAGGGGCGCCGTTTGAATGTAAACCTTTTTTAAATTCAAAATGCTTTTTGTTGTGGCAGAAATAGCTTCTGGAACATGTGAAGCCTCTCTTGAAAAAGCCAAACCTTGATACAGAAAATCTAAAAAACTATTGGCCTATATCGAATCTCCCATTCCTCTCAAAAATATTGAAAAAGCTGTTGTGCAGCAACTGACTGCCTTTCTGAAGACAAACAATGTATACGAAACGCTTCAGTCTAGTTTTAGACCCCATCATAGCACTGAGACTGCACTTGTGAAGGTGGTAAATGACCTTTTAATGGTGTCGGACCGAGGCTCTGCATTGAATTATTACTCTCACAATTTCCCACATTTTCAACATAGATATTCCCCATTCTACGCTTGACAAGCAGTTAACTCATCCCACCACTAGGCACTTTGCATACGCATGGTCATGGCTGTGCGTAGAATTACGCACACTCTCAAGCAAAAGTTCCTATTGATAAATCTCACACTGAGTGGAAATGATTGTTTACACACAGATTTGTGCCTACGCATAATTGAGAAATTAGGCCCCTGAAGAAGATTGTCTATGAGCAAATTGACATGTACATATCCAATGATACTCTAATGTATGATTTGCAGTCCAGTTTAAGAAAGTCACATTCAACTGATTCATGTTTACTGTATTTAACCAACCATATTAGGAAAGAGATTGATGGACTATTTTGTGGGATGGTATTACTGCACCTTAAGAAAGCCTTTGTCACAGTAGACCACCAGGAAGATATCAGAGGGTTGATGTCAATGGCACCTTATCAGATGCAAAGTTAATCAGCTGTGGAGTGCCACTACTCTTCCTGTTACATATCAAATGTACGAAATAAGCTTGTTTCCGTCAACTGTTCTTATATTTAGGCTATTCAGCTCTTTTGGTCTCTCACAAAGACAATAGTATGGTTGAGAGTAATGGGGGTCACCTTGGGGTCATGATAGGGGCTGCACCAAATGATTGATGTATTATAATAATTGATTATGCTGATGTTGTATTAATAGAAGGTGAAGGGCTATTAGACACTCCCCCACTACATTTATAGGGTCCTGGATCACAGATAAGCAATATATGCATTATAAGGTTAAATACTGTTCCACAATTCTTTTCTAGTCTCTGCCTCTTATAAGAAATGGTCTGAGCAGATGTGTGAGCCATTGCAGTCAAAACAGGGTGTCTGTGAGAAGGCGCCTCAAGGCTAAAAGCGATACATAGACACAGACACCTGCAGGGGAGTAAATAGATAAGAGACCAGTCAAACATATCACTATCAGCCACACGGGAATTGAAAATTACCACTGAGCCCTTAGAAAACACTAAACTATTGTTTTCTCTTGCAAGTTTGTATAACTGTATATGCATGGGCCTGGTCTCATGAGTAGAAGGTGTTGACGTAGGCAGCTACATCACTAGGGGTTGACTGCAAACATATTAAAGCAACTTTGACATTTTTTATTTTGCATAACTTACTCTGAAACATACATTCTGTGTTTCCGTTGTCAACTTCTGTCTGCGATTGCATTAATAAAGGTTTGATTGATTTACTTAAAGAAGATATTGTCTGACTGCTGATTTCACCAATAAGCCAATGATTGACAAGGAACCTACCCCAACATTTGGCGAGCTTGCCAGGAGTGAGTGTTCACCCCGGTTGGAGGAGATTCTACACCATGGTGCCAGAGCTCCAAATTGAACAAGGTAAGCAGACCTTTAAAACTTCTCTAGGATAGGGGGCAGAGTTTTCACTTTGGGAAAAATAGCGTGCCCAATTTCAACTTCGTTCTACTCATCCCCAGAATATAAGATATGCATATTATTAGTAGATTTGGATAGAAAACACTCTGAAGTTTCTAAAACTGTTTGAATCATATCTGTAAGTATAACAGAACTTATGTAGCAGGCAAAACCCTGAGGACTAACCATTATTTTTTATTTATTTTTTTAAGTCACTGTCTGTTCAATGAGCTTTCATTGGGAGGCCAGATTTCTAATCACTCTGTTCTCAGTTCCTACTGCTTCCACTGGATGTCACCAGTCTTGGGAAATAGGTTGAGGTTATTCATTTGTGCAATGAAGAAGAAGGCCATCAGGAAGTAGAGTAACGTCTTGTGTACTGTTTGACAGTTGCGCAAGACTAAAAAATGCAGCGTTTGTTTGTTGATCTCCTGTATTGAAAACAGATAGACCCGTCTTCAATTTGATCGATTATTAACGTTTACAAATACCTTAAGTTGTATTACAAAAGTACTTTGAAATGTTTTGGCAAAGTTTAGAGGTAATTTTTTTGATATTTTGTAGTGACTTTGCGCAAATTGGAAGCTGTTTTTTTCTGGATCAACCGCGCCAAATAAATGGACAATTTGGATATATATGGACGGAATTAATCGAACAAAAGGACCATTTGTGATGTTTATGGGACATATTGGAGTGCCAACAAAAGAATCTCGTCAAAGGTAATGCATGTTTTATTTTATATCTGCGTTTTGAGTACATTTACATTTAAGTCATTTAGCAGACGCTCTTATCCAGAGCGACTTACAAATTGGTGCATTCACCTTATGATATCCAGTGGAACAACCACTTTACAATAGTGCATCTAACTCTTTTAAGGGGGGGGGTTAGAAGGATTACTTTATCCTATCCTAGGTATTCCTTAAAGAGGTGGGGTTTCAGGTGTCTCCGGAAGGTAGTAGCGCCGGCATGGTTGAGATATGCTACACTCTCTTTGTTGACTTTGTGCTATCATCAGATAATAGCATCTTATGCTTTCGCCAAAAAGCCTTTTTGAAATCTGACATGTTGGCTGGATTCACAACGTGTGTAGCTTTAATTTGGTATCTTATATGTGTGATTTAATGAAAGTTTGATTTTATATAATTTTTTTGAATTTGGCGCTCTACATTTTCCCTGGCTATTGGCCAGGTGGGACGCAATCGTCCCGCTATCCCAGAGAGGTTTTAATCTAAGTCTGTAATTAATTGGCATTCACTAGTGTGGTTTCCTTCTAACAAGTAAGTGGCACCTCACTCAACCCAAAACTATACATCAACTTTGAATTTGACATAGTCGAATTCTAGATACGAGATATTGCATAACTGGTTACTGGTGAAATGCATGATGTCAATATATGATGAATGGAATTTTTTATTTATTTTATTTAACCTTTATTTAACCAGGTAGGCAAATTGAGAACACGTTCTCATTTACAATTGCGACCTGGCCAAGATAAAGCAAAGCAGTTCGACACATACAACAACACATAGTTACACATGGAGTAAAACAAACATATAGTCAATGATACAGTGAAAAAAAATAAGTCTATATACAATGTGAGCAAGTGAGGTGAGATAAGGGAGGTGAAGGCAAACAAATATATGTATAAATAAATAAAAATATAAAAAGGCCATGGTGGCGAAGTAAATACAACACAGCAAGTAAAATAAAAACTAAAAACACTGGAATGGTTGGTTTGCAGTGGAAGAAAGCGCAAAGTAGAGACAGAAATAATGGGGTGCAAAGGAGCAAAATAAATAAATAAATACAGTAGGTAAAGAGGTAGTTGTTTGGGCTAAATTATAGATGGGCTATGTACAGGTGCAGTAATCTATGAGCTGCTCTGACAGCTGGTGCTTAAAGCTAGTGAGGGAGATAAGTGTTTCCAGTTTCAGAGATTTTTGTAGTTCGTTCCAGTCATTGGCAGCAGAGAACTGGAAGGAGAGGCGGCCAAAGGAAGAATTGGTTTTGGGGGTGACCAGAGAGATAAACCTGCTGGAGCGCGTGCTACAGGTAGGTGTTGCTATGGTGACCAGCGAGCTGAGATAAGGGGGGACTTTACCTAGCAGGGTCTTGTAGATGACCTGGAACCAGTGGGTTTGGCGACGAGTATGAAGCGAGGGCCAGCCAACGAGAGTGTACAGGTCGCAGTGGTGGGTAGTATATGGGGCTTTGGTGACAAAACGGATGGCACTGTGATAGACTGCATCCAATTTATTGAGTAGGGTTTTGGAGGCTATTTTGTAAATGACATCACCGAAGTCGAGGATTGGTAGGATGGTCAGTTTTACAAGGGTATGTTTGGCAGCATGAGTGAAGGATGCTTTGTTGCGGAATAGGAAGCCAATTCTAGATTTAACTTTGGATTGGAGATGTTTGATGTGAGTCTGGAAGGAGAGTTTACAGTCTAACCAGACACCTAGGTATTTGTAGTTGTCCACATATTCTAAGTCAGAGCCGTCCAGAGTAGTGATGTTGGACAGGCGGGCAGGTGCAGGCAGCGATCGGTTGAAGAGCATGCATTTAGTTTTACTTGTATTTAAGAGCAATTGGAGGCCACGGAAGGAGAGTTGTATGGCATTGAAGCTCGCCTGGAGGGTTGTTAACACAGTGTCAAAAGAAGGGCCAGAAGTATACAGAATAGTGTCGTCTGCGTAGAGGTGGATCAGAGAATCACCAGCAGCAAGAGCGACATCATTGATGTATACAGAGAAGAGAGTCGGTCCAAGAATTGAACCCTGTGGCACCCCCATGGAGACTGCCAGAGGCCCGGACAACAGACCCTCCGATTTGACACACTGAACTCGATCAGAGAAGTAGTTGGTGAACCAGGCGAGGCAATCATTAGAGAAACCAAGGCTGTCGAGTCTGCCGATGAGGATGTGGTGATTGACAGAGTCAAAAGCCTTGGCCAGGTCAATGAATACGGCTGCACAGTATTGTTTCCTATCGATGGCGGTTAAGATATCGTTTATGACCTTGAGCGTGGCTGAGGTGCACCCATGACCAGCTCTGAAACCAGATTGCATAGCGGAGAAGGTATGGTGGGATTCGAAATGGTCGGTAATCTGTTTGTTGACTTGGCTTTCGAAGACCTTAGAAAGGCAGGGTAGGATAGATATAGGTCTGTAGCTGTTAGGGTCAAGAGTGTCCCCCCCTTTGAAGAGGGGGATAACCGCAGCTGCTTTCCAATCTTTGGGAATCTCAGACGACACGAAAGAGAGGTTGAAAAGGTTAGTAATAGGGGTGGCAACAATTTCAGCAGATAGTTTTAGAAAGAAAGGGTCCAGATTATCTAGCCCGGCTGATTTGTAAGGGTCCAGATTTTGCAGCTCTTTTAGAACATCAGCTGACTGTATTTGGGAGAAAGAGAAATGGGGAAGGCTTGGGCGAGTAGCAGAGGGGAGGGCAGTGCTGTTGTCCGGGGTAGGGGTAGCCAGGTGGAAAGCATGGCCAGCCGTAGAAAAATGCTTATTGAAATTCTCAATTATAGTGGATTTGTCGGTGGTGACAGTGTTTCCTATCTTCAGAGCAGTTGGAAGCTGGGAGGAGGTGTTCTTATTCTCCATGGACTTTACAGTGTCCCAGAACTTTTTTGAATTTGTGTTGCAGGAAGCAAATTTCTGCTTGAAAAAGCTAGCCTTGGCTTTTCTAACTGCCTGTGTATACTGGTTTCTAGCTTCCCTGAAAAGTTGCATATCACGGGGGCTGTTCGATGCTAATGCAGAACGCCATAGGATGTTTTTCTGTTGGTTAAGGGCAGTCAGGTCAGGAGAGAACCAAGGGCTATATCTGTTCCTGGTTCTAAATTTCTTGAATGGGGCATGCTTATTCAAGATGGTGAGGAAGGCATTTAAAAAAAATGTCCAGGCATCCTCTACTGACGGGATGAGATCAATATCCTTCCAGGATACCTCGGCCAGGTCGATTAGAAAGGCCTGCTCGCTGAAGTGTTTCAGGGAGCGTTTGACAGTGATGAGTGGAGGTCGTTTGACCGCTGACCCATTACGGATGCAGGCAATGAGGCAGTGATCGCTGAGATCTTGGTTGAAAACAGCAGAGGTGTATTTGGAGGGCAAGTTTGTTAGGATGATATCTATGAGGGTACCCGTGTTTACGGAATTGGGGTGGTACCTGGTAGGTTCATTGATAATTTGTGTGAGATTGAGGGCATCAAGCTTAGATTGTAGGGTGGCTGGGGTGTTAAGCATGTTCAAATTTAGGTCGCCTAGCAGCACGAGCTCTGAAGATAGATGGGGGGCAATCAGTTCACATATAGTGTCCAGAGCACAGCTGGGGGCAGAGGGTGGTCTATAGCAGGCGGCAACGGTGAGAGACTTGTTTTTAGAGAGGTGGATTTTTAAAAGTAGAAGTTCAAATTGTTTGGGAACAGACCTGGATAGTAAAACAGAACTCTGCAGGCAATCTTTGCAATAGATTGCAACACCGCCCCCTTTGGCCGTTCTATCTTGTCTGAAAATCTTGTAGTTGGGGATGAAAATGTCAGAATTTTTGGTGGTCTTTCTAAGCCAGGATTCAGACACGGCTAAAACATCCGGGTTGGCAGAGTGTGCTAAAGCAGTGAACAAAACAAACTTAGGGAGGAGGCTTCTAATGTTAACATGCATGAAGCCAAGGCTATTACGGTTACAGAAGTCATCAAAAGAGAGCGCCTGGGGAATAGGAGTGGAGCTAGGTACTGCAGGGCCTGGATTCACCTCTACATCACCAGAGGAACAGAGGAGGAGTAGGATAAGGGTACGGCTAAAAGCTATGAGAATTGGTCGTCTAGAACTTCTAGAGCAGAGAGTAAAAGGAAGTTTCTGGGGGCGATAAAATAGCTTAAAGGAATAATGTACAGACAAAGGTATGGTAGGATGTGAATACAGTGGAGGTAAACCTAGGTATTGAGTGATGATGAGAGAGATATTGTCTCTAGAAACATCATTGAAACCAGGTGATGTCATCGCATATGTGGGTGGTGGAACTGAGAGGTTGGATATGGTATAGTGAGCAGGGCTAGAGGCTCTACAGTGAAATAAGCCAATAAACACTAACCAGAACAGCAATGGACAAGGCATATTTACATTAAGGAGAGGCATGCTTAATCGAGTGATCAATAAGGGTCCAGTGAGTAGAGGTTGGTTGGGGTCACGGCGATCCAGACAGCTGGCCGGGTAGATGGCTATCGGTAGCAAGATAGCATAGGATGGAGGTCTATTTGTAGATACCTCGTGCGTTTCCGTCGGTAGGTTAGTGGGGTTCCGTGTGGTAGAGGGGATCAATCCACATTGGCAAAATAGATATAGTGACCCAAGAAAAAAATAAAAAAATAAATAATAATAATAATAATTGTCCGATATACTTATTCAGATAGCAGCCGATAAGACAGCTAACGGTTAGCGGGCCCCAGATGAGCGTTCAGGTAACGTCGGGACGGAGGTGCCAGTTGGATAACTCCCTCGGGCAGATAACGTCGGCAGTCAGTCGTGAAGGCCCGGTGGGGCTCCGTATCTGCAGCAACAACAACAACAAAAAACGGGTCCGGATAGGTGACTGTAGCCCAGGAATGGCTGATGGAACTCCTCAGCTGGCTAGCTCCGGAACGATTTGAGTTTGCTCCGGGATCGACGTAAGCCAATAGTCACACGGTTTGCAGCTAGCTAGCTGCGAAATCAAGGTGCAAATGTCCAGAGCCTGCGGCTGAAATCCGGGGAAACTGAGAGAAAAAAAGTCCCGGAATGCTCCGGTCCGAGTCGCGTTGCACAAAAGTGCCGGTAGATTATCGAGCTAAAGGAATAGCTGATGACCACAAAACGTGGGCAGCTGAAACACCAACGCTAGCCAGCAAACCGGCTAATTTCTGGGCAGCTACAGATTAGCTTCTGGCTAGCTATCGGATAGCTTCTGGTTAGCTTTCTGGCTAGCTTCTGAATTAGCCCCTGGCTAGCTTCCACGGTGGATTTTCAGATTTGAGGTAAATAATACTTTTTTGTAATTGGTGAAGCAGGTTGCAGGAAAGCTTTTGCAGGAAAGCTTTTGTAGTTGAGTTCTTGGATAATAAAATATATAAAAGATATGCGAAGAAAGGTGTAAATATATATATATACAGGACACGACAATACGAAACAGAAATGACGTCTGAACTGCTAAGCCATCTTGGAAATCAACATCTTGGAATGAATGATTGATGAATAAATGTAGTACTCCAGAGTGGTAGAATGATTTTGCAGAGGTGGCTTGACGAGGCTGTCTGAGGCTGCCCCATCCTAAGGGGGGGTGGGGGGGGGCCGGTTGAGTTGAATAAGAGTTATTTTGCAGAGGTGGTTTGACGAGGCTGCCTGAGGCTGCCCTTTCCTACAGGGGGGTGGCCGGTTATGAGTTAAATACTAGTTATTTTGCAGAGGTGATTCAGCGATAATCATCTATTTTATTTTGGAAGGTAATTCAGCGACAATTACCTGAATACTAGTTATTTAGTTTTTTAGAGGTAATTCTGTGAAAATGACCTAATAATGAAATTAATTGTTTATGAATAGTGTGTTGTATGTTTTACTTGTTTGTTTGTCTGAGGATTATGGCGGGTTTATTGGGTAAAGGCCCAATGGTGGAATAAAAAGTAGGAGTAGGACAGAAGTTAATTGAATAAAAGGTTGAACATATTTGTTAGTGCCACTTTCCTACCATAGGACAGTATAGGAAATGTACAACCCTTAGTATAGCAGTAAATTATTACAAGGAAGTGGTATTCTGTATAAATGTTCATAGAAAATTACTTTGTGACGCTATCACCAGGGGCACCGGTGAATATAATATTACTGTTACTCTACACCCTTAAGATATAATATTAGGAATTGAAGTCTATCATGCGGTTATCTCCGTGAGGCCCGTGTGTGAAATATTTTTGAGTTTAGTAGAAACATTTACTATAGCCTGGATTAAGTGAGAGTAGAATTAGGATTACAGTATCACCCAACGTTGCTTAACACACACTGAAAGGAGATAGAGAAGAATTTATATAGGCATATTCATACATATCACACCCACTGTAGGATAAACTTATAGAAATTGGAAAACACATTACACGCAGACTATCTAAATAAAAAGCCGGAGCACCATGGCCCAGTCAAACCAGAATGAGGAGATAGGAGCAATGAAGCCTGTCAAGCATGTTGAATATATGCAAAATAAGTTTCCCGCTGTGGAATTTACATTAACTTTTAAGAAATGGCATGTCAGGACAGCGGTTGTAGGAAAAAACAGATATCCACTGGATGGTTCATTCAACAAGACTAGGTTGGGTTTAGTCAAGGAGATAATTCAGACAAGAAAAATTGATAAAAAAGAAAGGGAAGAAGAAAAGTACCCTTGTATCAGATACTGTGATAGGAATGATGATGCTGGAAGGACAGATCCTCATGAACAAGGCTACCGTGACCACACTAAAGCTGGAGAAAACAATAGAGTGCGGGAGGAAAGAAATTAGTCAGGACAGTGGCAGAACAGGAATACTCCCCACCGCCCCGCCGCCATATGAGACTCGACCCAGAGGACCCCCGGGTGACTATACACAGATCTACCCTCTCATACCACTGATAGAAGAAAATGGAGAAGCAACCACAATTATCCTCTCGGGGACTCTGATGAAGGAGGTGGATGACACAACAGCAGCAACAAGCGGCATGAGAACAATATAATTGGATGAAAAAAGGAGGCACAGTTCCTGTAGGGAGTTTCCCTCGCCACCCCAACTCACTCCACAAAAAGGAGTAGACTGGAAGATCCTAGACATATGGCCGCCTGTAAAAAAAGGTTTTAACTACTAAGCTACTAAAGAAGCAAAATAACTACTAAAAAGAGCTAAAGAACTACTAAAGAAGCAAAATAAAAGTACAATGTGCCACCATCCATGGGTGACCTATTCAGAGAGCAGGAAGGAAGTAAAGACAGAAAGAGAAAAGAATGTTTAACTGGAATAAACTAAAGACTGATGAGAAATCAAGAAAAGGAGGACTAGACAGGCAGCAGCAGGCTCATATTCTCAATCACGTGTGGAGGGAGGGAGGGTGTGCTCTCTGTCCTAGGTCTGGCTTATGGCTACATCTTTTGTCTGGCATGCCCTGTTTACCATCAACCATGATCTCTACTGCTTGCCAGTTGGCTCACGGTGTGAGCCATTCATCAGAGGGGGATATGATGGCGAAGATTTCGGCCCAATGGTTTTGCACAAATTTGAATCAGCACGTAAAATAATGAATTTACCTTTGTGCGACATGTTTGTTATATAACATAGATGTCACGGTTCTTCCTCTGCCTTGCAGGGGCGGTTCCTCCTGCAGGCAGAAGAGGGTCGTTAGTGATTGGAGCCACCTGGGCTCAGGGTATAAACTGTTTCACTAATCACTTCTTTCTCTCTCTCTCTCTGCTCCTCCAGGTATGATCCTGTTTTGTTTGTTCCTTTGTAGTTTTGCATAGTTTTCACTCAGTCATATTCACACACACATATTCACGCATCCATGCACTTTACATACACCTTACATTATTATACTTCCACACCTCATTCCTTTTTCTTAGTTAAAGTTAATAGTTTTGTTTATAATAAAGAACACTTTTAATTGGCCTATACCTGTTGTTCGTGTCCCCTCATTTTTGTCACAGGCTATGAGCCGGCTTGTTTCACAGAATCTTCGTTTGTTGCCTAAATTTGATGAGTCAGATCCAGACACATACTTTACTTTATTTGAGCGTATTGCGGAAGCTAGAGCTTGGTCAGATTTGGACATGACTATGTTGTTGCAATGTGTACTCACAGGTAAAGCACGTGAGGCTTTTGCAGCACTGAGTGTAGCTGACAGTAATGTTTTTGCTAAAGTTAAATCAGCAGTTCTGAAGGTCTACGAGCTTGTGCCAGAGGCATATCGTCAATGTTTTCGTTACATGAAAGTTAGATTCACCAACCAATTCTGAGTTTGTTCGGGATTTGACTACTGCATTTAATCGTTGCATTTAATCGTTGGTGTACAGCTTCTGAAGTTAGTCCTTTTGAGGGTCTGTCTAATTTGATTGTGTTAGAACAGTTCAAAAATTCTGTGTCTGACCAGGTTGTTACATACATGAATGAATGTAAAGTTAAGTCTCCAAGTGATGCAGCAATCCTTGCAGATGAGTACAGGCTAACACATAAAAGCCATTTTGAGTCAAACAGTGACATGTACCATAAAACTAACTTTACTCCTAGGAATAGTAGGTCACCTTTTTTTGGAGCTTCTTTCCAAAGGCCTCAGCAGAAGTTTGGGTCTGGAGGACTTAAAGCACCGGTTAATGCTAATACCTGTCGCTACTGTTTAGTTGAAGGACATTGGAAGAAAGATTGTCCTCGGCTTCATTCAAAACAGTCAGGTCAAGTTAAACCTGCTATGATGGCAGCTCCTGTTACAGCCTCTGACCACCAGGGTGAGCTGTTTCAGCCACTAGTTGAGTTTAATTCTGTCTTCCCACTGTGATTTTTCAGCCTTTATTTCAGATGGTGTAGTGTCCCTGGTAGATGGCAACCAGAATGTTAAAATCAAGATCCTAAGAGACACTGGAGCTTTAGATTCTTTTATTCTGGAATCTGTTTTGCCGTTCTCTAAAGAGTCTGATACTGGCCGTTGTGTAATGGTATGTGGTATGGGTTTAGTTCCATTCTCTTGTCCTTTACATGAAGTTACCCTAAAATGTGGTCTAGTAGAGGGTGATGTAGATGTTGGGGTTAGACCTCAGTTGCCAGTAGAGGGAGTCCACATGATTTTGGGGAATGACTTGGCAGGTAGTAAGGTGTGGGCAGATGGCAAACTAAACATCTGTAAGAAGCAACCTTCAGTGTCCCCTGCAAGGGAATCTCCGGATCAAAATTGTGTGTCTCCTGAGATATTTCCAGTTTGTGCGGTTACCCGCGCAGTCTCTAGTAAGGAGATTGTGAGTAAGCCAGAAAGTCTTGAGTTGCCAGTCAAACTCCAGACAGAACAGTTGACTAGTTCTAGAGATTCATTGATGGCTGAGCAAAAGGCCGATACTACTTTGGCTGATCTGTTTGATAAAGTGGTTCCTGATCCAGTGGTGAGGAATAGTGCTCAGTGTTATTTTCTTCTTGATGGGCTGTTGGTCAGGAAATGGGTTCCACACTATGATCAGGGTTTAGGAGAACCAGTCTTTCAAATAGTTGTACCTACTACTTTGCGAAATAAAGTGTTGCAAACTTCACATGGTGATGTGGCAGGTCATATGGGTGTTCGTAAAACGTATGATCGCATACTTCGTTATTTTTTCTGGCCACGTTTAAAGCGGGATGTAGCTCAGTTTATTAAAACTTGTCATACGTGTCAGCGCACAAGTAAGCCAAACCAGGTCTTACAAGGTCGGTTGAAAAACTCCCAGACTTTGTAAAACTTTGGGGTTTTGGTAATTCATTTAGACTCTAAGAAACGTGATGAATTGGTAGTTCTATTTAGAAACTGTTTTGTTTTCTGACACTCCATCACAAACCCACTTAATTGAGCATGATATAGACATCGGAGATGCTAAGCCTATCAAACAGATTTTATCGTTTATCTGAGGAGAAGAGACTGCAATTGGAAACAGAGGTGCAGTATATGTTGGACAATGGTATTGATTTGGCAAAATGTGAGTTTGCCAAAGCCACAGTCACATACCTAGGCAAGGTTGTTGGTCAGGGATTTGTCTGTCCCGTGGAAGCCAAGGTTCAGGCTGTGAAGCAGTTCCCACAGCCCTCTACAAAGAAAGAACTGATGCGCTTCCTGGGAATGGCGGGGTACTACCGTGCTTTTTGTAAAACCTTTTCGGTAGTAGTGTCCCCACTGACCAATCTGTTGAAGGCCAAGGCTGAATTTATCTGGTCCACCAAGTGTCAAGAGGCATTTGATGCAGTTAAAGCTCTTTTGTGTTTACACCTGTGTTGGCAGCACCAAATCTTGGGAAACTTTTCAAATTGCAGGTAGACGCCAGTCAAATCGGTGCTAGGGCTGTACTTCTCCAGGAGAATGATGACAATGTTGAGTGTCCAGTCAGTTTCTTCTCCCGGAAATGTAATAAGTATCAGAAACTGTTCTGTAATTGAAAAGGAGGCTTTAGGTCTCATTTGGGCTTTACAGCACTTCGAGGTCTATGTTGGTTCTGGTTTGACCTCTTTAACTGTGTTCACTGACCACAACCCACTTGTTTTTCTGAGGTCCCTGCAAAACCCCAACCAGCGCCTGATGCGTTGGGCTTTGTTCTTGCAACCATTCAACCTTGATATTAGACACATTAGTGGTAAGGATAATATCATTGCTGATGCTCTGTCCCGTGCTCCTTTAACCTAGCTTGTATCTTTTCTCTGCTGACCCCTACGGGCTGTCCGCGCCTCTTTCCTCTTAAATTGCTCCCCAGGTACCAGGGCTGCTGAGTTTGAGGGGCGGACAGTCAGCTGGGGGACAGGGGGCTACTGCTAGGAGCCGGGACTGGTATCCTTTTTTTTTTGGGGGGGGGAAATTTGGATTGTTTTGAATATGTTGGAGGAAGTTGGATTGAGGGTGGGACCCTCATTTTAAGAAGGGGGGTGTCACGGTTCCTCCTCTGCCTTGCAGGGGCGGTTCCTCCTGCAGGCAGAGGAGGGTCGTTAGTGATTGGAGCCACCTGGGCTCAGGGTATAAACTGTTTCACTAATCACTTCTTTCTCTCTCTGCTCCTCCAGGTATGATCCTGTTTTGTTTGTTCCTTTGTAGTTTTGCATAGTTTTCACTCAGTCATATTCACACACACATATTCACGCATCCATGCACTTTACATACACCTTACATGATTATACTTCCACACCTCATTCCTTTTTCTTAGTTAAAGTTAATAGTTTTGTTTATAATAAAGAACACTTTTAATTGGCCTATACCTGTTGTTCGTGTCCCCTCATTTTTGTCACAGGCTATGAGCCAGCTTGTGACAATAGACAAGTGAACTCCACTGCAAACAGGGAAGTTCCCCACTCCAATATAACCTTTTGTACACCTTGCTATGGATTTCATAGACATGGTAGAGCGAAAAGAAAGAAAGATATACTGCCTGGTGATAATTGACAGGTTCAAAGCATTTCCCACCACAGGTGGAAGCATATCCCACCACCAACTGCGATGCGCGAACAGTTGCAAAATTGCGAGTCAGGGCTAATCAAAAGATCAAAGGGGGGCTTGCAAAAGCCTGCTGTTCCACAAAAATGAGCTGGGTGGAATGCTTTCCCTTTGTCCTCATGAAAATGCACAGAACCAAAGGTATTGGGTGTACACCTTACAAGATGTTAACAGGAAGACCCATGAACACACCAGGTGTTTGACCTATGACTGACTGACAGATAGACATAACTGAGGCACAGTGTGATCACATTGAGTACATGAAAGAACTAACCTCTATTGTCAGGTCTCTCCACTCCGCCTACAGGAAAGCAAACGAGGTTCCCCCAGGCGAAGACCCTGACGAGCTTCCCATAAACGTTGGAGACTGGGTGAAACTCAGAGTACATAAGCCAACCACGATGGATGGGTCCATTCCAGGTAACCATGGTAACACCAACAGCTCTGCGAGTGGCGGAGAGGTCCGGCTGGCATCATCTCTCCCACTGCAAGCACCTCCCAGAGTGGAAGCCATGGATGAGCGACAAGAGGGAGGGAGAGCAGGGCCCTGAGAACATCTGAAGGAGGAAGAAGGTCTGAGCCAAAGGACAGAAACAGAGGGCCCAGACCAAAAGGCCGGAAAGAAAGATGAAGAAGAAGGCTCTAGCCAACGAGCAGAAGAAGGAGGCATCATTTCACACTCGCACTCAGGTTCTATAAATAGGAAACAGAGACTACATCGGGTCTGGTGGCTTGTTTTCCCCATCATCCTTTCCCTGGGTCTCCTTGTTGGCGCAGCCACGGGACCCCCTGGAGGATCTGAGGAAAACAACAAATGGATACAAATGGTGAGTAAAAATTGGTAATCAGACAAAGAGGCCAGGAACCCAGGTTTTAGTATTTAGAAAGCCTACTTCAACCACTGAGCTGTGCGGGAGTCACAGTATAGGAAGGACAGAGTTTGAATGTGGGTTTTTATAACTTAATGCAGAGAGGTAATGAGAAACAACCTACTAGGCGAAGGGAGACCACAGGACTGTTTTTTGGGAGAAGAACTGAGAGGTTAGCCGGGGATCATGGGACACATGTATGTTGGGGTGGTCACAAGAAGGGAGCAACCTTACCTAATGTGGTACAAGGAAGCAGGCAGATCCCTCTATGGCCTAGACCTCGCCTCGGGAGAGGTGAGTCAGTCTTCACGGTAAGAACTACCCATTCTATACGGTGTAATTATCCCAGCAGGTACCCGTGGATAGAGTCGTTAGGAAATGGAAGCTTGAGCATCAATACGATACTGAACTCCCTAAACCCAAAGTCAACCCCTACCCTGTGTCTTTGTAATGATGGGAAGGAAGATATGGGAGATACGAGAGCTTGTCGTGTATATATAGGTCAACTGAGAGAAGAGTAAATTGATAGGAGAAACTATGCTAAAGGGGATTTTACTGTGTTGGACTTACAGCAACAGGTGACAGGTGTAAACCTCTCCAGGATAGAGGATGGGGGGGGGGGGGGGTGTTGTTATTTGGGTAGAACAGAAATGAGACAGGTCAGACCAACTCTGGGGAACTGAAGCGTGCCAAACGACTCATCCCTATGGAAGCCTCATCCCGACTCATCCCTATGGAAACTTCATCCCGACTCATCCCTATGGAAGCCTATGGTCATGTTCTATACCCGGGTGAGATTTTATACCCTCCTGGGGTGTGACTGTCCTGGGAAAGTGGGTAAACAATTTAACCTTTACTTAACCCATTTAATCCCAAATTTTTCCCAGACATGAAAATATCCAAATCAAGTGTCATTAGTAACCCTTTGAAGTAATCAATCATTATTTCTTGACATTTTTAAGAAAAAGTAGGTGAAAAGGTGTGTTTTATGGTCGGTCACAATTGTGGCCGGTGGGATAATGTTACGTATACTGAATTAACATATTTCTCCTATGCAGATATCAAAGTTCTTATATATCCCAACCCAGTTATTAACACATTTAAAACTCTGTCCCCAGCATTGCCACTAGAATACCCCGTCACATTCTAGTGTGACTATTTTACACATCAAAAACCCTTATACAACACCGATATGAACACTGAGAGCAAAGACAAAAAAAACAACAACCATCAACATATTTCAACATTGTTACTTTAGTGCAACATGTACTGAAACATTAATATTGTAACTTTATTGTAACATTTCAACTTGTACTTTAGTGCAATATTCATTGTAACATTTTAGTGCAACATTCACTAACAACTGAATAGCAGTCGTGTGATTCATTCCCACTGAACATAAAGGTAACATTTAGGATAGAGGTAGCCTGTAGGATATGCATTCAAGTAGAGGCCTACACTGAACAAAATACAATTTTATATATATACAAAAAGTGCAACTGCACAATGAGTGCATAGAAATATATGTACAAAAAGCGCCACTGGACAATGAGTGCATATATATATATATATATATATATATATATATTACACTGCTCAAAAAAATAAAGGGAACACTTAAACAACACAATGTAACTCCAAGTCAATCACACTTCTGTGAAATCAAACTGTCCACTTAGGAAGCAACACTGATTGACAATAAATTTCACATGCTGTTGTGCAAATGGAATAGACAAAAGGTGGAAATTATAGGCAATTAGAAAGATACCCCCTATAAAGGAGTGGTTCTGCAGGTGGTGACCACAGACCACTTCTCAGTTCCTATGCTTCCTGGCTGATGTTTTGGTCACTTTTGAATGCTGGCGGTGCTTTCACTCTAGTGGTAGCATGAGACGGAGTCTACAACCCACACAAGTGGCTCAGGTAGTGCAGCTCATCCAGGATGGCACATCAATACGAGCTGTGGCAAGAAGGTTTGCTGTGTCTGTCAGCGTAGTGTCCAGAGCATGGAGGCGCTACCAGGAGACAGGCCAGTACATCAGGAGACATGGAGGAGGCCGTAGGAGGGCAACAACCCAGCAGCAGGACCGCTACCTCCGCCTTTGTGCAAGGAGGAGCACTGCCAGAGCCCTGCAAAATGACCTCCAGTAGGCCACAAATGTGCATATTTGAGGTATAAATCATAGTTTTACATTGCAGCCACAATCACAAATAGCACCAAAGCAGCCAGCATAATTACAGAGAGCAACGTGAAATATATAAATACTCATCATAAAACATTTATGAAAAATACATGGTGTACAGCAAATGAAAGATAAACATCTTGTGAATCCAGCCAATATTTCCAATTTTTTTTAAAAGTGTTTTACAGCGAAAACACAATATATATTTCTATTAGCTCACTACAGTTGCCAAATACACAACGCAATTTACTCCCTGCAAAAAAAAGCTTGCACAAAACCGACAAAATAGAGATAAAATGTATCACTAACCTTGAACAAATTCATCAGATGACCGTCTTATAACATCATGTTATACAATACAATTATGTTTTGATCGAAAATGTGCATATTTAGAGCTTAAAAATAATACAATGTGATTTTCTGGATTTCTGTTTTAGATTCCGTCTCTCACAGTTGAAGTGTACCTATGATAAAAAATTACAGACCTCTACATGCTTTGTAAGTAGGAAAACCTGCAAAATCGGCAGTGTCTCAAATACTTGTTCTCCCCACTGTATATCCAAAATGTTCATTTATTTGGCGCGTTTCATCCAGAAAAACACTGGTTCCAACTTGCACAACGTGACTACAAAATATCTCAAAAGTTACCTGTAAGCTTTATCCAAACATTTCAACCTACTTTTGTAATACAACTTCAGGTATTTTTTTACGTAAATAATCAATAAAGTTGAAGACGGGATGATCTGTGTTCAATACCGGAGGAAAACAATATGTAGCATGCTTTCTGGTCACGCGCCTCTAACAAACAGTACACTTCACTGGAGCCTCATTCTGAACATGGCTACTTCTTCATTTCTCAAAGGAAAAACCTCAACCAATTTCTAAAGACTGTTGACATCCAGTGGAAGCGATAGGAACTGCAAGAACGTCCCTTAGAATTCTGGATTCCCAATGAAAAAGCATTGAAAAGAGTGACCTCAACAAAAAAAGAATATATCAGAATGGTTTGTCCTCTGGGTTTTGCCTGCCAAATAAGTTCTGTTATAGTCATAGACATGATTCAAACAGTTTTAGAAACGTCAGAGTGTTTTCTATCCAATACTAATAGTATGCATAATATGCATATATTAGCATCTGGGACTGAGTAGGAGGCAGTTTACTCTGGGCACACTTTTCATCCAAATGTGAAAAATGCTGCTTCCTATCCTAGCGAAGTTAAGGTTCCAAGGATTTAGCCAACTCTCATTAGATGTCCAAAATCTGAAAGCAGTCTTCGGCCGCCATGAGTTAGCTTTAGATTATCTTTTGGCGAAGGAAGGAGGACACTATAACGTACTAGGTATTGTTGATCCTGACAATTGTGTTAAGCTCCTCCCTGACTCCTCTGAGAATTTGACTGTGGTAATTGATAAGATTGCTGATCTTAGTAAAACTCTCTCAAATCTGAAAAATCTCTTTGAAAAAATTGGTTTAATACTACATTTGGAAATGCAATGGGGAAATTAATGGGATCGATATGACAACAGCCAGTGAAAGTGCAGGGCGCCAAATTCAAACAACAAAAATCTCAGAATTAAAATGACTCAAGCATACAAGTATTTCACACCATTTTAAAGATACACTTCTTGTTAATCCCACCACAGTGTCCGATTTCAAAAAGGCTTTACAGCGAAAGCACCACAAATGATTATGTTAGGTCACGGCAAAATCACAGAAAAACACTGCCATTTTCCCAGCCAAAGACAGAAGTCACAAAAAGCAGAAATAGAGATAAAATGTATCACTAACCTTTGATGATCTTCATCAGATGACACTCATAGGACTTCATGTTACACAATACATATGTTTTGTTTGATAAAGTTCATATTTATATCCAAAAACCTCAGTTTACATTGGCGCCATGTTCAGAAATGACTCCAAAATATCCGGAGAAATTGCAGAGAGCCACATCAAATAACAGAAATAGTCAGAGTTTAGAACAATGTCTCATTGTCTCATCTTCCTGGCATCTGGGAAACTAAGCCGGGTTGAGGGGTAAAACACCATCCTCTGTAGATAACCAAGGTGGCTTATGGGAGAGGCCCTATATAATATATTTATTTTTATTTTCAGATAGGCTCTCAGCCTAACAGTCAGAACAAGACTGTTGGACTGACGGTTTCATTATTGCAATAATGAATCAATATTAAATAAAGATGATTGTTTGAAGAAATGACTAAGTCTCTCTCAGTACTGAATTTCTATGACAAGCCACATTTTTCCAGCAGCAGACTATGATCGATAATGTCAAGAGCCGCTCTGAAGTCTAACAAAACAACCACCACATCAATTTCTCTCAGCCAACAATCAGTCATTTGTGTAAGTGCTTGTTGAATGTCCTTCCTTGTAAGGATACTGAAAGTCTGTTTTTAATTTGTTTACTGTAAAATAGCATTGGTTTTATCTGGATTTTGAGATTTTCTTAAGCTCTGTTAAGTTAGATGGGGAGCAGCGGTGAATAGCAATCTTCAAGTCTTTCCACATATTTTCAATGGGACTCAAATGTAGACATTAGCCGAGCCACTCAAGGACATTGTAACACAGACGCAGGAAGCAGGTGCAGTTAGTAACTTTAATGATTAGGAACATTGAACGATACAAAACAAGAGAAGCATCTGACATGGAAATACAAACACTACTACCTGATGACTGATAACAAAAGAGTGCTATATAAAGGGTAAGCAATTAAGGGAGTAATGAAGTCTAGTTGTGACTGATGAGGAGACGCAGGTGTGCATGATGATGGTTGCCAGGTGTGTTTTAAGATGGGTTGCCAGGACCGGTGGTCAGCAGACCGGTGATGTCGAGCGTCAGAGCTGGAGTGGACCTGACAGACATTCACATCATTGTTCTGAAAGCATGTATGTCTCACCAGACCATAGAATCTTTTGCGTTCTGATATCAGTCTTTGACATGCCGTCTGGCCACTCTCCCATAAAGCCCAGATTGGTGAAGTGCTTTAGAGACTGTTGACCTTCTGTCAGGTTCTCTGATCTCAGCCAAGGAACTCAGCAGTTCTGTCAGAGTGGTCATTGGGTTCTTGGTCATCTCCCTGACCAAGGTCCTTCTTGCCCGGCTGCTCAGTTTGATGGATTGCCAGCTCGAGGCAGAGTCTGGGTAGTTGCATATTTTTTAGATTTTTCAATGATGAAGACCACTGTGCTCTTGGAAACGTTCAACACACTAGAAATGTTTTATACTCTTCCCCAGATACAGTACCAGTCAAAAGTTTGGACATACCTACTCATTCAAGGGTTTTTCTTTATTTTCACTATTTTCTACATTGTAGAATAATAGTGAAGACCTCAAGACTATGAAATAACACATAAGGAATCATGTAGTATCTGAAACAGTGTTAAGCAAATCAAAATATATATTATATTTAAGATTCTTCAAAGTAGCCAACTTTTGGGATGGCAGGTAGCCTAGTGGTTAGAGCATTGGGCCAGTAACCAAAAGATTGCTGAATCGAATCCCCGAGCTGATAAGGTAAAAATATGTCATTCTGCCCCTGAACAAGGCAACTGAACAAAACAAAAAACTGTTCCCTGGTAGGCTGTCATTGTCAATAAGAATTTGTTCTTAACTGACTTGCCCAGTTAAATAAAGATACAAATAAAATGATTATTGCCTTGATGACAGCTTTGCATTCTCTCAACCAGCTTCACCTGGAATGCTTTCCCAATAATCTTGAAGGAGCTCCCACATATGCTGAGCACTTGTTGGCTGCTTTTCCTTCACTCTGCGGTCCAACTCATCCCAAACCATCTAAATTGGGTTGAGGTCGGGTGATTGTAGAGGCCAGGGGCATCATTTACAAAACTGTGTGGAGGATTCACGTTAAAAGGTGGTGTACGGACGAAACACTTGTGCATACGCACAAAACTATTCTGATTTGGAACATAGTGCGCCCGCCGGTTTCCCTTTATAAATCACAATCAACTCGAAATTTGATTCACGTGAGCGAGCGTCTTCTCCCACACTTTTAATGCTCATAGTTGCCTATAAATTGTCAGTGAAACACCCCTAATTAATATTAATCCATACTGACTGCATGACGACAATGACTGCAAATCCCGACAGGCTAAAAAAAGATATTTCACCCAGTGTGAAATGGAAGTTCTTGTAGGGGAGGTTGAATCAAAAAATATAATATTGTTTAGTGGACACAGTGTGGGCATTACAAATGCCAAAAAGGCTTGAGTGGCAGCATGTGGTGGACGCTGTGATCGCTGCTGGCTCAGGTGGAACCCTCTCAGAAATAAAAAAGAAGTGGTCCGACATTAAAGTGGAGGCCAAAAGGCGTGTTTGTGCCATGGGCAGGGGAAAGGGGACACTGGAGCTCAACTCCCTTGATGAGCGACTAGCCGGTATTACAGGGGAATCCCTGCTGAGTGGAGTAGTGACGGAGGTAGAGGGGGACACGGACATGCAAGACGCACCGGTTGATCCAGGTATGTAATTAGTATTCTCTGGTTCGAAAAGAGTAAACCAAATGCATTCAAGTTGTGTTTAAACATTTATTTACACAAACAATTGTTTTTAGTCGCTGCAGCTGATCAGGAGTTGAGTGTGCCCTGCCCCGGCGTCTCCACTGCACCTCGTGTGTCACAACCTTCCAGCGGCCGTGTCCTCACAGATGCAGTCCTGCAAATGCAAAGAGACACCATCGACACTATTAACAAGGTTGCCAAGGAGTTGAAGGAAATAAGAAATGTTTTGTGACATAAGCTGTACATTGATAGAATTATTCAATAAATAGTGTTATTTATTTCCATACCTTGTGTTATTTCAAGCTACGCATCACATCCACACACTGGTGCACGGCAGCTGCGTTTGGTCAAACGCCTGGGGATAGGGGTCGAGGGCGGGGCCAACACAACCAACAGCAACAGGGGGTAAAGCCACATTCCTTAGCTGTGCCACATTATGTGTGGCACAGCACACGCCCTCACAATGTTGCAGACCTTTTCAGGCATGTATAAAAGATTTCTGCCTGAGGAATCTGCCCTTCAGAAGCCCGATGATGCGCTCCACAACCGCGCGTACCTGGCAATGACGCACATTGTAGTTCCTCTCCTCTGCGCTCTGTGGGTTGGCGAAAGGGGTGAGCAGCCACCGTAAGGTTAGTGAATGGGTTAGGCACTGCAGTAGAGAGAAATTGCAATTGATTTAGAATTTCTACATTACTCATCCGTACCTAGAAGCAAGCCATCATGCACAGCTCTGGCCTCAAGTCTGCGCCCAACACTGCTGTTTCTTCATATGACTGAGTCATGGGTTGACAAAGGCCACCGAGCCACTACATTAGTCAGTATCATGGCCACATCAAATATGATTTGGACATTAATGGAATGATAATGCTTTCAATTAATGAACCATGAGTGCAGTCAATAGCACCGATTACATTTGGGAAACCCGGACATTGCTGCAAATTGCACTTTTTTATATGCCTGTTCACCTACCGTGTAAGGAAACTTTATGTAGAGATGTGTCAATCCAATTATACCACTTAACACGCTGGCATAACACAGCTAAAGGTTGGCTGAGAGATACCTGACCTGTCAGACAATTCCCTTCAAAAAGTGCCGGTTGCCAGAAATCCGAGGGTAGTCAGGACTTGAAGTGGTACAGGCATGGCTTGGTTTCTGCGGGTGCTTATCTGTAAGCTGGGCCCACTAGAGCACAGAAATCCAAGAGAACAGCTCTTGGTAATCGGAACCCGGCTCATAAGCCACTCATAATCATTGGCCAGTAAATCTTGCTGGTCTCTGAAAATTCCCTCTCTCCGAATTCTTTCATTCGCCAAATCTTCCAACAGTGCCAAAGCAGCCATTGTGCGTCATTAAGCATTGTAATTACTTGCCTTTTTATACCCACCCATTTGATTGTCAAAGCTACCCAATTGGGTAACACCTAAAGATATGGTAATTACCCTGATTGACAGGGCCATTATCACATTGACAGTTCTGTGCAACAAGCATGTGATAACAATATATGAAACTGTGCATTTGTATCTGCACGACTGAGGCATCGAAAACAGCATCAGTTTAAACGTAATTTGTCCAACTGTTCAACTTATTATTTATGAGAATACATTTCATAGCATGCAAGTATTATTTAATAATTACAGATCCAATTAAATATGATTCCCGATTAAACTGTACAACATATTTGAGGGGTTCGTTTGCAAAAACAGATATCTCCGTTTGAATTTAAAATCCTAAATCATGTTTTTTGTGTTTTTTTTTGTGTGCACTCCAGGGAACTCTTCATATATAATACGTGAGAGGTAATATTTCAATTTATTTTACACAATGGTTGTCACGTTCCTGACCTGTTGTCTGTTATTTTTGTATGTGTTTAGTTGGTCAGGGCGTGAGTTGGGGTGGGCATTCTATGTTTTGTGTTTCTATGTTTAGGGTTTGTAATTAGCCTTATATGGTTCTCAATCAGAGACAGGTGTTTGACGTTTCCTCTGATTGGGAACCATATAAAGGTAGGGTGTTCACACTGTTTGTTTGTGGGTGGTTGTCTTCCGTGTCTGTATGTATGTGCGTACCACACGGGACTGTAGCGATTTTGTTTGTAGTCTATACCTGTTCGTGCGTTCTTCGTGTTATTTGTAAGTTCTCTAGTTCAGGTCTGTCTTCGTTCGTTTTGTTATTTTGTATTATTCCAAGTGTTGTTTCGTGTTCGTCTTCGTCGTTTAATAAATTCATTATGTTTTCTAAACCCGCTGCATGTTGGTCTGATCCCTACTCCTCCTCTTCGGACGAAGAGTAGTACCACCAGTGCTGGCACCACGCACCAAGCCTCATGTGCGTCTCCAGAGCCCTGTACGCACTGTTCCTTCTCCCCGTACTCGCCATGATGTGCGTGCCCTCAGCCCGGTACCACCAGTGCCGGTATCAGGCACCAGGCCTATAGTACGCCTTGAGAGTCCAGTGTGCCCTGTTGTTGTTCCCCGCACTAGCCTGAAGGTGCGTGTCCTTAGCCCGGTGCCTCCAGTTCCGGCACCACGCACCAGGCCTACAGTGCGTCTCAGCCGGCCAGAGTCTGCCGTCTGCCCAACGGCGCCTGAACTGCCCGTCTGCCCAACGGCGCCTGAACTGCCCGTCTGCCCAACGGCGCCTGAACTGCCCGTCTGCCCAACGGCGCCTGAACTGCCCGTCTGCCCAACGGCGCCTGAACTGCCCGTCTGCCCAACGGCGCCTGAACTGCCCGTCTGCCCAACGGCGCCTGAACTGCCCGTCTGTCCAACGGCGCCTGAACTGCCCGTCTGTCCAACGGTGCTTGAACTGCCCGTCTGTCCAACGGTGCTTGAACTGCCCGTCTGTCCAACGGCGCCTGAACTGCCCGTCTGTCCAACGGCGCCTGAACTGCCCGTCTGCCCAACGTTGCCTGAACTGCCCGTCTGCCCAACGCCGTCTGACCTGTCCGTCTGCAAAGCGCCGCATGAACTGCCCGTCTGTACTGAGCCTTCAAAGCCGCCCGTCTGTACTGAGCCTTCAAAGCCGCCCGTCTGTACTGAGCCTGCAAAGCCGCCCGTCTGCCATGAGCCTTCAGAGCCGTCCGCCAGACAGGATCAGCCAGAGTCTTCCGCCAGACAGGATCAGCCAGAGTCTTCCGCCAGACAGGATCAGCCAGAGCCTTCCGCCAGACAGGATCAGCCAGAGCCTTCCGCCAGACAGGATCAGCCAGAGCCTTCCGCCAGACAGGATCAGCCAGAGCCTTCCGCCAGACAGGATCAGCCAGAGCCTTCCGCCAGACAGGATCAGCCAGAGCCTTCCGCCAGACAGGATCAGCCAGAGCCTTCCGCCAGACAGGATCAGCCAGAG
Source organism: Salvelinus alpinus (assembly GCF_045679555.1). Classification (NCBI taxonomy): domain Eukaryota; kingdom Metazoa; phylum Chordata; class Actinopteri; order Salmoniformes; family Salmonidae; genus Salvelinus; species Salvelinus alpinus. Next base: position 3,490,796 of record NC_092118.1, on the reverse strand, counting down.
CCTTCCGCCAGACAGGATCAGCCAGAGCCTTCCGCCAGACAGGATCAGCCAGAGCCTTCCGCCAGACAGGATCAGCCAGAGCCTTCCGCCAGACAGGATCAGCCAGAGCCTTCCGCCAGCCATGAGCAGCCAGACCCGTCAGCCAGCCATGAGCAGCCAGACCCGTCAGCCAGCCATGAGCAGCCAGACCCGTCAGCCAGCCATGAGCAGCCAGACCCGTCAGCCAGCCATGAGCAGCCAGACCCGTCAGCCAGCCATGAGCAGCCAGACCCGTCAGCCAGCCATGAGCAGCCAGACCCGTCAGCCAGCCATGAGCAGCCAGACCCGTCAGCCAGCCATGAGCAGCAAGATCCGTCAGCCAGCCATGAGCAGCAAGATCCGTCAGCCAGCCATGAGCAGCCAGACCCGTCAGCCAGCCATGAGCAGCCAGACCCGTCAGCCAGCCATGAGCAGCACGATCCGTCAGCCAGCCATGAGCAGCAAGATCCGTCAGCCAGCCATGAGCAGCAAGATCCGTCAGCCAGCCATGAGCAGCAAGATCCGTCAGCCAGCCATGAGCAGCAAGATCCGTCAGCCAGCCATGAGCAGCAAGATCCGTCAGCCAGCCATGAGCAGCAAGATCCGTCAGCCAGCCATGAGCAGCCAGAGCCCGCCGGCCATGAGCAGCCAGAGCCCGCCGGCCAGGATCCGCCAGAGCCCGCCGGCCAGGATCCGCCAGAGCCCGCCGGCCAGGATCCGCCAGAGCCCGCCGGCCAGGATCCGCCAGAGCCCGCCGGCCAGGATCCGCCAGAGCCCGCCGGCCAGGATCCGCCGGCCAGGATCCGCCAGAGCCCGCCGGCCAGGATCCGCCAGAGTCGCCAGACAGTCATGAGTCGCCAGACAGTCATGAGTCGCCAGACAGTCATGAGTCGCCAGACAGTCATGAGTCGCCCGACAGTCATGAGTCGCCCGACAGTCATGAGTCGCCCGACAGTCATGAGTCGCCCGACAGTCATGAGTCGCCCGACAGTCATGAGTCGCCCGACAGTCATGAGCTTCCCGACAGTCATGAGCTTCCCGACAGTCATGAGCTTCCCTCCAGTCATGAGCTTCCCTCCAGTCATGAGCTTCCCTCCAGTCATGAGCTTCCCTCCAGTCATGAGCTGCCCTCCAGTCATGAGCTGCCCTCCAGTCATGAGCTGCCCCACAGTCATGAGCTGCCCCACAGTCATGAGCTGCCCCACAGTCATGAGCTGCCCCACAGTCAGGAGCTGCCCCTCAGTCAGGAGCTGCCCCTCAGTCAGGAGCTGCCCCCCAGTCAGGAGCTGCCACCCAGCCCGGAGCTGCCACCCAGCCCGGAGCTGCCCCTCTGTCCGGAGCTGCCCCTCTGTCCGGAGCTGCCCCTCTGTCCTGAGCTGCCCCTCTGTCCTGAGCTGCCCCTCTGTCCTGAGCTGCCCCTCTGTCCTGAGCTGCCCCTCTGTCCTGAGCTGCCCCTCTGTCCTGAGCTATCTCTCTGTCCTGAGCTATCTCTCTGTCCTGAGCTATCTCTCTGTCCTGAGCTATCTCTCTGTCCTGAGCTATCTCTCTGTCCTGAGCTATCTCTCTGTCCTGAGCTATCTCTCTGTCCTGAGCTATCTCTCTGTCCTGAGCTATCTCTCTGTCCTGAGCTATCTCTCCCCTTGAGTTTTAGAGGTGCGCCCGGAGTTCGTACCTTGAGGGGGGGGTTCTGTCACGTTCCTGACCTGTTGTCTGTTATTTTTGTATGTGTTTAGTTGGTCAGGGCGTGAGTTGGGGTGGACATTCTATGTTTTGTGTTTCTATGTTTAGGGTTTGTAATTAGCCTTATATGGTTCTCAATCAGAGACAGGTGTTTGACGTTTCCTCTGATTGGGAACCATATAAAGGTAGGGTGTTCACACTGTTTGTTTGTGGGTGGTTGTCTTCCGTGTCTGTATGTATGTGCGTACCACACGGGACTGTAGCGATTTTGTTTGTAGTCTATACCTGTTCGTGCGTTCTTCGTGTTATTTGTAAGTTCTCTAGTTCAGGTCTGTCTTCGTTCGTTTTGTTATTTTGTATTATTCCAAGTGTTGTTTCGTGTTCGTCTTCGTCGTTTAATAAATTCATTATGTTTTCTAAACCCGCTGCATGTTGGTCTGATCCCTACTCCTCCTCTTCGGACGAAGAGGAGGAGAACAAGCGTTACAATGGTATCAATTTCAAAGCGTTTCTCGAGTTTCATCGTTCTGCCATCGGAGTCGCAGTTCCTCATTTCTCCAGTTTATTTGCGTATGTATGGGTCAAAGTGTCCGTGGAGGACCGCACATTCTCCTGTGAAGTTAGTTTTTTAGAAATTGGCATTCTTTTGTGCCTACGCAACGTTTATAAATGAGGCCCCTGGTCATCTGATGCAGCACTCCATCACTCACCATCTTGGTCAAATATCCTTTACACAGCCTGGAGGTGTGTTGGGTCATTGTCCTGTAGAAAAACAAATGATAGTCCCACTAAGCGACGAACCAGATGGGATAGCGTCTTCTTCAATTAAAATGTTTTTCAGACTCAGCATGGCATGACCGTCCTCCAGAAAGTAGTTCATCACAACTTTTTCCCATTGACCTTTGTCGATAGCGGCTGATAAATTCAGGGCAGCAATGTTAGTGAGAGCAGTACCAACATATTTGCAGTTCTTCATGGCTAAGGTTATATCTTTTAAAAAACTGCAGTAGAAAGGATTATTTATGAATTACGAGCAGCTCATTTTATAGACAAAAAGATACTAAACTGCAGACCAATCCAAACACATCTCTCGGCATGTCCAGCCCCCTCATTATCTCAACCAATCATTGCTAGCGGGAACGTTGCTGTCTTTCTCTGTGGCTAAACCAACTAGTCTCGTAATTTAAAAATTTTATTCATACTTACAGATGACATACAAGTTCGATATTAAGGCACATGTAAGTTCACATGTTCGAGAAAGCAATTCCACCCCCCCCAAAAAAATTACGTTATTAACAAGGCTCTCCTGTGAGGTTGTGACTTGCGACATACGCCTAGTTTCCTGAATCAGGTTACATTTTGTTACGTTACAGCCTTTTTCTAAAATGGATTAAATACATATTTTTCCTCAGAAATCTAAACACAATACCCAATAATGACAAAGCTAAAACAGTCTTACCAGAAATACCTTATTTACATAAGTATTCAAACCCTTTGCTATGAGACTCGAAATTGACCTCAGGTGCATCCGGTTTCCATTGATCATCCTTGAGATGATTCTACAACTTCATTGGAGTCCACCTGTGGTAAATTAAATTGATTGGACATGATTTGGAAAGGCAAACACCTGTCAATACAGTTGTCAGTGCATGTCAGATAAAAAACCAACCATGAGGTTGAAGAAATTGTCCGTAAAGCCAAACTGAGCAATCGGGGGAGAAGGGCTTTGGTCAGGGAGGTGACCAAGAACCCGATGGTCACTCTGACCGAGGTCTAAAGTTCCTCTTTGGAGAATGGAGAAGCTTCCAGAAGGATAACCATCTCTGCAGTACTCCACCAATAAGGTTTTTATGGTAGAGTGGCCAGACGGAAGCCACTCCTCTTTAAAAGGCACATGACAATCCACTTGGAGTTTGCCAAAAAGGTACCTGAAGACTTTAAGACCATCAGAAACAATATTCTCTGGTTTGATGAAACCAAGTTTGAAATCTTTGGCTTGAATGCTAAGCGTCACGTCTAGAGGCAACCTGGCACCATCCCTGCAGTGAAGCATTGTGGTGGCAGCATAATGTGGTGGGGATGTTTTTCAGCGGCATGGACTGGATGACTAGTCAGCATCGAGGCGAAAATGAATGGAGCAAAGTACAGAAAGATCCTTGATGAAAACCTACTCCAGAGCTCTCAGGACCTCAGACTGGGGCGAAGGTTCACCTTCCAACAGGACAACAACCCTAAGCACGCAGCCAAGAAAGTGGCTTCGGGACAAGTCTCTGAATATCCTTGAGTGGCCCAGCTAGAAGCCGGACTTGAACCCGATCGAACATCTCTGGAGAGAGCTGAAAATAGCTGTGCAGCAATGCTCCCCATCCAACCTGACAGAGCTCGAGAGGATCTGCAGAGAGGAATGGGAGAAACCCCCAAATACAAATGTGCCAAGCAGGTGTGCCAAGCTTACCCAAGAAGACTCTAGGCTGTAATCGCTGCCAAAGGTAATTCAACAAAGTGCTGAGGAAAGGGTGTCATGGTATTATTTTAATCAAAAAGAGAGACATAAGTTTCTTCAAAACAAGTAATCTTTATTATTTAATTACTGCAGTAATGGAGCTTGTCAGCGAGCCCCACGTAGATGATTTGTTGAGAGCCCAACCGTTAGGACTAAGCCACAGCATTTTATAGCATAGTCCATCCTCTTATCACCAATCCATCGTGAATGGGGAACACATTGATACCAGTTCTTATATGGTAACATGAATAGGGATATTTCAATATTTCAAGTTAGAACCCAACTCACTGCACCAGAGTCCAATGGTGGTGAGCTTTACACCACTCCAGCTGACACTTGGCATTGCACGTGATGATCTTAGGCTCCTCGGCAATGGAAATCCTAAGCATGAAGCTCTCGACAAACAAGTTGTTGTGCTGAAGTTGCTTTCAGAGGCAGTTTGGAACTCTGTAGTTAGTGTTGCAATTTTGAAGCGTCCTGCGCTTCAGCACTCGGTGGTCCGGTTTTGCAAGCTTGTATGGCCACCACTTCGTGACTGAGCCGTTGTTGCTCCTAGACCCTTCCATTTCACAATAACAACACTTACAGTTGACCACACAGCTCTAGCAGAACTAGTCAGTTGACAAACTGACTTATTGGCAATCTACTGAGTGAGAAAGGAGAGTGCAGGAAGTTTACATTCTGTCAGAACATGTTATTGTCAAATCTCATGTATCCTATGGAGAGAGGCAAAGGGTAACAGTCTGGCTTCGGTCATTGATAAGGTTGTATAGCCGTGGATTAGGGGGGAGTGAGGAATGTGGGTCGAGGTGTGGTCAGATGAAGTGAGAAGGAACAGTCCTATGACATACACATATAGGAGGCAGGGCCATGACTACACCAATGAGAGGAACCACTTAACTTTATATAATATTTTCCACAGATTGTTTTATTTTTTATCAAAGAATACACGCCAATACAGTACATTGAGGGTAGCAGCTGGTTTCTGTAAGCAGAGTTCTGAGCTGTTTTGACTGCAAGTAAGCATATATGGAGGGTCATACCTAGTTACAGTTTAACCATTTATAACCATAGTCGAGTACATAAGGTGCTCTATCTCTGTAGGTGATCTGTTTCCTGATCAAAATCACTGATACATGTCCCTCTCCACCCTCTGGTGGTATGGATAACTTGTTATCTCCAGAGAAACCAGGATTTAAACAAATTGTTTGTAGATTTGACCTAGAACAACTACTTTTAGAGAATACAGCTCTCTGTGTAGATTCAGAACGTATCTAAGTGCTGTTTTGGAGTTCTATGAAGTATGTCTACCATTGACTGACTTTGTTAACCAGATTTACAGGTTCCCCTCCGCCCTCTGGTGGTATGGATAACTTATTACTGTATCTCCAGAGAATCCAAGATTTAAAAAATGCAAGTACTTTGGGGTCATTTTGACCCCAGCCAAAAACACCTATTCCGCATATAGTACTGTAATAGATAGGACCTTTGTTTGAAATGACATATTGATAAAGAAACACTAGACAATGACACAGTCATTAACATTTTGAAGAATTGAATAATGATCCAAGTCGGTAGTATGAGGGTTGAAGCTAATTTCCAAAAATTCTACACATGGGACGGAGAGAGATTTGTTGCCATTTGAAAGGTAATTCAAAAAAAAATCTAAGCATTTTGCATGTCTTATGTGTGTTCATATGACACATGAGATACTCAACAATATCAATGTGTGCCCCATGGGGTCGAGGCCCCTGGACACGCCATCTGGTCATGATAACTAGCCTACAAGATTTTAGATAGGTTAGCCTAACTTATCTAGTTAGTTGAGGGCTAGTTGATCAACTGGAAATATATGACAGGTCTGTTAGTGAATGACATAACAAGAGGGAAACTACCCACGCACTACCAAATTTCAAAAATGCAGATTGAACAGCAATACATTTAAAGCTCGACTGAGGTCCTAATATATACACAGAGTGGACAAAACATCTCAATATTGAGTTGCATCCATTTTTGGCCTCAAAACAGCCTCAATTGTTCGGGGCATAGATTCGATAAAGTGCCGAAAGCATTCTACAGGGATGCTGGATCATGATGACTGCAATGCTTCCCACAGTTGTGTCAAGAGATACATGAGTGAACTTCACTCAATTTTCTAGAGTTTTCCACTTTAGTTATTAACACTATCAATGTAACATACAAAACAAACTATGCAAGACTTTGTATACTAAATCTAACTGTGCAAAAGATTTTCTTGTAACCACCAACTCAGGCCCATACTCTACACAGACCAGTGCGCCATAACCAATCAGAGGTGCAGTGTGCCTAAATGCAAATTTGCCATTCACTTTGAAATGGACTGTGTCTACAGCATGGCAAGTCAGCTAACAAATTCTTACTTACAATAACAGCCTAGTAACAGTGGGTTAACTGCCTTGTTCAGGGGCAGAATGACAGATTTTTACCTTGTCAGCTCGGGGATTCGATCTAGCAACCTTTCAGTTACTGGCCCAAAGCTGTAACCACTAGGCTACCTGCCGCCCAGTTGCAAGGAGATGCACTTGTTTTCAGATCAAAGCAAAAGCTGCATGTAGCCACCTGTGCATATTTGTTAATATTCCTTGCTAGTTAGTGAGTTATTAGCCCAGTTATATTAGCCCAACAATGGGTGGGGAGATGTTGCTTCCTACAAGAGCAAAACATTTGCACATTTCTATCCATCTCTGAAAAGCGAGTAAGGTAAAAGAGCAGTGTTTTATTTTCAGATGGTCTTGAATAAGCTAAGTAGCCAATGGGCAGAGGGTAGCATAACTTGTCTTATTCTCTGTAATAATGGCATGGGAATAATAGTTAATTTTATTTTTATAAAGTGGTTTCTTGCATCAAACACAACATTTTCAGTTACCTCCTTGTCTGAAGGACAAGTGGATTAACAGGTTAATGTCAAGCCCAGCATGTGTTTTTCAAAAGTCTCATGGAGTGTAGGCCTATATTGAACACCACACGTTTGCTGCTACTGTAGGCTGAATATACTTTTTTGGGGCACTGAGTAAATTGGATACATTTTATACCATTGTTTTTGATGGTAGACCACTCTAGTAGGCCAACATTATGATCAAATAGCCACAGTAGGCTACTTGGCCATTGTTAAAACCTAACTTAAAGTGGGTACAGCCTCAGTGTTCACAGTAAGTTGCACATAATTTTGCCAAATTCAAGTTTGCTCTCAGAAGACCTTAAATTTGCAAAGTGGTGAATTTTTTTGGAGGAAACATTGGCTGGATGTCCGTTGGGTGGTGGAATATTCTTGATAGACATGGTTCTTGACACACCCAAATTGGTGTGCCTGGCACCTATTACAATACCCCATTCAAAGACACTTAAATATTTTGTCTTGCCCATTCACCCTCTGAATGGCACACATACACAACCCATGTCTCAATTGTCTCAAGGCTTAAACATCCTTCTTTAACCTGTCTCCTCCCCTTAATCTACACTGATTGAAGAGGATTTAACAGGTGACATCAATAAGGTATCATAGCTTTCACCTGGATTCACCCGGAAAGAGTTGTCGGTAGTATGAGGGTTGCAAAACTTTCTCTCCGCCAACAAGAGGGATGTGAAACGTGTGGGGACGCCTGGGTTGCAAAGTGGGGGATTGTTATTACGCTGATAAATCAATCCGGACCTTTATCACCTAGGAAATGTGTGTAATTGGACCTTCTCAAATAGTAGTTGAGTGCCCCTGCTCTAGCCTATAAGCAATATTGATGTTCAATCCCAGTAGTTCAGAGTTTGCATCCAAAATGGCACCCTATTCTCTATGTAGTGCACTAGTTTTGACCAGGACCCATAAGGCATGGGTAAAAAATAGTGCACCAAATAGGGAATAGGGTGCCATTTTTACACAGCCAATGTGTACTTGCTGTAGCAGACTCTGCTTTGCAGTGTTTGACAGTGTACGTGTGCATGCGTTTGTAGTTGTTTGTATGTGTGTTGGTGAGTGTATGTGTCCGTTTTTTTACACCAGTTGGTGTGTTACACTGTGTGTTTGATCTCATGTTTCTGCCGCTGTTTATCCCAGTGTCACAGTGTGTGTTCTGGGATATTGTGGCTGGAGGCGATGCTCTTCTCCCACAGCGGCTGGGATTGGAGCTCCAAATCAGGCCAGTGTGTGCTCCCAGCACTACACCCCTGAACTGGAGCCAATGGCAGGGCCCCAGAGAGAGGGACAGGTAGACAAGCCTGCTTGCACAGATAAACAACAGGGTCTGTGCAATACAACTGCTAATACATTACTGTAGAGTTGAGCATGTGTGTTACCACTGAGATTTAACTGAATCTCCCCCTCACAATCACACATGCCTGATCAGATGCCTTTATCTGTGATTGCCTCGGTTATGGGCAGAAATGAGATTTTAGCGGTCATCAATGTGGTATCCCTCTGCTGCAAGTGTGTGGAAGTCATTATTTATTTGTCCAATTGGAGGAATTAGACAGTGGGGGCGTTGTGAGGGAACAAACTGTTGGCCCTCTTTCCTCCGATGCTGCAAGTCCCTTTCATTTCTGCTGATGGAAAATGTCATTGCTTAAAGCCCAGCCTGCATTGCTGAGTTGTAAAATGGAATCCCGTGAAGGTCACTGAATGTGTTATCCTAATCAGGAAGACACAGCTGCCTTTAGTCATCCGCGGGGTAGGCCGGCACAGCCAGTGGTGGAACTACAAATGTTCAATTCACAGACTCTGCTGTTCGGTTATAATGAAAATGAGGCCGGAATGCTGGTGCATTTATTTTTTTCACTTGAGCAGAGCTGGGTCGTTTGCTTACGGCATAGTAATATGTCAGCTATTCAGCTAAGACATAGGAATGCGAAAGCTATTGCCTTACCAACCGTATTGGGAGGAAATCGCCCCTTAGTTCCAGAATGCTGTTGAATGATAGGAAATAGACATTTGGGGAAAATTACCCTCTCTTAATATTTGGAGTGCAGGTAATACGTGAATACCCATCCCGGATAAGAACATTGACCTGCTGTCTCGCTAAACACTATTGGAAATAAAATGCTTTAGGTTAGACTTTGGCCCAGTTTAAGTGGAATGAATTGAAGGTGCATTAAAATGAGTTAAAGTCTACAAGTTTACATTTCAAACTGCCTGCATTTTTGTGACCTTTTTGTGATAGAACATTTAAAATAAGGTGGAATCTTCATTTTGAAGGCCATTACACACAAAAAAGAATATAGAAATAGAAAACTATACTCCCATATATCACTTTTATAGTTTAATGGTAAGATGAGTGTAGTTGAAAGAGAAGCACCTTTGTACTAACTCTTGCTAACACACTGATTTATCGGCTTTACATGATCAAAGTTAGGAACAAAGAACTGGTGTCGTTTATAATTTCGGGAAAGATGTGGACATTTCTACCTCGTACAGCAAGAAACATTGCTCTATAGTCCTGAGTATAGCAATGGGGAAAAGCTCTTTTTTTTTTTATTCCTGAGGATAGTCTTGGTACCCTGTAGCATTACCTTGGCATTTAGATCGATGACAAGTTGCCATTTAAAACACATGTACATGAGCTAACGAAGAAACGGATCATTAAACTGGGCTTCTTCTACAGAAATAGATTGTGCCTTACGCTTGAGTAAGAAACACATTGTTCAATCGACTTTCCTGTCAGCCTTAAACTATGGTGACAATCTATATGAACACAGCTGCCACTTCTTTAAAACCATTGGATGCTGTTTATCATCACGCTCTTTCTTACAGGTGACCGATTTTGCACACATCACTGTGAGCTGTATCAGAAAGTAGGCTGGCCATCTCTGGTAATGGACAACACAACATTGCCTGCTGTTCATTTACAAAGGGCGCATGCAAAAACGACCATATTACCTCACAGAAGCACAAGATAGCTTACTCGCCCGCAGGAATGGCTAACTCTTGAAATTGTTGGCCATGGTGAAATTTACTCGGGAGATTGACGATCCACGAGAACACGACAGGCAGCGCATCTCAGAATCAGGAGAAGCCCATAATTGCAATGGCACCTGTTAACGCCAATACATCCTAACAAAATAAACTATATGACTGCCCTGCAAATGTGCTGGACCTTGTAAACTATCGAAAGTAGGCCCATTATTGATCCAAATGTTTTCCTAATCAGGCATAGACTTGATGCAGTTATTCAGAATAAACCACGCTTTCAAAACACAGGGATTTTGGGCGATTATTCAAAAGTATATATATTTATTTATTTATTCTTTAATTATTCATGGTGGCAGTGTTGTTATGGTATGGGCAGGCATAAGCTAAGGACAACAAAAACAATTGCATTTTATCGATTGCATTTTGAATGCACAGAGATACCGTGACAAGATCCTGAAGCCCATTTTCATGCCATTCATTTGCCACCATGATAATGCACAGCCCCATTTTGCAAGGATCTGCACACATTTCCCGGAAACTAAAAATGTCCTACAGACATGTCACACATTCAGCATGTCTGGGATGCCCTAGATGGAAGTGTACAACACCGTGTTCAAGTTCCCTCCAATATCCAGCAACTTCGCACCTTCATTGAAGAGGAGTGTGACAACATTCCACAGGCTAGGGGGCAACAGCCTGATCAACTCTATGTGAACAATATGCGTCGCGGTACATGAGGAAAATGGTGCTCACACCAAATACTGACTGGTTTTCTGATCCACGATCCTACCCTTTTAAGGTTTATGTGACCAACAGATGCATATCTGTATTCCCAGCCATATGAAATCCATAGATTAGGGCTTATTACATTTATTTCAATAGAATGATTTTGTTATATGAACTGTAAAAATCTTTGAAATTGTAGCATGTTGCGCTCATATTTTTGTTCAGTATATACACTACCGTTCAAAAGTTTGAGGTCACTTAGAAATGTACTTGTTATTGAAAAAAAATCTAAATTTTTGTCCATTCAAATAACATCAAATTGATCAGAAATACAGTGTAGACATCGCTAACGTTGTAAATGAATATTGTAGCTGGAAATCGCTCATTATTTATGGAATATCTACATAGGCGTACAAAGGCCCATTATCAGCAACCATCACTCCTGTGTTCCAGGCCAGTATCCCGGAGTCGCCTCTTCACTATTGATGTTGAGACTGGTGTTTTGTGGGTACTATTTAATGAAGCTGCCAGTTGAGGACTTGTGAGGCATCTGTTTCTCAGACTAGACACTCTAATGTACTTGTCCTCTTGCTCATGTAGATATTCCATATTCCAAATATCTGCCGTTTCCAGCTACAATAGTCACTTACAACATTATCAACGTCTACACTGTATTTCTGATCGATTTTATGTTATTTTAACGAACAAAAAAATGGATTTTCTTTCAAAAACAAGGGCATTTCTAAGAGACCCCAAACTTTTGAACGGTAGTGTATATATACAGCACCAGTCAAAGGTTTGGACACACCTCCTCATTCAAGTTTATTTTAAAATGTGTACTATTTTCTACATTGTAATAAAATAACCAAGTAACTGTTAAGCAAATAAAAATTAATTTTAGATTCTTCAAAGTAGCCAGCCTTTGCTTTGATGACAGCTTTGCACACTGTTGGCATTCTCTCAACCAGCTTCATGAGGAATGCTTTTCCAAATGTCTTGAAGGTGTTCACACATATGTGAGCACTTGTTGGCTGCTTTTCCTTCACTCTTCGGTCCAACTCATCCGAAGCCATCTCAATTTGGGTTGAGGTCGGGTGATTGTGGAGGCCAGGTCATCTGATACAGCACTCCATCACTCTCCTTGGTGAAATTGCCCTTACACAGCCTGGATGTGTGTTTTAAGTCATTGTCCTGTTGAAAAACTAGTGATAGTCCCACTAAGTGCAAAACAAGATGGGATGGCGTATCGCTGCAGTATACTGTGGTAGCCATGCTGATTATCTGTGCCTTGAATTCTAATTCACAAAACAACGGAGATGACCGTGGAGGGAGCACCCCCCTAACAGCAGAGGCAGCACACCCTATCCACATCAAAGGGACAGCAGTGGAGAAAGTGTAAACTGTTAAGTACCTGGGCGTACACATCTCAGACAAACTGAATTGGTACAACCACACACACAGCGTGGTGAAGAAGGCGCAGCAGCGCCTCTTCAACCTCAGGAGGCTGAAGAAATGTGGCTTGTCACCCAAAACCCTGACAAACTTTTACAGATGCACAATCGAGAGCATCATGTCGGGCTTTATCACCGGCTGGTACGTCAACTGCACCGCCCTCAACCGCAAGGCTCTCCAGAGGGTGGTGCGGTCTTCACAACGCATCACCGGGGGCAAACTACCTGCCCTCCCTGACACCTACAGCACCTGATGTCACAGGAAGGCCAAAAAGATCATCAAGGACAATAACCACCCGAGCCACTGCCTGTTCACAACGCTATCATCCAGAAGGCGAGGTCAGTACAGGTGCATCAAGCTGGAACAGAGTTTGAAATACAGCTTCTATCTCATGGCCATCAGACTGCTTAACAGCAATCACTAACACAGAGAGGCTGCTGCCTACAGTGGTTCCATCTTTAAAAGTTGTGAGCTTACAGTGCGGGACTTAGAAGTACCCAGTGTCATGGCTTCATTGCTCCAGACCACCACAAAGGGCAGTTAGAGCACTCATTATGCATTTGGGTGCCACATTTTTTATATGGCCAATCATATCGTGTAGTACCAATGACAAATTTGATGCGAGCCACCCATCCCTAGTGACTTTCTTCAGCAAAGATGGCTGACATTATGGTGTAAGCAAATTTAAGTAATTTTAACGTCATAACGAGTCAAGCCAAAAATGTACAATTGAGAGGAATATGTTACTTAATGTAGAGACAAACGATTGTACATATTTTTGGTAATAAAGTTAATTTAGGAAAATCTATATTTAGCAGCATATTTAGTCATATCCAATATCAGGTGTATCAAACTCCATTCTTTGAATGATGCTGTGTCTGCATGTATGTCTTACAATTATACACTTCAACAGTGTTTACCACTCCTGCCCCTGGGACATCAATGATAACACATTGTAACTATGCGATAGACTAGAAACATTGATTTAAGTAAAGGCTGATTTGTAATTCATATATACAGAATAAAAAACACTACATCCTGCCAGCACGCCCACAAGCCAGCCACTCAGGCGGAGAATGACGCGTGGAAGAGGATGAGGAACGAGATGGGAGTAACAATCCAGGCAATTTGCTCTGAGACCCGGCATAGTAATGTAATGAAACAAGCAAGGAGCAGGTTTCGAACCCTCAACGTTCTAGCCCGAAGTCCAGCACGCTATCGACTGATACCAAATGTTTTAATTGGGGCTGGGGCCGATTGTGGCCCAATCCCCAATTGTTCTTACCTGACTTGCCTAGTTAAATAAAGGTTAAAGTTAAAAAACAACTGGCAGCATGTCACGTTCCTGACCTGTTTTCCTTTGTTTTGTATTTGTTTTAGTTGGTCAGGGCGTGAGTTGGGTGGGTTGGTCTAGGTTTGATTTTCTATGTTGGGATTTTGTGTTCGGCCTGGTATGATTCTCAATCAGAGACAGCTGTCAATCGTTGTCCCTGATTGAGAATCATACTTAGGCAGCCTGGGTTTCACCTGTGTTTTGTGGGTGTTTGTTCCTGTGTCAGTGTTTGGGCCACACAGGACTGTTTCAGGTTAGTCACGTTTGTTGGTTGTTGTATTTTGTAGTGTTTGTGTTTTTCCCATTAAAATATGAATACTTACCAATCCGCATCTTGGTCCGATCCATGCTCCTCCTCGTCTGAGGAGGAGAACGACTACGACAGCCGTTACACAGCAACAGCAGCACAATCAATAGGAGGTGAACAGTGGCTGGTGCTGAAAGTATAGCTAACTTGTTATGCAAGTGTTGCACACCAATAAATGGAGAAAAACTACACCAGTCGAACAATTCATTTCAACAATAATCTTCATTTGACTTTACAAACAACAAGAGGGCCTAATTGGAGTCTATTTCTTCGGAGCCTAGATCTATATAAAATAACTTAACTGGCTATGAGGCTTACCAGCCTAATAGAAGTAGGATTTATTTCATTAGGCCTACTTACAATTGCAACTGGTGAAAAATGTAGCATCCTACATAAAACAATAATTTAAAGAAAAAAAGTCTGCACGTTCAAACTAAAACAATGTAACTAATAATGAAAATCGCACATTTGTAAATCGCAAACTCTAAAAGTAATTGGTAACGTAGATACAAATTACGTGTGACATTGTGGTTACAACGAAGAATGTAAACAATATGTAAACAAGATGCTGTGTCTTCTTAACTGTAGCACGTGTAGCCCATCATGCAAATGTTTCCTATTAGCAGAACAATATACTTTTTATAGCCCGGCTACTGTTGTAAAAATCCCTCAACTTGCAATGTATTCGATGCTGAAGTACTACATCTAAAGTTTTACATTTCTAACTCAAAAGAGCAGTACAGTATTTCTTCACCAACATCTTTGTGCTTTCGTGAAAAAAATTATGAAAAAGAAGACGGATGCGGATGTTTATAAACTCAGCAAAAAAAGAAACGTCCTCTCAATGTCAACTGTTTATTTTCAGCAAACTTAATATGTGTAAATATGTGTATGAACATATCAAGATTCAACAACTGAGACATAAACTGAACAAGTTCCACAGACATGTGACTAACAGAAATGGAATAATGTGTTCCTGAACAAAGGGGGGGGCTCAAAATCAAAAGTAACAGTCAGGATCTTGTGTGGCCACCAGCTGAATTAAGCACTGCAGTGCATCTCCTCCTCATGGACTGCACCAGATTTGTCAGTTCTTGCTGTGAGATGTTACCCCACTCTTCCACCAAGGCACCTGCAAGTTCCCGGACATTTCTGGGGGGAATGTCCCTAGCCCTCACCCTTCGATCCAACAGGTCCCAGACGTGCTCAATGGGATCCGGTTTCTTTGCTGGCCATGGCAGAACACTGACATTCCTGTCTTGCAGGAAATCACACACAGAACAAGCAGTATGGCTGGTGGGATTGTCATGCTGGAGGGTCATGTCAGGATGAGCCTGCAGGAAGGGTACCACATGAGGAGGATGTATTCCCTGTAACCCACAGCGTTGAGATTGCCTGAAATGACAACAAGCTCAGTCCGATGATGCTGTGACACACCGCCCCAGACCTTGACGGACCCTCCACCTCCAAATCGATCCCACTCCAGAGTACAGGCCTCAGTGTAACGCTCATTCCTTTGACGATAAACACGAATCCGACCATTACCCCTGGTGAGACAACCACGACTCAACAGTGAAGAGCACTTTTTGCCAGTCCTGTCTGGTCCAGCAACGGTGTGTTTGTGCAAATAGGCGACATTGTTGCCGGTGACGTCTGGTGAGGATCTGCCTTACAACAGGCCTACAAGCCGTCAGTCCAGCCTCTCTCAGTCTATTGCGGACAGTCTGAGCACTGATGGAGGGATTGTGCGTTCCTGGTGTAACTCGGGCAGTTGTTGTTGCCATCCTGTACCTGTCCCACAGGTGTGATGTTCGGATGTACCGATCCTGTGCAGCTGCTTTTACACATGGTCTGCCACTGCGAAGACGATCAGCTGTTCGCCCTGTCTCCCTGTAGCGCTGTCTTAGGCATCTCACAGTACGGACATTGCAATTTATTGCCCTGGCCTCATCTGCAGTCCTCATGCCTCCTTGCAGCATGCCTAAGGCACGTTCACACAGATGGGCAGGGACCCTGGGCATCTTTCTTTTGGTGTTTTTCAGAGTCAGTAGAAAGGCCTCTTTAGTGTCCTAAGTTTTCATAACTCTAACCTTAATTGCCTACCGTCTGTAAGCTGTTAGTGTCTTAACGACGTTCCACAGGTGCATGTTCATTAATTGTTTATGGTTCATTGAACAAGCATGGGAAACAGTGTTTAAACCCTTTAAAGTTAAGATCTGTGAAGTTATTTGGATTTTTACAAATTTTCTTTGAAAAACATTGTCCTGAAAAAGGGACGTTTCTTTTTTTGCTGGGTTTATATGGTTATTATATCGGTATTTGCACATAAAGGCATTTGGTGAATAATACATTTTACAGACAATAAAAAGATCCCACCATATCCAACGAACAAATGATCTATCGGAATTCATAACATTTTACCGATACTTACTGTTTCCATTACAGCTGTCATTATTATTTTATTTTTATAGCTATGACTTTACTCCCATAGAAACTGTGGATGGTAACATGGTTAGTGATCTTAGTTTTTTAGAACATGAAACCATCTTGGATTGTGAATGATCAAAGGTCTACCCAGCAAAGCAGGAACATTCCCAGAACATAAACTAAGACTCCCATTTAAATACTGAACACAAATATAAATGCAATAATTTCAAAGATTTTACTAAGTTACAGTTCATAGAAGGAAATCAGTCAATTGAAATAAATGAATTCTGCCCGAATATATGGATTTTACATGACTGAGCAGTCATGGGTGGTCCTTGGATGGCAGGGGCGCAGATACTGGGGAGACAGGACCAATCAGAATGAGTTTTTCCCAACAAAAGGGCTTTATTACAGACAGAAAAACTCCTCAGTGGTTTTGAGGTCGGTTGGACGTACTGCCAAATTCTCTAAAATTACGTTTAAGGTGGCTTATGGTAGAGAGATAAACATGTAATTCTCTAGCAACAGCTCTGGTGGACATTCCTGCAGTCAGCATGCCATTTGCACACTCCCTAAAAAAAGAGACATCTGTGGCATTGTGTTGTGTGACAAAATTGCACATTTTAGTGGCCTTTTATTGTCCCCAGCACAAGGTGCACCTGTGTAATGCTGTTTAATCTGCTTCTTGATATGTCACACCTGTCAGGTGGATTACTTATATTGGAAAAGGAGATATGCACACTAACAGGGATGTAAACAAATTTGTGCATGACATTTGAGGGGAATCAGCTTTTTGTATGGAACATTTCTGGGATCATTTATTTGACTCATGGAACTCTTACATGTTGAGTTAAATGTTTGTTCAGTATACTTATATAAAACCCTAACATTAGGAAAGTAACATCCCAAAAATATTAAAATAATGTTTTGGACAGCAATATTTTTGGGGAATTTAAAAAAAAAAAAATATCCTTGGAATGTTCTCCTTACATTCACTAAAATGTTGTGCACAACGTCTTTAACAACCACCACAGAACATTCCCCAAATGTTCTCATTCAGTTTACAGGTAAAGAACAGCCGAAATGTGTTCTGAGAACATTCTTGCAACATAAGGTGAAGAATGTTTTGTACAAACATTGTATAATCACCCACACAACTGGATATTTTGTTGTGTTATGAGAACATTTGCCACAACCTAAGGAATGTTCTAGGAATCTTCACGGAGCCAATTTTGGTTTGCTGGGTAGTTATCTTTCATTTTCACTAACTGTGTAACAAAAACACCGAAATTAATATTACCTGGGTATTTGAAAATATGTGCACTGCACAATACAATACAATTGGATTTTAATAGATGAATCTGCCAGGATAGTTTGATGGTATTTTTTTTCTTTATAGTGACTAATTAGTAGACGTAGACTCCTCACACACATCATATCGAGAACTTCACTCTCCCTAGCGCTCGGAGTGCATTACTGTGCACACAAAGGTCCTGTACACGCCGTGGATAAATGCCATAATGTAATGGAGAAGCAAGGAGCGTGATTAATGGTATCCAACAAAGACAGCTCCCAGGAGGGAGGTAGGTTGGAGTACCCGTGCTTATAAAAAGCCCTCAGTATCCTAGGGGTGCGAGAGATTGATCGAGTTAGAGGGAAGGGAGGAGAGACAGGAGATGGACACATGTCGGGGATTTATGGGTTGAATGTAGTCTAACAGCGTGAAGTCCCGAATAAAAGACACATTCATGAGGACCTGACTATGAGCTGGTTAAATAAATCCGGTTGATTCAATTCATTTTAGGTTTATCATCATAGGCCTATTCTGTTGTGCAAAATGCTGCATCTAATTATCTGCAAAAAAGAGCTACGGCTATGTCAGAGATGATGATTCATAACCTATGTGTTATGTGATTACATGTAGTTTACTTGTTAGAATCCCAACTCTTATTACAGGTCCCAGTTGACTATCTTCAAAAACATATCACCTCCAGAATTGGACGTGTCTATCATCACTGAAGGGGAGGATTAAGATTTATTTTCGCCGTGCAAAAATATCGTCTATAGATTAATTTCAATTCAGGAGGATGGCTAATGCGGATTTATTCCAGCTTTGTGAATAATATCGCTTATTGAGTAGATGGCAATGGTATTTAGAGTAAATTCAAGGGAATGTACGTGCGCACCGACAGAACCCCTATTTCCATGATGTGGAACGCTCCGAGCCTCTGCACCCAGCACCCGTGAGACGAGCGCAGTTTGCGAGACAGACTCGAGCAAGTGTATTGCCAGCGAAGCGCTCGACGTCGGATATTTCTGAGGAAACTGTACAGTGCAACTTCACACACATGGATATTTACGTGGCTTTGTTATCCGTAGTGCTCATTGCGAAACCAGGTAGGTGTCACACGGGGACATATGCAGTTAGTTTACCTATTGTTGTAGGTATCATATCAGCTCTGTCAGCATAGTTGTTTAATGCGCACCCTCTCCTTCTCCATAGCCCGATAAGCACCTCGATCGGATTTTTGTTCGTTTGTCCCTTGTAGATTTTTTATTAATCCATTTTTTTTGTTTCAATTTGCCCCTCATTTATAAATCATATTTTTGGAATTAGTTTTATAGTACAGATGAATAGCATAGTTATCATCTCCTAAAACGTAGGGTATGTTGTTCTGCCAGACCACATCTTTAGAACGCGCAAAAGTCCCTATACAAATGACAGGTGTCACACAGGTCGATGCAGCAGTCAATTTGTTCCCGCGCAACAATAAATCCAATATTTGGATTATATAGACTTTCATTTAAAGTCATCTGCCATTATATGGTATATGATGTCTAGTGCCATGCAATTTACGCGTTTTGTCTCTGATGTGATTGCCACTGTACCTAGGTGAAGGTGCTTTGAAATCGCATGAATTCAATCCCCCCATGTTATTTGACTGTGTTGCAGTTCGTTGTATCACGCAGAGGCTGAAGTTTGATGCTCAAACTCAATCATTAAAGAAGTGCCTTGTTTATGTACGTATGTAACTGTGCACCCAATGTGTGACAATGGCTAAATACTATTTCCCCCCTACAGTTTTCGGTTCTGGAATAGATCCCGATTACCAGATTGATATCATCAATGAACTTGACTTCGCAAATGCAACATATGGATTTACCCAAGTGGCAGGGCTTCACAACAATAGCAAAGCCTTCTTATTTCGAGGTAATGTATACTTCTTTTCTCTATTTGTTTGTTAATTGATTGATAGCTCATTGTTTTACTTATCAGTGAATTGCAGAAATATTGTACTGGGCGTGGAATCGTGAGAACGTTTGGTAAACTCATTTCATTTGTAAGATGTAGGTTACCCAAGCTCTGACTCGTGGTTGTAAGATTATCCCGAATATTTTAGGTAAACTGTTGGTAACAGATGCTGAACTAATCATCATCATTACATCACCAATGTATTGTAACGATCCTGGCAATATGAACCATGTTACAATTCCAACCATGTGGGTAAACTCTCTTGGTGCAATGCGTAGGGTGCTTGCCTTTCATGGCAGTGACCCGGGTTCACTTCCCTGCCCCTCCTGTTTGCTACGTTGGTGTCAGAAGTGGGATGGCAGCCGTGAGGCCATCATAGCGCACAGGCCGGACATATGAGGGGGCTGAGTAGTCGAACCACGGGCGATACTCATGTTACAATACCCACCAAGTGGGTTATCCCTATTGGCGCAATGCGTTGTGTTTGCCTTTATTTTGCAATTGTATTTATTAGGGATCCCCATTAGCTGCTGGCAAGGCAGCAGTTCTCCCTGCAGTCCAAACACATTACATCACTTACATCACACATGAAAGAAAATATAAAACAGTACATCCTATTGTGGTGTAATAATGTTATATCTGCAATACAAAATGTATAATACAGCAATATTACAGTGTGAGTGTGTGTTCTAGTGTGTGTGTGCGTATGCATGTCTGTACCTGTGTGTGTGTGTGTGTGTGTGTGTGTGTGTCTATCTCTCTCTTCACAGTCCCCGCTGTTCCATAAGGTGAATTTTTTATGTGTTTAAAAAAAATCTGATTCGATTGCTTGCATCAGTTACCTGATGGGGAATAGAGTTCCATGTAGCCATGGTTCTGCGTGGTACTGTATGCCTCCCATAGTCTGTTCTTGACTTGGGGAATGTGAAGAGATGGTTGGTAACAGGTTGATTTGTCGGCTATTTGAGCCAGTAAAGGGGCTTTACTATTCTTGGGTGGTGGAATTACTTCTGCTTCCCTACAGGCCTGAGGGCAGACACTTTCTAGCAGGCTTAGATTGAAGATATGGTAAATAGGAGTGGCAATGTCGTCCGCTATTATCCTCAGTCATTTTCCATCCAAGTTGTCAGACCCCGGTGGTTTGTCATTGTTGATAGACAACAATTTTTTCCCCTCTTCCACACTCACTTTACAGAATTCAAACTCACAGTGCTTGTGTCTTTCATAATTTGGTCAGTTATACTTGGATGTGTAGCGTCAGTGTTTGTTGCTGGCATGTCATGCATAAATTTGCTAATCTTGCCAATGAACAAATAACTAAAATAGTTGGCAATATTAGTGGGTTTTGTAAATTTGCATTTTTCCCCATAATATAATTTAAGTTGCTCCAACAATTATTATCATTCTTTATATTATTTATCTTTGTTGTAGTATAGTTTCTTCTTATTTTATTCAGTTTAGTCACATGATTTCTCAATTTGAAGTATGTTTGTCAATCTATTGTGCAGCCATTTGCCATTCATTTTGCCTCGTCCCTCTCAACCATACCATTTTTCAATTCCTCATAAATCCACAGGGATTATTTTATTTAAAAAAAAATGTTTACAGTCATTTTCTTAATAGGCGCATGCTTATTAGTAACTGGAATACGCAATTTCATAAATGCGTCAAGTGCAGCATCTGGTTGTTCCTCATTACACACCACAGACCAACAAATATTCTTTACATCACCAACATAGGAATCACTACAAAACTCTCATACACTATATTAGGCCCAGCCTTTGGAACTTTGGTTTTCCTAGATATGGCTACTATATTGTCATCACTTCATCCGATGGATTTGGAGTATTATCCAGATACTGAGTGTCAGCACTTGGTGGTCTATAGAAGCTTCCCACAAGAATGGGCTTTAGGTGAGGCAGATGAACCAGTAGCCATATTTTTTCAACAACTTTTAACATGAGATCCTCTATAAGCTTTACAGGAATGTTCTTAATAATAGACCACAACACCACCCCCGTTGGCATTTGTCTTTTCTGTCGATGTTATAACCATGTATTGCCACGACTGTATCATCAACGGTGTTACCTAAGTGAGTTTCAGAGATGGTCAGAATATGAATGTAATTTGTTACTAGCAAGTCATTGATTTCATGAAATGTATTTCTTAGGCTGCATATGTGGGCTATTTTTAGCACTTCTGGAATGCTTGTCTGTTTTTATTGCTATACTGGGAAGCTTATCGGAAGTAGACATGCTCATGTTATTTATGTTTGAGCTGAAAGTGCAGGCTGTGCTGCAAACCGCCTCAGTTCTAAGACTATAACTCTGGTTCAAAGGCACATTCTATTTTATTGAACCTTTACTTCACAAGGCAAGTCAGTTAAGAACAAATTCTTATTTACAATGATGGCCTACCCCGGGCGTCATCTCCCCTAACCCGGTCGACGCTGGGCCAATTGTGCGCCGCCCTATGGGACTCCTGATCACAGCCGGTTGTGATACAGCCCAGGATCGAACCAGGGTCTGTAGTAACGCCTCTAGCACTGAGATGCAGTGACTTAGACCGCTGTGCCACTCGGGAGCATTATTACTGCATTCATGGGGTAGAAGCCACCGACGAGGGAGACAGAATAGAGGACGAAGGAGCAGGTACCTCTGTATCCGGTCTCAAATCGGAAGCCCCCAGGGAAGAAGGCACCAGAACCTCTGGATCGAGGGCGGCAAAGCCCTTTCTGTGTCCGGGCTTAAAAATTCCAAGGAGGCCCCCGTTGCCAGAGGACGCTGTTTTCGACTTCCACAGCGAGTGACATATCTCCATGGCTGGTTGGTAGGATCAAGAACTGGAACATCCACCAAATCAAACAGGGACATCCTACTAGACATCCTACTATCCTACTAGCTCCATCCTACCACCCTTTTGGGGAGGGATCCATGCAGAGTACCAGCCAGTTGGCTCTGGAGAGCCGACACAGCGGCAACACTTCCACCAGGCCGGAGCGGCTTCTGGCAACTGGGAAGGAAGAGAGGAAAAAGTAGGCGGGCGTCAATTCCCTAGTAGCTTGTGTAGGTTCGCTACTTGTTTGCTAAGAGTAGCCACTTCACCCCTGTAGTCCTCTGCAAGCAAACAGTTGCTACATTGAATGTCTGGGCGGTCCACATTGTCCCAGAATAAAGCAAATTAAACACAGTTCCTGCAGCTAATAAACACAGCTCCATGTCCGAGACAGAACCACATGACTGTATTATACCTCAGGCTAGTAAAATACGATTAGTCAACAACACACTCAGTGGCGAACTGGGCGTTATCACTCCAGCGACCCGGGTGCGCTTACCTGTCCGCCGTTTAGTAGCAGCAGTAGCAGCAGCAGTAGTATCTTGTTCACTATGGTCTGTTCCGCAATCACAACAAACACAGAAAGCCTGTCCTTTACATGTATACAGTATAATTTTACAATGCTGACATAAGATGCCAGAAGGAATAGTATTTAACCAGGCCTCCTATTCAGACCTCAGTTTGTTAAGGATGGAAACAGAAACGGTCTCCTTCACCTAGAGCTAGCAGCAAGAACACACCTTCTGGTTTCATAGTGTTATTCTTATTACTGTGTGTGTCTGTGACAGCAGGAGCACACCTGGTATGTCATGGTGTTATTCTTGGTGTTGAACAAGGAAGCTCCGGGGAGCATCGTTCGGATAATTGATCCCCATTTAATTGGTCCACGGCAGCAGATGCGTATCTCGACCTGGTTCGCTGTGGCTCAGCAGACCTGGGTTCAAATACTATTTTAAATTGTTGATATACTTCTACTGTTTGCTTGAGAATGCCAGATGGGCGGGTTTGCACATAAACAACTATTCTATTGGCTCCATTGTGCAATTACAAGTTTAATCAAGCCCAGCTAAAGTATTTGAAATTATTTTAAATAGTGTTTGAACTCAGGTCTGTGGCTCAACAGTGTGGGATTGGTGCGGAACCGGTCCATCCAAGCGATATAAGGTCATTACAACCAGTAACTGGTTGAAGTGATGTCATTGTGTTGTAATTTCAACCTGTTTTGTAAACTGAATTTCTTCTTAGTGTTACCAACATTACTAGCTCAAAGAGTTGGATTGGTTCAGTATTAACTTGACTTTTTCCACTATCTAAATCATGACATTTGGGTTGTTCAATGTTCAATGTTTTTATTTCAGATGCAATCATGTTTTTTTTGTTGCACAACTCTGACTGACTTTCAGAAATAAGTAGAACTGCTAGGTTGTACACAGTCAAATGTAACATAACTACATATAAGAACTGTAAAAAGTATATATTTGTGAAAATCTCATTTAGCAGACGCTCTTATCCAGAGCAACTTAGTTAGTACATTAATTTTAAGATACCTGGGGGGGAGGGGCGGCGGGGCAGCAACTACATATCAGAGTCAAATATACAGGATACAAACATTCCATTTCAGCTAAACAATGGATATATAGCGTTTAGCAAAACTAATTTGAATTAATATCTAAAATCTATGAATCTATGAAGGCACCCATAAGCAATTATTCCCGATGAAAAAAAACACAATTTTGAAATATTGGTGCATATAGTGTTTTGGAAATCTACTCTTGTGCAAACTGCTCCAGTTCTCCCAGATTAGAAGGGTACCTTCTCCTAACTGCTGTTTTCAGATCTCTCCACAAGTTTTCAATGGGATTTAGATCTGGACTCATTGTTGAGCCACTTCAGAACAGTCCAGCGTTTTGTCTTGAACCATTCCTGGGTGCTTTTTGAACTGTGTTTGTCCTCCTTCGACGTAGACCCAGCTTTCTGACACTGGGCCCAACATTGCGCTCCAAAATACCTTGGTGTTACCCTGATTTCATGATGCTATGCACACGTTCAAGGCACCCAATGCCAGAGGCAGCAAAGCAACCCCAAAGCATCACTGAACCTCCTCCATGTTTAACTGTAGGAAAGGTGTTATTTTCTTTGAAAGCTTAATTTTGTTTTCTGTAAACAGAGATGGCGTGCTTTTCCAAAAAGCTCTAATTTGGTCTCATCTGTCCACAGGACATTCTCTCAGAAGGATTTTGGCATGTTCAGGTGTGTTTTGGCAAATTGCAGTTGGACTTTCTTATGTCTTTCTCTCAGCAGTGGGGTCCTCCTGGGTCTCCTACCATATAACCCTCTATCATTGAGTTGTCATTGGATGGTGCGAGTTGAAACTGTCGTACCTTGTGTCTGAAGGTCAGCTTGAATCTGTGTGGCAGTTCACCGAGGTGCTTTCTCCACCATTCAAACAATCCTTCGCTGCAATTTTCCATCACGTTTTCTCTTGCGGCCATGTCCAGTGAGGTTGGCTATAGTGGCATGGGCCTTAAACTTCTTGATAACATTACGTATGGTGGAAAAAACAGGAACATCAAGGTCTCTGGAAATTGATTTGTAGCCTTGAGATTGTCCATGCTTGGCTACAATCTTGTCTGACCTCCTCAGATAATTCTCTGGTTTTCTTTATTTTGTCCATGCTCATTGTGGTACACACAGTGACACAAAACAGGATAATGTGTCCTTTTTTCTATTCAAACTGGTTGAATACGTGACTTTTATACTGCAGGCACCTTCCACTCAGCACAGGTCAGTTCAATTCCAAAGTAAATGAGAATCACCTGCTTGAAATCTAACTACTTCTAGAAGGTGCCAAAAACATTGTCTGGGCCATTTCAGGATTTCTTTGTGGAATTAGCAAAAATTCAGTCAATTATTCAGATTTTTGTTTTGTTCAACTGCACACCGAATACATACATATGTGGATATCAAAATATGTTTTAATTTCAACAGTTTTCTGGAAGAAATGGCGCATTATTTGAAAAATGTGCAAGGGTGCCAATATTTTTGGCCACGTGTGTGTGTGTGGTACCAGTCAAAAGTTTGAACACACCTAATCATTCAAGGGTTTTTCTTAATTTTTTAAAACATTTCTAATAGTGAGCACATCACAACTATGAAATAACACATATGGAATGATGTAGTAAGCAAAAAAGTGTTCAACAAATCAAAATATATATTTGAGATTTTTCAAAGTCGCCATCCTTTGCCTTGATAACAGCTTTGCTTTTTCTCTCAACCAGTTTCATGGGGAATGCTTTTACAATAGTCTTGGAGGTCACACATATGTGTGCTGCTGTGGCAGCCATGCTGGCTAAGTGTGCTTTGAATTCGAAATAAATCACAGACAGTGTCATCATCAAAGCACCCCCACACCATCACACCTCCTCCATGCTTCACGGTGGGAACCACACATCCAGAGATCATCCATTCACCTACTCGTCTCGCAAAGACGCAATGGTTGGAACCCAAAATCTAAAATTTGGACACATCAGATGTCCATCTCTCGTGTTTCTTGGCCCAAGCAAGTCTCTTCTTTATTATTATCAGGCTTCCTTTTACTAGTGGTTTCTTTGCAGCAATGCAACCATGAAGGCCTGATTCATGCATTCTCCTCTGAACAGTTGATGTTGACATGTGTCTGTTACTTGAACTCTGAAGCATTTATTTGGGCTGCAATCTGAGGTGCAGTTAACTCTAATGAACTTATCCTCTACAGCAGAGGTAACTCTGGGTTTTCCTTTCCTGTGGCGGTCCTCATGAGGGCCAGTTTCATCATAGTGCTTGATGTTTTTTGCGACTGCACTTGAAGAAACTTTCAAAGTTCTTGAAATGTTCCGCATTGACTGACCTTCATGGCTTAAAGTAATGATGGACTGTCGTTTCACTCTGCTTATTTTAACTTGGACTTTTACCAAAGAGGCCTAAGTTCTGTTTACCACCCTTACCTTGTCAAAACACAACTGATTGGCTCAAACGAATTAATAAAAAATATATATAATTAACATTTAACAAGGCACACCTGTTAATTGAAATGCATCCCAAGTGACTACCTAATTAAGCTGGTTGAGAGTGTGCAAAGCTGTGAAGGCAAAGGGTGGCTACTTTGAAAAATTATTCCATATTTGTTATTTCATGGTTTTCATGTCTACACTATTTTTCTACAATGTAAAAATAAATAAAAACCCATGTACTGTGTGCAATGTATGTATGTATGTACACTACCATTCAAACGTTTGAAGTCACTTAGAAATGTCCTTGTTTTTGGAAGAAAAGCATTTTTTTGTCCAGTAAAATAACAAGGTTTATCAGAAATACAGTGTAGACATTGTTAATGTTGTAAATGACTATTGTAGCTGGAAACGGCAATTTTTAATATATATATATATATATATATATATACAGTGGGGAGAACAAGTATTGGAAACACTGCCGATTTTGCAGGTTTTCCTACTTTCCTACTCTAGCATGTAGAGGTCTGTCATTTTTATCATAGGTACACTTCAACTGTGAGAGACGGAATCTAAAACAAAAATCCAGAAAATCACATGTATGATTTTTAAGTAATTCATTTACTTAATATTTCATGGAATATCTACATAGGCGTACATAGGCCCATTATCAGCAACCATCACTTCTGTGTTCCAATGGCACGTTGTGTTAGCTAATCCAAGTTTATCATTTTAAAATGCTATTTGATCATTAGAAAACCCTTTTGGAATTTTGTTAGCACAGCTGAAAACTGTTAAAGAAGCAATACAACTATCTTAAGACCAGTTGAGTATCTGGAGCATCAGCATTTGTGGGTTTCGATTACATGCTCAAAATGGCCAGAAACAAAGACTTTCTTCTGAAACTCTTTAGTCTACTCTTGTTCTGAGAAATGAAGGCTATTACATGCGAGAAATTGCCAAGAAACTGAAGATATCGTACAACGTTGTGTACTACTCCCTTCACAGAACAGGGCAAACTGGCTCTAACTAGTGTTAGATTCTGGGTTAAACTTGGACATTGTTATACTCAGAAGCATAGTATATAAAGGAGTGAAAGAGACTGGTTTTTACATCAGAAGTTAATGGTTATCTGTAGGAGACAGATGCCTGTGGAATGTGTTAGGGGAGACTGGTGGAGATCTTTGGTTTAGACCTGAAGGGGGGTTGAGGTCAGGTCAGATTCCCTTAAGGAAGAAACAATGGTTTATTATCCTATCAATTCGTCTTCCATCAAAGATGTAAAAATTGGAGAGAAGGAGGAGTGTCTAAATTGGAGTATATATACTTGTGGTGGTGGAAATGTGATGTCTGAATGCAATGGGAAAAATTATACTTGGTTTAGCTTTTCTAGTGTCTGTGGAATCATTTACTCTTAAAATGTGATCCTAACACCAAAATAGAAAGAGGAGTGGGAGGTGCACAACTGAGCAAGAGGACAAGTACATTAGTGTCTATTTTGAGAAACAGACACCTCACAAGTCCTCAACTGGCAGCTTCATTAAATAGTACCCGCAAAACACCAGTCTCAACATTAACAGTGAAGAGGTGACTCCGGGATGCTCGCCTTTTAGGCAGAGTTGCAAAGAGAAAGCCATATCTCAGACTGGCCAATAAAAAGAAAAGATTAAGATGGGCAAAAGAACACAGACACGGTACAGAGGAAGATTGGAAAAAAGTGTTATGGACAGACAAATCTAAATTTGAGGTGTTCGGATTAGAGGTTGACCGATTATTATCTTTCAACGCCGATAACGATTATTGGAGGACAAAAAAAGACGATACCGATTAATCGGCCGATTTATAAAAAATATATTTTTTATTATATATATATATATATATCATACACACACACACATTTTTGTAAGAATGACAATTGCAACAATACTGAATGATGTAACGGTGTTCCTCTTCCTCTTCATCCGAAGAGGAGGAGCAGGGATTGAACCAAAACGCAGCGTCGTGATAAGACATGATATTTATTAACAAAACTGAAAACACGACGAACACTTGAATAGAAACAAAACAACAAACGACGTAGACTGACCTGAACGTAAGAACTTACATGTAACACGAAGAACGCACGAACAGGAAAAACAGACTACACAAAACCCGAACGAACAAACAAAACCGAAACAGTCCCGTGTGGCGTAGCATACACAGACACTGACACAGGAGACAACCACCCACAAACAAACAATGTGACACCACCTACCTTAATATGATTCTCAATCAGAGGAGATGAAAACCACCTGCCTCTAATTGAGAACCATATCAGGTACCCATTAAACCAACATAGAAACACAAAACATAGACTGCCCACCCAAACTCACGTCCTGACCAACTAACACATACAAAAACTAACAGAAAACAGGTCAGGAACGTGACAAATGAACAATGAACACTTTTATTTTAACTTAATATACTACATAAATACACACACACACACAGCTCTGAAGTGACAATGATACTGAAGAGTCTGCTTAGGAGACAAATACTCTCAACTGTTTGAATAAAAATAGAGTTTAAGTTACCTGTGATGAATGTTGAAAACAAAAACTGTAATTTCTATATGCAGGAAATCCTATTTTAATAATGGGCATGGTAAGAATTGACGACCGAAGTGCGAGTCATAATTCCCATGACACCTTCTAGCAAAATCTGAAAAGCGGTTCTTTCATTTATTCCATAGGACATTTTTAGATTCACTTAAAATAAGGTCTGTGTTTCGTGTAGGCTTACACCACCTTGCCAATTATATAACTGTGTAGATATCCATAGGACAAGGTAACTCTGATCAATATTGGCTAAATATATTTTGTAGAGTGGATTTCTGAAAATATGTTGACAAACGTTACCTTATCCTAGTGAGATTTACACGGGTATCAAAACGTCGAGGCGGTTTAAGCCTGCACGAAACACAGACCTTATTTGAAGTAGATCAAGACATTCTCTATGGAAGACATGAACGGTAAAATAACGAAGGAACCCCTTTCAAGTTCAGCCGCAAGTTATTACAGGAATTATAACGCGTCGACTATTTCTCTCTAAACCATAAACCTTTGACTAATCCGGAAACTATCACCTCGAAAACAAAACGTTTATTCCGTTCCGTATTTTATCTAACGGGTGGCATCCATGAGTCTAAATATTCCTGTTACATTGCACAACCTTCAATGTTATGTCATAATTACGTAAAATTCTGGCAAATTAGTTCGCAAAGAGCCAGGCGGCCCAAACTGTTGCATATACCTTGACTCTGCGTGCAATGAACGCAAGAGAAATGACACAATTTCACCTGGTTAATATTGCCTGCTAACCTGGAATTCCTTTAGCTAAATATGCAGGTTTAAAAATATATACTTGTGTATTGATTTTAAGAAAGGCATTGATGTTTATGGTTAAGTACACATTAGAGCAATGACAGTCATTGATTGATAGTTTTTTATAAGATAAGTTTAATGCTAGCTAGCAATTTACCTTAGCTTACTGCATTCGCGTAACAGGCAGGCTCCTCGTGGAGTGCAATGTAATCAGGTGTTAGAGCATTGGACTAGTTAACTGTAAGGTTGCAAGATTGGATCCCCCGAGCAGACAAGGTTAAAAATCTGTCGTTCTGCCCCTGAAGCAGAGCGTTCCTAGGCCGTCATTGAAAATAAGAATGTGTTCTTAAAACCTTTTCTCAATAGGGGGGCGCTATTTTCAATTTGTAAAAAATCGTGCCCAAATTAAACTGCCTCGTACTCTATTCTAGCTCGTACAATATGCATATTATTATTACTATTGGATAGAAAACACTCTCAAGTTTCTAAAACCGTTTGAATTATATCTGTGAGTAAAACAGAACTCATTTTGCAGCAAACCTCCTGATAGGAAGTGAAAAATCTGAAATCGAGGCTCTGTTCCAGGGCCTTCCTATTCATTTGCTTGAAATCTATGGATATACATGCACTTCATACGCCTTCCACTAGATGTCAACAGGCAGTGGGAGGTGGAATGGGGTGTCTAGCTTGATCTGAGGTCGAACAAGAGCTCTTGGAATGACGTGACCACTATTTCCTTTGTCTTCGAAGGAAGGACATCAGCATTGGCTTCTGAAAAGCTTTCGGTATACACGGCTAATATCTCTGGCTTTGATTTTATTTGATACATGTGATAATATCATCGTAAAGTATGTTTTTTCAATCAACTTTTATCAGATTATTCAATGTTTATCGGGAGTTTTGGAGTTTTGCGTTGTTTGCGTCGAGAGAAGATGGACATGTTCGCGACACTTGGTTAGCTATGGTTGCTAATTCGACAGGAGAAGAGGACATTCTAAAACCAAACAACGATTTATTCTGGACAAAGGACTCCTTGTACAAGATTCTGATGGAAGCTCAGGAAAAGTAGGAACCATTTATGATGTTATTTCGTATTTCTGTGGAAAATGTTTAGTTCTATTTTCCGCCCTCATTGCAGGCGCTGTCTCGCTATAACGTAAGCTGTATGTCGTACTAAAGTTATTTTTTTAAATCTAACACAGCGATTGCATTAAGAACTAGTGTATCTTTCATTTGCTGTACAACATGTATTTTTTAGTAAAGTTTATGATGAGTTCTTTGATTAGATTAGGTGACTGTCCAAAATATCTCCGGAGAATTTTGTGCAGTTTGGCTACGTATTCACATTGTAAAACCAGGATTTGTAGCTCAAAATATGCACATTTTCGAACAAAACATATATGTATTGTGTAACATGATGTTATAGTACTGTCATCTGATGAAGGTGTCAAGGTTAGTGAATAATTTAATATCTTTTGCTGGTTTTTGCAACCGCTACATTTTGCTGCTGATAAATGCGTTTGTGTGGTTGGCTATTGTGGTAAGCTAATATAATGCTATATTGTGTTTTCGCTGTAAAACACTTAAAAAAATCTGAAATATTGGCTGGATTCACAAGATGTTTATCTTTCATTTGCTGTACACCATGTATTTTTCATAAATGTTTTATGATGAGTATTTAGGTATTTCACGTTGCTCTCTGTAATTATTCCGGCTGCTTTGGTGATATTTTTTATGGTAGCTGCAATGTAAAACTATGATTTATACGTCAAATATGCACATTTTCGAACAAAACATAGATTTATTGTATAACATGTTATAAGACTGTCATATGATGAAGTTGTTTCTTGGTTAGTGACTAATTATATCTCTATTTGGTCTGTTTTGTTATAGCTACCTATGCTTTTGCTTTTGTGGTTAGCTAATAGAAATACATATTGTGTTTTCGCTGTAAAACATTTAAAAAATCAGAAATGATGGCTGGATTCACAAGATGTGTTTCTTTCATTTAGTGTCTTGGACTTGTGATTTCATGATATTTATATGCTAGTATTTACTTGTGGCGCTATGCTAGGCTATGCTAATCAGCTTTTTTACTGATGAGGATGCTCCCGGATCCGGGATGGTGACCAAGTAGAAGTTAACTGATTTGCCTAGTTAAATAAAGATTAAATAAAGGTATAAAAAATAAAATAAAATAAAAAATAAATAAAATCGGCTAATCGGCGCCCAAAAATACCGTTTTCCGATTGTTATGAAAACTTGAAATCGCCCCGAATAATCGGCCATTCCGATTAATCGGTCGACCTCTAGTTCGGATCACAAAGAAGAACATTTGTGAGACGCAGAAAAAATTAAAAGATGCTGGAGGAGTGCTTGACACTATCTGTCAAGCATGGTGGAGGCAATGTGATGGTCTGGGGGTGCTTTGGTGGTGGTATAGTGGGAGATTTGTACAGGGTTTTAAGGGATCTTGAAGAAGAAACTTGTGGGAGGTGCTTCAGGAAGCATGGGGTGAAATCTCTCCAGATTACCTCAACAAATTGACAACTAAAATGCCAAAGGTCTGCAAGGCTGTAATTGCTGCAAATGGAGGATTCTTTTGTTTGAAGGACACAATTATTATTTCAATTAAAAATCATTATTTATAACCTTGTCAACGTCTTGACTATATTTCCTATTCAATTTGCAACTAATTTCATGTATGTTTTCATGGAAAACAAGGACATTTCTAAGTGACTCCAAAAAAATGTATGTGTGTGTACACAGAAATAATTGACTTACCTGTACAAAACAAGCTTGAATTAAAACAGAGGTATAAGTCTGAACTAGCCGCTATCACTCAGAGTGGGGTTCAGGGCCCGTACTCCTAATGCATCTTAGAGTAGGAGTGCTGCTATAGGATAAGGTCTCTCTGTCCGTTCATTATGATCTAAAAGGCAGAACTGACCCTAGATCAGGACTCCTACTCTGAGACACTTTGTGAATACAGGCCATAACTTTCACAATAAACAGTGTTCATGACCCATTTTAGCAGCTCCTCCTTTACCCATAAGCACTCATTCCCCCATAAACCCTTGGCCCTGTACACTCATAGAAGTAAAGGTGCCTAGAATAATCTTTTGGGTTGCCACACCGGGGGAACCTTTCCAGTTGAAAAAGGTTAATCGAGGAATACCTTTTGAAGAGGTTCAAACCAGAACCTTTTTGTGATGGAATGGTTCAATTTTGAGCCTTTTTTATGATCTATATTGTAGAGGTGGCCGCATATCAAATTGGAGGCTGGGCTTTCAGATACTGTAGTTATTTTAGGTCACGCGTTAGTATAAATGTCATTCCTGTTCATATGCTAGCTAAAGAACATACGCACATTCAGGTACTTTCCTCAGGTGCTGGAGTTGTAGGCAAACTCATGGAAAACAGACAGGAAAACGCCGCATACTGCTGCTCATGCTCCCAGGTGATATTTATTTATAACAACGTTTCGACCCTTAGGTCTTCATTAGGCAGTTTGTACACTGCAAATGAAAATTTTCTTTGACTATTTATGCATATTATATATTCTAATATAATACAGTAAGAAAGTGGTAACTATTCCAACTTTAGGATTTGCATAAGCTCTTGAAGAACTCCTACACCTCTGATAGCATCGTTGAAGCTACACAACTGTCTGTGTTCAAACTTAACATGTGATGACAATACAACAGAACAGAAACTCAACAACAAAAAATACAGTATATCTTAAAGCCATGCCCCTACTAAGCCACGTCTCCACTCCAGGGTTCCTCCAGGAACCCGTTGCTTCCTTGAACCATTTAAAGAACCCCTCAACTAACAGAAGGTGCAAATATGAATCATTGACTCGCAATGGTTCCTTGAGAAACCCCAGGGTTTCTCGAGTTACCACTAATTCTAAGAGCGTAGAGCACTGACACTCAAGAAGAAGACCATTTCCAAAAACAATAAGAGCTTGCAGCGGGCTGCTGACAAGGGAATATCAAGCAGCAACTCTGCAATCTCAACAAGTCAGCCTACAACGCACAAAGCCTGATATGGTCCTTTGGCCACTATTTACACATTAGTGCTGTGGAGTTTTGGATGAGGATGACAGGAACAGGCTCAGGGTGCAGGGAGGGAGAGGCTGAGAGAGCGAGATGATGAAGAGGGAGAGAGGCCCAGATCTGGCTGCTGCTGGGTTAGCAGACCTGTTCCATGGCTGCGGGAGTAGTCTCACCCCCCCGTCCCCTGGTCGCTAGCGTTAGCCAGTGATACATAAACAACAGATGTCATGTGTTGGCATGGGAAGCTAGGCTTTTATGACCCTACATTACGGGTGAAGGAAAAATGTGTCACGGCTGGCGCTCCTGATAAGAGAAGCCGATTTAAACTAGTCAGATCAACGGAATCTCCACATGAAGGGTCTTCATCTAGTTTTGTCTAATCGTACCTGGTGCTTTTGGGAGAGAAGTGAAAAGAGCGAGGGAGAGATGCTTACGCTCGCTGGTTTTCTTTCCTTCTGTTCTGTGGATGTTTTTTTTTTCTTTCATTCTTTGGCACAGTTTGCGTTGCTGCTGGTTGCATATTAATGAGAACCTTGGACTATGAGAGTGCTTGTATCGATATTAGTGTCCACGCTGAGCTAATTGCCGAGATATGTAAACATTTGCCACACCAATTAACTGAATACTTGCGCTCAATGAAATCGCTGTGTGTAGTGTAATTTCATCATTGTGGAATAGTGCTGAGCGATTAACCAAATTATTGATGTATTTTTGGTTATGATTACTAAGGAATAAAATAATAGAAAATCATCACATTTAAAAAGTTAGAAGACAATGGAATGTTTTGGCAATTGAATGTTCTCAATATTTGGCTTTAGAATTTTGATAAAAACGCTCAAAAATAATTGTAAGTATCATCATTCAAATCGGAAACCGTGTTTTTTTGTTTTTTACCTAATGGAACCGACCTCAAAAAGCATTATGCATTATACAGTAAAGGTTTAATGTGTATTAATTAATAATATAATACTAATTCAAGTTAGTATTGCTGGAAACAGTTTTAAAATACCCGTATTTGGTTCATAGTAGGTATCGGGAGGATTGGAGTGTTGATTATATGTTCCTCCCATGGCTATAATCAATCTACAGGCGTTAGCTATTACTTAAGCTTCCATAATAGTGCTGGGCGATTAGCGCTTTTTGATGTCAGTTCCGTTTCTGTTAATAAAACAGTTTTTGATTTAGGTTAAAACAATATATAATACTAATTTCAATAGCTAACACTTGTAAATTGATTATACATACTCATGTGGACACCTGCTTGTCGAACATCTCATTCCAAAATCATGGCCATTTTAATATAGAGTTGGTCTCCCCTTTGCTGCTATAACAGCCTCCACTCTTCTGGAAAGGCTTTCCACCAGATGTTGCAACATTGCTGCGTGGACTTGCTTCCATTCAGCCACGCGTAATTGGTGAGGTCGGATACTGATGTTAGGCCTGTCTCGCAGTTGGCGGTCCAATTCATCCCAAAGGTGTTTGATGGGGTTGAGGTTAGGGCTCTGTGCAGGCCAGTCAAGTTCTTCCACACCGATCTTGACAAACCATTTCTGTATGGACCTCGCTTTGTGCACAGGAGAATTGTCATGCTGGAACAGGAAAGGGCCTTCACCAAACTGTTTCCACTAAGTTGGAAGCACAGAATCGTCTAGAATGACATTGTATGCTATAGTGTTAAGATTTCCCTTCACTGGAACTAAGAGGCCTAGACTGAACCATGAAAAACTGCTCCAGACCATTATTCCTCCTCCAACAAATATACAGTTGGCACTATGCATTTGGGCAGGTAGCGTTCTCCTGGCAGCCGCCAAGCCCAGATTCGTCCGTCGGACTGCCAGATGGTGAAGCGTGATTCATCACTCCAGAGTCCAATGGCGGCGAGCTTTACACCACTCCAGTCGACACTTGGCATTGCGCATGGTGATCTTAGGCTTGTGTGCAGTTGTTCTGCCATGGAAACCCATTTCATGAAGCTCCAGACAAACAGTTATTGTGCTGACATTGCTTCCAGTGGCAGTTTGGAGTGTTGCAACCGAGGATACTTGTGTGTGTATATATTGTGTATAATCAACGCTCCAATCCTGTCGATACCTACAGTAAAGCATACAGCATAAACATGGCAAATTGCATTTTACAGTTTAATTGTAAAACAAAAAACACATTTTGGTCCTGCAAGTCAGCTTTTATCTGTTTATATCTAGGCCTACAACATTAAATAAAACAAAACCCTAAAAGGTGATTTAGATTTGAAATAAGGGGCTTTATTATTGTTTCATATCCAGGACCACTTAGTGTGGAATTGCCTTCTAATTTCCTCATTGAGAAGATTGCAGTCGAGTGTTGGAGTCAACACAGTTTCATTGATTTTGTTTTTACTTCCTCAAATGGAGATAAAGACCCGGCGGGTGAACATCTCATCACTCAGATAGCACAG
The DNA here is from genome assembly GCF_045679555.1 of Salvelinus alpinus. Lineage (NCBI taxonomy): Eukaryota > Metazoa > Chordata > Actinopteri > Salmoniformes > Salmonidae > Salvelinus > Salvelinus alpinus. Next base: position 3,454,487 of record NC_092118.1, on the reverse strand, counting down.
CATTGATTGTCTAATTTAGTTGTTGAAAAAATAAGCTAATCAAGAGAAACACAGCGTACACCGTCACTGTGTCACTGGCAACTCACAATACCCTATAATGTCAAAGTGGAATTATGTTTTTCTAAATGTATACAAATTAATTAAAATGAAAAGCTGAAATGTCTTGAGTCAATAAGTATTCAACCCCTTGTTATGGCAAGCCTAAATAAGTTTGGGGATAAAAATGGGCAAGTCAAATAATAAGTAGCATGGATTCTGTGTGTAATAATAGTGTTTAACATGATTTTTTAAATCACTGCCTGTACCTCACACATTATCTGTAAGGTCCCTCAGTCGAGCAGTGAATTACAAACACAGAATCAACCACAAAGACCAGGGATGATTTCCAATGTGTTCCAAAGAAGGGCCCCTATTGGAAAATGGGTAAAAAAAGCAGACATTGATTATCCCTTTGAGCATGGTGAAGTTATTAATTACACTTTGGATGGTGTATCAACACGTCCAGTCACTACAGAGATACAGGTGTCCTTTCTTACTCAGTTGCTGGAGAGGAAGGCAACTGCTTAGGGATTTCACCATGAGGCCAATGGTGACTTTAAAACAGTTAGTTAGTTAGTTAACTGAGAATGGATCAACAACATTGTAGTTACTCCACAATACTAACCTAATTTACAGAGTGAAAATAAAAAAGCCTGTACATAATAAAGATATTCCAAAACACGCATCAAAGGCACTAATGTAATACTGCAAAACATTTCCTGAATAGAAAGTGTTATGTTTGGGGCAAATACAACACATTACTGCGTACCACTCTCTATACTTTCAAGCATAGTGGTGGCTGCATCATGTTATGGGTATGCTTGTAATTGTTAAGATATGCAGTTTTTCAGGATAAAAAGAAACAGAATGAAGATAAGCATAGCAAAATCTTAGAGGAAAACTTGGTTCAATCTGCTTTCCACCAGACACTGGGAGAAGAATTCACCTTTCAGCAGGACATTAACCTACAACGCAAGGCCAAATCTACACTGGAGTTGCTTACCAAGAAAACAGTGAGTTCCTGAGTGGCCGAGTTAGTTTTGACTTAAATCTGCTTGAAAATCTGTGTCAAGACCTGAAAATTATGTTTTCACTTTGTCATAATGGGGTATTGTGTTTAGATGGGTGAGAGAAACACATATTTAATCAATTTTGAATTCAGGCTGTAACACAACAAAATGTGGAATAAGTCAAGGGGTATGAATACTTTCTGAAGGCACTGTATAACCTCTAACGAGTCACCAACCCTGATCCGGGAGCACCCCCCACCACCCCCCCACTGAGTAGCATAGCTAGCATAGCGTCACAAGTAACTTGTAGCATCTAAATATCATTAAATCACAAGTCCAAGACACCAGATGAAAGATACAGGTCTTGTGAATAAAGCCACCATTTCAGATTTTTAAAATGTTTTACAGGAAAGACACAATATGTAAATCTATTAGCTAACCACGTTAGCAAAGGACACGATTTTTTTACTCCCAACAGTTTTTTCCTGCGTCAGTAGCTATCACTAATTCGACTAAATAAAAATATATATAGCCACTAACCAAGAAACAACTTCATAAGATGACAGTCTGATAACATATTTATGGTATAGCATAGTTTTTGTTTTTGAAAAATGTGCATTTTTCAGGTATAAATCACAGTTCTACATTGCAGCTGCAATCTGAAATAGTGCTGACCCAGCCAGAACAATTACAGAGACCAACGTCATATAACGAATTACTCATCTTAAAACATTTCAGAAAAATACACAGCGTACAGATATTGAAAGCCCAACATCTGGTGAATCCAAACAATATTTCAGATTTATTAAATGTTTTATAACGAAAACAAAATGTAGCGCTAAATTAGCATAGCTATACCAGGCAGATTCGGCTGGGCGCCCACGGCCAGTTCACATGCACAACAGATATGATATAACATCGTAAATTGGGTCTTACTATGGCTGATCTTTCATCAGAATGTTGATCAAAGTGTCCTTTGTCAAGATGAGTCGTTGGTTGCGTTCAGAATGGTTCCTTTCCCACTCCATTTAGCACAGGTACTGGTCGAGTGGCACGGATTTCTCAAACGATAATAAAATCAGACAACGGAACACCGCAAAACTCCCGAAAAAATTCAAATAATCTGATTAAACTATATTGAAAAAACATACATTACGATGATCTGGTCACATGTATCAAACAAACTTCGAGACGGAGATAATAATGGCCGTACAACAGAAGACAATCGCAGCTCCAAATCGCACGATATAGAGAACCGGAAGTTGTCGGTCACGCCAAAGAATTAGCTCTCATTTCACGTCAGTCCCAGATAAACAAGATATTTTTCCTCTGACGTCCTCTTGTCACCCAGAGGAAGGCCAATGAGGTGTGTTTCGGGTCATAGGGGGCACGACCATATATAGGCAGAGCGTTGAAGCTGGCATAACACATCTTGCTTTTTTCTTCTTGGTCAGGGAAAGTGCTGTCAAATGACTTCTGTATCACTCAGAGACAAAATTGAAACGGTTTTAGAAACTAGAGATTGTTTTCTTTCCAATGGTATTATTTATATGCATATAGTAAGAGCAATAATTGAATAAGAGGCAGTTTAATCTGTAGAGCAAATTATGCTAATAGAAAATAGCACCCCCTGTATTCTCAAGAAGTTTAACTTAAGCCAAGTGAGACATGTTTGCGAAGATGTTTTCCGCCTGTCTCTCTGGTCTTTAACCTTTTCACATGTGAGTTCTAAATACCTCTAACGGTCACCCCGGTGTAAGTTTTTTTTTATGCACATGATGTCAGAATACGCTCACTTTTCCAAAATTTGATTGTTACGCAACATGACAGTTAATCCGCGCTGCCATCAAACCGAGACACGCTGCCTGCTTTAATTTCTAGGCGGTTTCAACTTGTCCATTTCAAATGATTTTCGAACAGTTTGAATTGTGTGTTCCGCCTCCTCATAAAAGTAGGCCATTTCACTTTTGTGGACAATTATCATTTTTGGCTTTACTGAGCCGGACAAACTTCCCCAAGCACTTCCCATTGTTTCCGCAGATCAAGTATGCAGACATTTGCACATCTCCAGTCAGAACAGGACCTGCACAAACTGTTTCACATTTTCTGGCTGGTGCCCACATTGCCTTCATTGTTGTTTTCCTTACTACATGATGATAACTTTGGACGTGTGCGTTCCTATGAAAGTAAGTACCTTATTACGTTATTTTAGTTTCTGCATGTCGTTTCTACTGTAGCTCACTATCTTTGGACAATAAAACATGTGTGTATTCTTTATAACCACGGACATGCAAGGTACTTATTGCTTAACCTTTATGGTGTTATACTCAATTGTGCTTATGTAGCTAGCTACATTCTTCTATTAGCTCTGTAAAACAATGCTAATTGCGTCAGAAGTATTAGCTTGTTGTCTTTTGAAGATACCTTGACCTTATGACCATGGTTTGTTTTAATTTGGCCTGTTTAGCATAGCTCTGTTCTGCCCTTCCCCCTTGTGGAGTACAACAGTTACTGTTTCTTACGTTATATATCTCATATCTGTGATTTTGTCAATGCAATTTATTCCTTTTATAGCAGTGTTATGTTACTTTGTAATTGTTTTATTGCTGTATCTTGATATTGTATTCTAATGACTAATAATTATTTTTGATTCTGTACTTTCAGAAACCACACACAAAGTATTGAACATTATTTGCCAATTATTTGTCAATATCATAACTGGAGCTTGACATTTTGAAGCTGATGATTGAAGCCAGCTTTTGCATGCTAGCAACATATTGTTTGAGCGTACACTCGTTAACTGTTTTACGATGAAAACACAGCAAGAAAACACATAGGCCTATATGTAAATGTTGCTGGTGGTTAAACAACAACTTTTTTTACTAGATAAAAAAAACTTCACGAACGTATGAATATGCATAACCCATATTTAATATTCATGCAGTGATTGAACAACTGAATTTCCTCCCCCCATCTCTAAAGGCATATAATGGAACTCTACTTCCAATTACAAAAAATCCCTTGTTCAGTAATTATCTCACCTGTTAGTTGGCTGTGAACTATGTGGCCATTGAGGGCAGCAGTGTCAGATGGAAAAATATCTTCTTATACCACTTGGTAGTTTTCCGAGCGCATTCCACAAAGCTGTGTATCATGTCCCCCTTATCCACTGTTCACATTTTGAGGTTAAAGTCAAGCACACAGTCTGGTTTGATCTTTCTCTCCCGTCAGGTGGTCCACCTCCCCTGTGGCCGACATGGTTGCTGTATGAACAGTGGAGAGGACATGGACGTCTCGTTTGTCATGCCACTTTACAGCCAGCTGTTAACCATTCTCCTTGAACTCCACTTCCCCTCTCTGCATCTTCCTTCATCCGAATGCCGGCATCCCCTTTCTGTTCGACCCTGTGCTGTTGGAGAGCAGATGCTGGAAGAGTGTGGGGACTGCTGTACCAATTGTCCACATACAAAGTGTGTCCCTTGCCAAGATGAGGAGCCAGCATGGTCATCACCACCAACCTGGACACCCCAAGCCCCTCATAATGTTTAATGTCAGTGGTGGAACCTGTGTAGACTATAATGTCCTGGACAAATCATGTCTTCACGCCGCACATGACAAAGAACTTGACCCCAAACCTGTGCCTTTTGGAGGGAATATATTGACGGAACGCCAGCCAACCCTTCCATAACATCAGGGACTCATCAATGCATAAGTCATGGTATGGCACAAAGACCTAACCAAATGCTGATGTCAGGTTGGTAAGAACAGAAATTATTTTGTGTAACGGGTCATTTAGGTTGGCAGCAGCATTGTTGACGAAATGCAGGCATCGCAGCAGAACTAGGAAGTGGTATTGGAAAAAGAAGGTGGCAAAGAACGGAGTTGATAACATTGGATCTGTGCTTCAGTATTCTCCAAGGGAGCTCTTCTTTACTATTCCCATTAGGACTGTCACCAGGATGGTATACATTTCACTAATTGTGGTTGTCACCCATTTAGAGTTTGCCCCTCACTCCTGGCTCGCTCTTCTCCTGTAGCTCCAAGGTGTAGTTATTGGTCTCCTCTACTTTGTCTCCCACCAGCTCCTCTGTCAGAAACGGCAAGGAGCTTTGCACTCCAGACTGAGACTCATCAAAGCAAACGGCAGGGCCAGGAGGGGTGAAATGGTTGAAGGCCTTCCAGCTACAACAGACCTCCTGTACTTCATTCACTGTCGGTCTGTCTACATCACCACCAGCATCTTCAAAGGGACCTGGGACTTCGTCAGTGGGCAAGGTGTCCTCAGATTCAGGGTTCTCAATGGATACAAGGTCGGGGGGGCAGCTCCTCAGAATCTGATTCCTGACTTTCATATTCAGACTCATTGTCAGAATTTATAAAATTGCAATTTTTTCCGCATTTGTGAGTTGCCTCCTTTTTGAAAGACATTGCTAATGCTACAGCTTAGCCCACTAGCTACATACATGTGAGCCGTTTCAGTAAACTAAGTGGCTTGCGAAAGTATTCACCACCCTTGGCATTTTTCCTATTTTGTTGCCTTACAACCTGGAAATAAAATAGATTTTTGGGGGGGTTGTATAACTTCTCACGAGTCACCAACCCTGATCCGGTAGCACCCCCCACCCCCCACCCCACTGAGTAGCATAGCTAGCATAGCGTCACAAGTAACTTGTAGCATCTAAATATCATTAAATCACAAGTCTAAGACACCAGATGAAAGATACAGGTCTTGTGAATAAAGCCACCATTTCAGATTTTTAAAATGTTTTACAGGGAAGACACAATATGTAAATCTATTAGCTAACCACGTTAGCAAAGGACACGATATTTTTACTCCCAACAGCCTTTTCCTGCGTCAGTAGCTATCACTAATTCGACGAAATAAAAATATATATAGCCACTAACCAAGAAACAACTTCATAAGATGACAGTCTGATAACATATTTATGGAATTGCATAGTTTTTTTTTTTTAAATGTGCATTTTTCAGGTATAAATCACAGTTCTACATTGCAGCTGCAATCTGAAAAGGTGCCGACCAAGCCAGAACAATTACAGAGACCAACGTCATATAACGAATTACTCATCTTAAAACATTTCAGAAAAATACACAGCGTACAGATATTGAAAGCCCAACATCTGGTGAATCCAAACAATATTTCAGATTTATGAAATGTTTTATAACGAAAACAAAATGTAGCGCTAAATTAGCATAGCTATACCAGGCAGATTCGGCTAGGCGCCCACGGCCAGTTCACATGCACAACAGATATGATATAACATCGTAAATTGGGTCTTACTATGGCTGATCTTTCATCAGAATGTTGATCAAAGTGTCCTTTGTCAAGATGAGTCGTTGGTTCCGTTCAGAATTGTTCCTTGCCCACTCCATTTAGCACAGGTACCGGTCGAGTGGCACGGATTTCTCAAACGTAAATACAATCCGACAACGGAACACCGCAAAACTCCCGGAAAAATTCAAATAATCTGATTAAACTATATTGAAAAAACATACATTACGATGATATGGTCACATGTATCAAACAAAATTCGACACGGAGATAGTTTTCATACATAACGCCAGCAAAACAGTACACAATCGCAGCTCAAATTCGAGCGATTCAGTAAACCGGAAGTTGTCGGTCACGCCAAAGAAATGGGTCCTATTTCACGTCAGTCCCAGATAAACAATGAATTTCTCCTCTGACGTCCTCTTGACAACCAGAGGAAGGCGAATGAAGTGTGTTTCTGGTCATAGGGGGCACGACCATATATAGGCAGAGCTTTGAAGCCAGCATAACACATCTTGATTTTATGTTCTTGGTCATGGAAAGTGCTGTGAAATGACTTCTGTATCACTCAGAGACAAAATTGAAACGGTTTTAGAAACTAGAGACTGTTTTCTTTCCAAAGGTATTATTTATATGCATATAGTAAGAGCAATAATTGAATAAGAGGCAGTTTAATCTTTAGAGCAAATTATGCTAATGCGAAAATAGCACCCCCTGTATTCTCAAGAAGATAACTTGATTTACACAACATGCCTACCACTTTGAAGACGCACAATCTTTTTATTGTGAAACAAACAAGAAATAAGACAAAAAACCTCATAACTATTCACCCCCCCAAAGTCCATATATTGTAATCCACCTTTTACAGCAATTACAGCTACAAGTCTCTTGGGGTATGTCTCTATAAGCTTGGCACATCTAGCCACTGGGATTTTAGCCCATTCCTCAAGGAAAAACTGCTCCAGCTCCTTCAAGTTGGATGGGTTCTGCTGGTGTACAGCAATCTTTTAAGTCATACCACAGATTCTCAATTGGATTGAGGTCTGGGCTTTGACAAGGCCATTCCAAGACATTTAAATATTTCCCCATAAACCACTCAAGTTTGGCTTCAGCAGTATGCTTAGGATCAATGTCCTGCTGGAAGGTGAACCTCCGTCCCATTCTCAAATCTCTGGAAGACTGAAACAGGTTTCCCTCAAGAATTTCCCTGTATTTAGCACCATCCATCATTCCTTCAATTCTGACCAGTTTCACAGTCCCTGCCGATGAAAAACATGATGGTGTTCTCGGGGTGATGGGAAGTGTTGGGTTTGCGCCAGACATAGCGTTTTCCTTGTCTCATCTGACCAGAGTACCTTCTTCCATATGTTTGGGGAGTCTCGCACATGCCTTTTTGCTTATTTTTCTTTAAGCAATGGCTTTTTTTTTGTTGCTTTGACCCCTTTTTTCTCCCCAATTTCGTGGTATCCAATTGGTAGTAGTTACAGTCTTGTCTCATCGCTGCAACTCCCATACGGACTCGGGAGAGGCGAAGGTCGAGAGCCATGTGTCCTCCGAAACACAACCCAACCAAGCCACACTGCCCATCCAACCCGGAAGCCAGTCGCACCAATGTGTCGGAGGAAACACCGTACACCTGGTGACCTGGTCAGTGTGCACTACGTCCGGCACACCACAGGTGTAGCTAATGCGCGATGAGAAAAGGATATCTCTGCTGGCCAAACCCTCCCTAACCCGGACAACGCTGTGCCAATTGTGTGCCGCCCCATGGGCCTCCCTGTCGCGGCCGGCTGCGACAGAGCCTGGACTCGAACCCAGAATCTCTGGTGGCACAGCCTTAGACCACTGCGCCACCTGGGAGGCCCAGCAATGGATTTTTTTTGGCCACTCTTCCGTAAAGCCCAGCTCTGTGGAGTGTACGGCTTAGAATGGTCCTATGGACAGATACTCTAATCTCCATTGTGGAGCTTTGCAGCTCCTTCAGAGTTATCTTTGGTCTCTTTGTTGCCTCTCTGATTAATGCCCTCCTTGCCTGGTCTGTGAGTTTTGATGGGCGGCCTTCTCTTGACAGGTTTGTTGTGGTGCCATTTTCTTTCCATTTTTAAAAACTTGATTAAATGGTGCTCCGTGGGATGTTCAAAGTTTTGGATATTTTTTTGAACCCAACACTGATCAGTACTTATCCACAACTTTGTCCCTGAGCTCCTTGGTCTTCATGGTGCCGATTGCTTGGTGGTGTTGCAGACTCTGGGGCCTTTCAGAACAGGTGTATATATACTGAGATCATGTGACAGATCATGTGACACTTAGATTGCACAAAGGTGGACTTTATTTAACTAATTATATGACTTTTGAAGGTAATTGGTTGCACCAGATCTTATTTAGAAGCTTCGTAGCAAAGGGGGTAAATACATACAGTATGCACGCACGCACGCACCACTTTTTCCGTAATTTTTATTTTTTTATTTTTTTGCCAGTTCTTTTTTTAATTTCACTTCACCAATTTGGACTATTTTGTGTATGTCCATTACGTGAAATCAAAATTAAAATCCATTTAAATTACAGATTGTAATGCAAAAATAATTGAAAAATGCGAAGGGGTGTGAATACTTTTGCAAGGCACTGTATGTCGCAGGTCACTTATAACGATGTACACTGAGAGTCGGGAAGCAAGTTCAGGGAGTGAATACATTTAATAAATAAATTAACAAAACAATAAACACAAACAGCGAACCGACATGAAACAGGAACAATGACGACTGGGGAAGAAACCGAAGGGAGTGACGTATAAAGAGCAGGTAATCAAAGAGGTGATGGAGTCCACGTGTGTGTCATTATGCGCATAACTCTGGTGACAGGTGTGCCACTTAACGAGCAGCCTGGTGACCTAGAGGCCAAAGTGTGAGCACACATAACATCACTACTTCACACGAGAGCCATTTGAACATATTCTTTTTTTTTTAGCAATGTGTTTTTGGGCAGAAATGCCTTCTGGAACATGTGCATTTTCATATGCCTTAATAACAAACGTGTATGCCATCTGTGAATACAAATACAATTGTTAAATTACGAGCCTAGATGGTTTAGCCTCAGAAAAAAACGGCAACCTTCCTGCTAGCCATGATTGGCTGAGATAATGAGTGGGCTGGACATGCCGAGAGATGAGTTGGGATTGGTCTGCCATATAGCATGCTTCCTGTCCATTTGAGCTGGTCAGTATGTCTAGGTAATCCTGTCTAACGCTCCTTTAAAAAAAACATATTTCTTAGTAGAACTGCGGACCACTTTCTGGAGGACTGAGTTTTGAAATCAGTGGAATTCAAGTTTCAAAACTAAGGAGATGGAGAAAACACCTGTCTCCAGATTACATTTTCAAACTAAGGGCAACCATGGCATCTATGACAGGGAGAAGCATCCAACCATAATGTATATGGGTAAGATAGACTTGCCAGCTACATTTTCAGATATTACACACTCATAATTTTTACAATCGTTTTCATTTCAAGTTAAAGTATAGCAAGTTAAAGTGTTAGCAAGTTAAAATTGTGTGAAAGATCTTATTATTTGTATCTCAGAGCCATTTGCTTGGCTAGTTATAGCCTGATTTTAGCGAGTTAACATTGAACCTGATTGGTTAGCTACCTGTAGATTCATGCAGGGTAGTAACATCATGAGATGGGATTATGGTTCATTGTTTACCTAGCTAGCTAGCTACATGTCTTCACAAAAGATTCAACTATGCAAGTCACATTTTCGGGTGCGTTTGTAAATTCAGTCTGACCATCTACTCCGATTTCAGAGTACTCTTGTCTGATTGTGCCAGAGTGCAGAATAACTGCACAATTTACGAACTCTCAGCAACAGTTGAATATGGCCAGTGTCAGTAAACGTCAGCAAAAAAGCGTAAATAAATCGTTGCCGGTAGCACAGTCAGTCACCAACACTTTGGATAACATGAAAATAGCCTATCCAGCTCTGCTAGGGTGAGTAAAATGGTCAGTGGGTGTTCTCTCATTTGTGTCTGGAAGTAGCTAGCAAGCTAACCAATGTTTAAATAAAAAAAAATGTATTCAACCTTTTTTTAACAGGCAGATAAGAACAAATTCTTATTTACAATGTTAGCCATAGTGAGGTCAGAACGCTCGGATCAACCCTACTGATGGGCCAGAGTGTCCAATTTGCGCTCTGAACACACCGAGAGTGAAACGTTTTGAATTTACGAACGGGCAATCTGACAGCACAGTTGCAGTCACCAACGCCCTGGATAACATAACAGCCTAACCAGCTCTGCTTGGGCGAGGAATGTTTAGTGAGATGTTCTCTCATTCGCGTCTGGAAGTAGCTAGCCAGTTAGCTTGGGTGCTTGACTGCTGTTAATACAGAATGCTCGAATCAACCGTTAAAGAGATGGGTCGGGCTAAAGCTTAAGAGGGTGTGAACCATGCTGAATGGGTGTCAACAACAAATAGCTTTCCAGTTGGTACCAAAGCATTCAAATGCCATTTTCTCAAAAGTGAGTTTACAAGTTTGTCAACTTTCAAAGCAGAATTACTTTCCCATTGTTCCTCAAATGCAGTGTATGATATACAATTTTGTAGCTCTGTCTTTGCATAAAAGCAATGTAAAAAACACAATTTCAAAAGACCTGACTCAAGGTGGTCGGTCACACATAAACAACACTGAATGGCTCTAATTGGGTGTCAGAGGTTACATGCTTGACCGCCGGCACAAGCCATGTTTGTTGACATACATTGCATTCTGGGTTTCATTTAAATGTCAGTCGGACCAAACAAATGAGGTGAGGGAGGGTTCACTCATCTTTTGAGTAAACTTCTGGATGTTAACGATGGCAGACGACACACGCCCTTCAACAAGCATACTGCAAAAAGACCAAACTCATCTTGTCTCTTATTTTTGGTTGACGTGAAAAAACAAACATGGCAGCGCCTTCAAACTACCCATCGTCTGATTACTTTCAATTTATAGAAAGTGTTTTTACTCAATTATTTTGATCAATGGTTAGCTCACCTGTGATGCTCCCGAGTGACGCAGCGGTCTAAGGCACTGCATCTCAGTGCTAGAGGCGTCACCACAGACCCTGGTTCGATTCCAGGCTGTATCAAAACCAGCCGTGATTGGGAGTCCCATAGGGCGGCACGCAACTGGCCCAGCGTCATCCGGGCTAGGCCGTCTTTGTAAATAAGAATATGTTCTTAACTGACTTGCCTAGTTAAATAAAGGTAAAATAAAAATGTGAGGAATTATAAATAGTTTTAGCTAATTCATGTTGTGGTTTCTGTCAGACGAGTTATCTAAATATTGTGGTATGCTGTAGCTCTGAACTAGAGGTTGACCGATTAATCGGAATGGCCGATTAATTAGGGCCAATTTCAAGTTTTCATAACAATCGGTAATCAGCATTTTTGGACACTGATTGTGGCCGATTACATTGCACTCCACGAGGAGACTGCGTGGCAGGCTGACTACCTGTTACGTGAGTGCAGCAAGAAGCCAAGGTAAGTTTTTAGCTAGCATTTAACTTATCTTATAAAAAACAATCAATCTTAACATAATCACTAGTTATGGTTGATTATATTACTCGTTTATCTAGTTTGTCCTGCGTTGCATATAATCGATGCGGTGCCTGTTAATTTCTCATCGAATCACAGCCTACCTCGCCAAATGGGTGATGATTTAACAAGCGCATTCGCGAAAAAAAGCACTGTTGTTGCACCAATGTGTACCTAACCATAAACATCAATGCCTTTCTTTAAAAGCAATACACAAGTATAGATTTTTAAACCTGGATATTTAGTTAATATTGCCAGCTAACATTAATTTCTTTTAACTAGGGAAATTGTGTCACTTCTCTTGCGTTCCGTACAAGCAGAGTCAGGGTATATGCAGCAGTTTGGTCCACCTGGCTCGTTGTGAACTGTGTGAAGACCATTTCTTCCTAACAAAGACCATAATTAATTTGCCAGAATTGTACATAATTATGACATAACATTAATTGAAGGTTGTGCAATGTAACAGTAATATTCAGATTTAGGGATGCCACCCGTTAGATAAAATACGGAACGGTTCCGTATTTCACTTTTTCTTCGAAATAATACTTTCCGGATTTGACCATATTAATGACCTAAGGCTCGTATTTCTGTGTGTTATTATGTTATAATTAAGTCTATGATTTGATATTTGATAGAGCAGTCTGACTGAGCAGTGGTAGGCAGCAGCATGCTCGTAAGCATTCATTCAAGCAGCTCTTCGCTGTGCTTCAAGCATTGAGCTGTTTATGCTCAGACTTCAAGCCTATCAACTCCCGACATTAGGCTGGTGTAACCGAAGTGAAATGGCTAGTAGGTTAGCGGGGTGCGCGCTAATAGCGTTTCAATCGGTGACGTCACTCGCTCTGAGACCTTGAAGTAGTTGTTCCCCTTGAAGTAGTTGTTCCCCGCGGCTTTTGTGGAGCGATAGGTAACGATGCTTCGAGGGTGGCTGTTGTCGATGTGTCCCTGGTTCGAGCCCAGGTAGGGGCGAGGAGAGGGACGGAAGCTATGCTGTTACACTGGCAATACTATAGTACCTTTAAGAACATCCAATAGTCAAAGGTATATGAAATGCAAATGGTATAGAGAGAAATAGGCCTATAATTACTATAATAACTATAACCTAAAACTTCTTACCTGGGAATATTGAAGACTCATGATAAAAGGAACCACCAGCTTTCATATGTTCTCATGTTCTGAGCAAGGAACTTAAACGTTAGCTTTTTTACATGGCACATATTGCACTTTTTCTTTCTTCTCCAACACTTTGTTTTTGCATTATTTAAACCAAATTGAACATGTATCATTATTTATTTGAGGCTAATTTATTGACGTATTATATTAGGTTAAAATAAAAGTGTTCATTCAGTATTGTTGTAATTGTCATTATTACAAATAAATACATAAATAAATAGGCCGATTACTCAGTATCGGCTTTTTTTGGTCCTCCAATAATCGGTATCGGCGTTGAAAAATCATAATCGGTCGACCTCTAGTCTGAACATTGCATCCAAAAATAAACTGGCCACATTCAGGACATAACTTTGTAAGGACTGTGTTTGTGCAAAATGTTTCTGTGAAAAAACATTGTGGCTAGCTCAAAAGCTGACTGTTGCGCCACTCGAAACTGGACTTTCTAAATAAGAGTTTTAATCAAACCGGTTTGAGCGTACGCTGCAGGGACCACTGCAGAATGATCACACCCGTTTGTTGGTACGTGTGAAAAGGTTAAGAAGATTGGGATGTTGCAGAGTAAATCTAAAGATATCCTAATGTTAAGTCGGTGCCTTTAATGCCTTTAACTTCTTGTCAATATATCAATAAGGGGGCGCGAATAATAGGACTCAACATTTTCCACAGAAATACGAAATAACATCATAAATTGTTCTTACTTTTTCTGAGCTTCCATCAGAATCTTGTACAAGGAGTCCTTTGTCCAGAATAAATCGTTGTTTGGTTTTAGAATGTCCTTCTCTCCTGTCGAATTCGCTCCACAAGGCTAGCCAATGTTGATGACGTTCCCAATTTCTCTCGACGCAGAGAACGGAAAACTCCAAAAGTCCCATTAAACGTTGAATAAACTGATGAAACTCGGTTGAAAAAACCTACTTTATGATGTTTTTCTAATATCTATCAAATAAAAACAGAGCCGGAGATATTAGCCGTGTATACCGAACGCTTATCATAAGACAACATGGAGGCACTTCCCGCGCCTAGGTAGAGAAAGGAAATTCTGGTCACGTCATTCCAAGAGCTCTTGTTCGACCTCAGATCAAGCTAGACACCTAGCAGGCACCTTCCACTGCCTGTTGATATCTAGTGGAAGGCGTATGCAGTGCATGCATATCCATAAATATTAGGCAATTGAATAGGCAGGCCCTGGAACAGAGCATCGTTTTCAGATTTTTCACTTCCTGTTTGGAAGTTTGCTGCAAAATGAGTTCTGTTTTACTCACAGATATAATTCAAACAGTTTTAGAAACTTGAGAGTGTTTTCTATCCAATAGTAATAATAATATGCATATTGTACGATCTAGAATAGAGTACGAGGCCGTTTAAATAGGATTTTTTCCCAAAGTGAAAACAGCGCCCCCTATTCACAAGAAGGTAAACCTGGTTTGCTGTTCATTATACCAACATTAGATGGAACAGAGTTCCATGCCAAAATTGTTCTATATAATACTGTATGCTTTCTTGAATTTGTTCTGGATCTGTGGACTGTGAAAAGACCCCTGGTGGCATGTCTGGTGGGTTAAGTGTGTGTGTCAGAGTTGTGTGTAAATTAACTAGGCAATCAATTTGGGATTTTCAACACATTGTTTCTTTTCAAAATAAGTGATGCAGTCACTCTCCTCAACTCTTAGCTAAGAGAGACTGGCATGTATAGTTTTTATATCAGCCCTCTGATTGCAATGAAAAGCAAGACGTGCCGCTCTGTTCTGGGCCAGCTGCAATTTAACTAGGTCTTTCCTTGCAGCACTTGACCACACGACTGGACAAGAATCAAGATTAGACAAAACTAGAGCCAGAAGGACATTTTGGAGTGTGGTGTCAAAGCAGAGCATCTCTTTATTATGGACAGACCTTTCCCCATCTTTACAACCATTGAATCTACAGTACAAGTCAAAAGTTTGAACACACCTACTCATTCAAGGGTTTTTCTTTATTTTTACTTTTTTTCTACATTGTAGAATAATAGTGACGACATCAAAAATATGAAATAACACATGGAATGATGTAGTAACCAAAAGTGTTAAATCAAAATGTATTTATATTTGAGATTCTTCAAAGTAGCCAACCTTTGCCTTGATGGCAGTTTTACACACGCTTGGCATTCTCTCAACCAGCTTCACCTGGAATGCTTTTACAACACTCTTAGAGGTCCCACATATGCTGAACACTTGTTGGCTGCTTTTCCTTCACTCTACAGTCCAACTCATCCCAAACCATCTCAATTGGGTTGAGGTCGGGTGATGTGGAGGCCAGGTCATCCGATGCTGCACTCCATCATTCTCCTTCGTCAAATAGCCCTTACACAGCCTGGAGGTGTGTTGGGTCATTGTCCAATTGACAAACAAATGATAGTCTCACGAAGCGCAAACCAGATGGGATGGCATATCGTTGCAGAATGCTGTGGTGACAATGCTGATAAGTCTGCCATGAATTGTAATTAATCACAGACAGTGTCATCAGCAACGCACCATCACACTTCCTCCTCCATGCTTCATGGTGGGAACCACACATGCCGAGATCATACGTTCACCTACTCTGCGTCTCACAAACAGACGGCGGTTGTAACCAAAAATCAAAAATTTGGACTGATCAGACCAAAGGAAGGATTTCCACCAGAATGAGTAGTTGTGTTCAAACTTTTGACTGGTCTGTACATGTTTTGACCATGACAGTTTACAATCTAATTAGTCTCCGTAACTTGTTCAACAGCCACACCATTCATTAACAGATTCAGCGGAGGTCTAGAACTTATGGAATGATTTGTACCAAATGCAATGCTCTTAGTTTTAGAGATGTTCAGGACCAGTTTATTCCACACATTCCAAAACACTATTAAGGGTTTCACTATTTGACTTCATTAGCTGTGGTTGCTGATGTGTGTATGGTTGAATCATCAGCATACATGGACACAGATGCTTTGTTTAATTACCAGTGGCAGGTCATTGGTAAAAATAGTAAAGAGTAGAGGGCCTAGAGAACTGCCCTGCGGTACACCACACTTTACATATTTGACATTAGAGAAGCTTCAATTAAAGAAAACCCTTTGAGTTCTATTAGATAGATTGCTTTCATTCCACGATATGGCAGAGGTTGAAAAGCCATAACCCAGGCTATGGTCAATAATATCAAAGGCTGTACTGAAATCTAACAGTACAGCTCCCACAATCTTCCTATTATCAATTTCTTTCAACCGATCATCAGTCATTTGTATCAGGGCAGAACATTGGGTGCCCTTCTCTATAAGCATGCTGAAAGTCAGTTGTAAAATGTGTTTACAGAGAAATAGCATTGTTTTTGGTCAAACACCATTTTTTTCAACAGTTTGCTAAGAGCTGCTAGCAAGCCGGCTCCTTATTAATCACATCAGACCAACAACTATTTTTAACATCATCCACATAAGTCACAGCAAAATCTGTTGTATGATCTCTTATACACTATTTTAGGCCCCTCTTTTAGAACTTTGGCTTTCCTGGATATAGTCACTATATTGTGATCACTGCATCCGA
Source organism: Salvelinus alpinus (assembly GCF_045679555.1). Taxonomy (NCBI): domain Eukaryota; kingdom Metazoa; phylum Chordata; class Actinopteri; order Salmoniformes; family Salmonidae; genus Salvelinus; species Salvelinus alpinus. Next base: position 3,437,860 of record NC_092118.1, on the reverse strand, counting down.
TGGGTACGGATACAGCTTTAGAACAAAGTTCAACAGTATTAGTTCAAATGTGATCGGATGATCTTGTTCCTGTAGTGTTTGTAAACATCCTGGTAAATTGATTAATAACCTGAACCAGATTACAGGCACTGGTTACAGTGAGAAGCTTCCTCTTGAGCGGACAGCTTGATGAAAACCAGTCAATATTCAGGTACCCAAGAAAGTAGACCTCTCTGTTTACATCACATTCACTTTCAAGCATTTCACACATATTATTTAAATATGGACTATTCGCACTTGGTGGCCTATAGCAACACCCCAAAAGAAAAAGGCTTTAGATGTGCCAAGTGAACCTGCAACCACAACACTTCAATATCACATGACATAAGATCTTCTAAGCCTTACAGGGATATGGCTCTGCATATTTACATCAACACCTCCCCCATAAGCATTTCTGTCTCTTCTATAGATGTTATGTCCTTATATTGCTACTGCTGTATCAGAGTCTCAGAAATGCCTAATATGTTAATGTCAGCTGATGTTACCAAGTTATTGATTTCATTAACCTTATTTCTAAGGCTACATATATTAATATGGGCTATTTTCAGCCCGTTCCTGGGTAGTTTATCAGAGATTGACATAATATGGAAAAGAGCAAACAAAGCAAGAGAAAACAATATACATTCAGCAGTTCATTAATCAATTGGTGTGTGTGTGTGTGTGTGTGCTGCCGGGTTGAAGCTACAAACCCATAGGTTTGGCTCACTCATCCCTTCCAGGCTTCTGGGAGGGAGGGAGGACAATGAGCCTGTCATAGCAGATTTAAGCAATGTCCACAAGCTCTCTGGCAGCTTTCATGGCTGGGATCAGTTATTTCCTCTTCTGGCGCACAGCTTCAGGATTGTCCTCGTTGAGGAAGATATACGTTCCTCTCAAGTTCTTGGCTCTTTCCAGAACAGCTACCTTGTCCTTGAACCTCAAGAACTTGACCGCTATCGGCCTGGGACTGTCACCTTGGCCGGTGGTGGGGTTTCCAGTCCTGTGGGCGCTCTCCACCTCAATTTTCCTTTGGTTCAATATCTCAGAGATCATTTCCCTCACTTTGTCCTTAGACTCCATCCAGGTCTCATGTGGAGATTCTGCAATTCTATCCACAACCATGTTATTCCGCCTTGATTGTCCCTCAATCATTTGTCCTTCATTGTTATCATGGATTCACATAAAGAACTGATGTCCTCTCTCAATGACTTACAGATTGCTGTCCTCTTGCCGTTCTCCTGTTTCAACTCATTAAGTTGACCCTGGAAGAACTGCAAGCTGTTCTTCAGGTCCTGGACCTTTCTGGTTAGGTCGTCCATTCTTTTATTAGTTGAATCCACCAGTATTTGGACAAAACACTTGAAGCAATGTTCTTGTTGTAAAAATGGCACTATTTTTGTTAGTTTAAAACAGGGGTGGGCAACTCCAGTCCGAGGGCCTGATTGATGTCACACTTTTTCTCCATCCCTAAAAAACACTGATTAATCAAATTGCATTCTAAACTGAATATCCTGATTAGGTGATTATTGTTAGATGTTAGATGTTAGATGTTAGATGGAGCTGGGGCAAAACTGTGACACCAATCAGGCCCCCAATAACTGGAGTTGCCCACCCCTGGTTTAAAAGATCCTTCACCTGTGATGGAGCGACACCACTGTCCTCAGCGGTACTCCCGCCGGCTTTGTTCTTTGTCATGGTAGCTAGAAACGTACAGTTGAAGTCGAAAGTTTACACACACTTATTTTTCACTCCACTCCACAAATGTATTTTTAACAAACTATAGTTTCGGGCAAATCGGTTAGGACATCTACTTCGTGCATGACACAAGTCATTTTTCAAACAATTGTTTACAGACAGATTATTTCACTCATAATTCACTGTATCACAATTCCAGTGGGTCAGAAGTTTACATACACTAAGTTGACTGTGCTTTTAAACAGCTTGGAAAATTCCAGAAAATGATGTCATGGCTTTAGAAGCCTCTGATAGGCTAATTGACAGTATTTGAGTCAATTGGAGGAGTACCTGTGGATGTATTTCAATGGCTACCTTCAAACTCAGTACCTCCTTGCTTGACATCATGGGTAAATCAAAAGAAATCAGCCAAGACCTCAGAAAAATAATTGTAGACCTCCACAAGTCTGAATCATCATTGGGAGCAATTACCAAATGCCTGAAGGTACCACATTCATCTGTACAAACAATAGTACGCAAGTATAAACACCATGGGACCACGTAGCCGTCATACCGCTCAGGAAGGAGACGTGTTCTGTCTCCTAGAGATGAACGTACTTTGGTGCGAAAAGTGCAAATCAATCCCGGAACAACAGCAAAGAACCTTGTGAAGATGCTGGAGGAAACGGGTACAAAAGTATCTATTTCCACAGTTAAACGAGTCCTATATCGACATAACCTGAAAGGCCGCTCAGCTTGGAAGAAGCCACTGCTCCAAAACCGCCACAAAAAATGCTAGACTACGGTTTGCAACTGCACATGGGAACAAAGATCGTACTTTTTTGAGAAATGTCCTCTGTTTTGATGAAACAAAAATAGAATTGTTTGGCCATAATGACCATCATTATGTTTGGAGGAAAAAGGGGAAGGCTTGCAAGCCGAAGAACACCATCCCAACCGTGAGGCACGGGGGTGGCAGCATCATGTTGTGGGGGTGCTTTGCTGCAGGAGGGACTGGTGCACTTCACAAAATAGATGAGGAATTGAAAATCATGTGGATATATTGAAGCAACATCTCAAGACATCAGTCAGGAAGTTAAAGCTTGGTCGCAAATTGGTCTTCCAAATGGACAATGACCGCAAGCATACTTCCAAAGTTGTGGCAAAATGGCTTACGGACAACAAAATCAAGGTATTGGAGTGGCCATCCCAAAGCCCTGACCTCAATCCTATAGAAAATGTGTGGGCAGAACTGAAAAAGCATGTGCAAGCAAGGAGGCTTACACACCTGACTCAGTTATACCAGCTCTGTCAGGAGGAATGGGCAAAATTCACCCAACTTATTGTGGGAAGCTTGTGGAAGTCTACCCAAAACATTTGACCTAAGTTAAACATTTTAAAAGGCAATGCTACCAAATACTAATTGAATGTATGTAAACTTCTGACCCACTGGGAATGTGATGAAAGAAATAAGAGCTGAAGCAAATCATTCTCTCTACAATTATTCTGACATTTCACATTCTTAAAATAAAGTGGTGATCCTAACTGACCTAAGACAGGGAATTTTTACTAGGATTAAATGTCAATAATTGTGAAAAACTGAGTTTAAATGTGTTTGGCTAAGGTGTATGTAAACTTCCGACTTCAACTGTATACCTCAATGACCTCGTACCCCTGCACATCGACTCGATACTGGTACCTCATGTATATTGCCAAGTTATCGTTATTCATTCCTTGTAAATATTTTTCTATTATTTAAAAAAAAATCTCTACATTGTAGGGAAGGGCCCGTGAGTAATATTTCACTGTTAGTCTACACCTGTTGTTTACGAAGCATGTGAAAAATAACATTTGATTTGATTTGAATGTGTTCCTCTTTTCACTTCTCAGTCAACATGCCTGGTAGTAATAAATAGTTGTGTTACTGTAGCAGCATGCCATTGGGAAATAAATTCTGAGATGGGGATTAGAGGCTGAATTGTCTTTTCTCTCTTTTCCCAGTATCAAAAACCTGTCCAAAACATGTGCCTCATACTGCGTACAAAGATTGCTCTACATTTCCCACTCTTCTCTTAGGCAGTTGATCAGTCACTGCCTCGAACAGTATCCTTACTGTATTATTTACAGTACTGTGACTGTCTACATCCCAAATGGCAAGCTATTCCCTATATAGTACACTACTAGTAGTGCATTATACAGAGAATATGGTGCCATTTGGGACACATATTAAGTCTACATCACAGTACTTTATCTGTAACTCTGTGCACGTTACTGTAGGTAATGTATTGTTGACCGTCTGCAAACATTGAACAAACGCCACAAAAACGAGATGAAAGTCAGCTGGATTAAAAGCCTCTCAGAGATCTGAGGGCACCTCAAGGCAATCCGTCATTTGGGTTTAGTTGAGGTTACAGGAGACGGAGCCTGCGTCCCAAATGTCACCCTACTGTTCATTCAGAAAGTATTCAGACCCCTTGACTCTTTCCACATTTTGTTACGTTAGAATTTATTTAAATTGCTTTTTCACCTCATCAATCTACACACCCCATAATAACAAAGCAAAAACAGATTTTTATTTGTCATAAAAGCAAGGGGAAAAACATCTGCATTGCCATTGATTTTAATCATTCATCCGCTGACTTCTTAATCAACGATGTGGACAGTATATGAATCACTAAACTCTGTAGCTCTTCCTCTCTGGGAAATTCAGTCACATGTGAGTTCTCTGGAGGCGAGTTCTGTTGAGGGAACATGCACAGATAATTCCTGCGTACAGCGACAGTTTTGCTTATCCAATCCTCCGTGTGCGATGTCTTTGCTCTTTCTTTCGGTTTCATTTCGGTGAATCGATGCTCCATTTGCTCAGACAAGGGAGGAGGGAAGCTCATGTGTTTGTGTTGCTTTTTCTATTTCTGTATCTGTGTCTGTCGGGGGAGAATAGCAGCAACATACTGCAGCAACGTACATTTGGAGACACAGTTTCTCTGTTGTTTCTCTCTGGGTTAGCGTGTTTGCTTGCTTGTTGTTGCGTTACAGTAGGGGTGTTAATTAAGAAGCTGCGTGTGTCAACTATTTTACGGTGGGTGGGATGTTAAGCCCAGTTTACATCTAACAGACGAGATGTTCCTATCAATTTTAAAACAAAGCTTGCTTGATCTGAACGGTTTGGCTGGAGTTTCCAAGATCCAACATATCAAATCTTAGCAAAAGATTTGAGACGAGACAGGTCCATTTAGCAGAAGTGTGGACTTGAGTAACAACTTTCACTCTAGTCTGACTCACGTCACAAATTTGATTATTTGAGACTATACTTCGTAGACTTGGATTTGGAGCCTCAAGACTCAGTTTTGTGGCAATCATAAAATGTTGTCAGCCGGTTATTGTTATGCAAAAGCCTGCCGGTTTAACTGTAATTGACCATTAATTAACATAAACACGTTTAGCATTTCCAGGCCTCCACACATACAACATGCTTACAAGCCGCTGATGCGGGCCTTTGGAACATATACATTTAAAAAAGTGTAATAAAGCAATTTAATATACAGCAGCACAATAAATACATTTATTTTAGGCAGGTCTAAAGAAAATATATTTCAGAAGAACAGAAGAGTTGGCCTACTGTATGTTGTTAGGTTCTAATTCTCAGAGTAAAAACTTGACGGACACTATGAAACCTTAAACCAAGTGTATTCTTCCCAGAGGATCAATACAGCTGCATTAGACGACAACACAAGCACTGATATTTAACTATGCCGAGTCTCCACCTACACATCTGAACAGCCATTGCATCTCTGTTGCTAGACAGAACCTTAGTGATATCTGTTCTTCCTCACCTCATCTGACCTGACCTCTACCCCAAAGTGCTAACTCCTCCCCAACTCAAGGCTGTCATGGTGATTGATACCAGACTGTGTCTCTTCTCCTCCCAGAGGATCCCTCACATAGGATCCCTGATGGCTAACAATAACATGTCCTGACATGATGTAAATGTTATACATTACCCTCTCTCCCTCAGTGACATGAGTAAGTATATTTCATATTCTCAGAACCCAACAATGTTATCTGGCTATGCACCATGCCATAGGCTGTGGGCTTGTTAATTTAACAAGTCCTGTGCCATTATTCATATTATATGATTTTATAGGAAGAGAATATCATTTAAGTTAGCTGAATGAAATGTAAAGGACATTTTTCCCATTCCAGAGTGAGTGCGTGCGCATATGAAGTGGCTATGTTGAGCATAAAAGTGATAATTTGAAACAGGTACTATATGCTTGATTTAGAGTTATGTGGCAACTTTAGTAATGAATGACACAAATCTTAGAATGTCTTAGAAATCAAAACGTATATGGCCTTCATGATGCGATGAATTGAGAAATTCGCAAAAAGAACTTGAGCTCTGTTCCTTGCCTCAGGCTGCATATGCTGTTCTCTCAAGTGATCATATTTTTACCCATCAGACTGTTCTCAATTTAATATTTTCTAATATGTCAAATCAGTTTAGATTTAGAATGGCCCATTACCAAGTGGAAAGGAACGGGGCAGGGGAAAAAGACAGGTCATCCGTATGCACGCGGATAGCTGATGGAAGCCACTCTCCCGCTGGTTCTTTTTTCTCACTCAAGCTGGTAGGTTGACCACATCAAATAAAAAATAAAAATGCAGGACAACAAGATGATTTTGTGGGACATTCACAGAACAGTGTAGCCTACAGTATCAGTCAAAAGTTGTAGAATAATAGTGAAGAAGACGAAACAATGAAATAACACTTATGGAATCATGTAGTAACCAAAAAAGTGTTGAAGGAGTTCCCACATATGCTGAGCACTTGTTGGCTGCTTTTCCTTCACTCTGCATTCCAATTCATCCCAAACCATCTCAAGTTGGTGGAGGTCGGGTGATTGTGGAGGCCAGATCATCTGATAAAGCTCTCCTTCTTGGTCCAACAGCGCTTACACAGCCTGGAGGTGTGTTTTGGGTCAGTTTTGGGTCATTGTCAAGTTGAAAAACAAATGATAGTCCCACTAAGCGCATATCAGATGGGATGGCGTATCGCTGCAGAATGCTGTGGTAGCCATGTTGGTTAAGTGTGGCTTGAATTATAAATATATCAGTGTCACCAGCAAAGCACCATCACACCTCCTCCTCTATGCTTAACGGTGGGAACCACACATGCAGAGATCATCCGTTCACCTACTCTGCGTCTCACATGGCGGTTACATTTACATTTACATTTAAGTCATTTAGCAGACGCTCTTATCCAGAGCGACTTACACATTGGAAAGTTCATACATATTCATCCTGGTCCCCCCGTGGGAATTGAACCCACAACCCTGGCGTTGCAAGCGCCATGCTCTACCAACTGAGCCACACGGGACCGTGTGGAACCAAAAATCTCAAATTTGGACTCATCAGACCAATGGACAAATTTCTACCAGTCTAATGTCCACTGCTGGTGTTTCTTGTCCCAAGAAAGTATATTCTTCTTATTGGTGTGCTTTAGTAGTGGTTTCTTTGCAGCAATTCGACCATGAAGGCCTGATTCACCAGTCTCCTCTGAACAGTTGATGTTGAGATGTGTATGTTACTTGAACTTTGTGAAACATTTATTTGGGCTGCAATCTGAGGTGCAGTTATTATAATGAATTGATCCTCTGCAGAAGAGGTAACTCTTGGTCTACCTTTCCTGTGGCGGTCCTCATGAGAGCCAGTTTCATCATAGCGCTTGATGGTTTTTGCTACTGCTCTTGAAGAAACTTTAAAAGTTCTTGAAATTTTCCGGATTGACTGACCTTCAAGTCTTGAAGTAATGATGGACTGTCGTTTCTCTTTACTTGTTTGAGCTGTTCTTGCCATAAAATGGACTTGGTATTTTACCAAATAGGGCTATCTTGTGTATACCAACCCTACCTTGTCACAACACAACTGATTGGCTCAAATGCATTAAGAAGGAAATAAATTCTACAAATTAACTTTTAACAAGGCACACCTTTTAATTAAAATGCATTCCAGGTGACTACCTCATGAAGCTGGTTGAGAGAATACCACGAGTGTGCAAAGCTGTCATCAAGGCAAAGGGTGGCCACGTTGAAGAATCTAAAATCTAAAATATATTTTGATTTGTTTTACACTTTTTTTGGTTACTACATGAGTCCATATGTGTTGTCTTCAATATTATTCTACAATGGTGAAATTAGTAAAAATAAAGAAAAACCCTGCAATGAGTACGTTTGTGCAAACTTTTGACTGGTACTGTATAAATTCAATCAAATAGTCTAGTACACTCAACAAAACTTTTCAAATGTTCAAATCAAAAGGCTATTGCATGGGTGCTTCGCAAATTCAGAACCGCTGGTCACCAACTTAATAAACTAAAGCACTCAACATTGGGAATGAGATCAGAATGACTGCTTATGCTTGATCCATATGTTAAATAATAAAATAGGTAGCCTACAAAACTAAAACAATTTGTATGTTCAAATCAAAAGGCCTGATTAACATGACATCAATAATGCAGCCACAGTCTCTGGTGTCGATACATTCAGAAATCAAAAGATGGTTTAGGGTTTTGTTTAAAAGCTCCAACAAAGGCCAAGTGAACAATAAATACTTTTCAATGAGAAAACAGAAATCCACATAAAAAATGTTTTCAAAGATGCAGCATACGATGCAATACTCGTGATCATTTTAAGGAGAACAAAAACTACTTAGCCTCCATTTGTACCACCGCAGAAAATCTTCACTATTTGGCATCTTCCAAATTATGTAGCCATATTCAAAGCATTCTCGTTTTTTGAAAAATTACATACCATAAGACTATAAGACATAAGTTCTATTTTTCGTAATGAGAATGTGTCATGCGCGATTGAGTTGTTTTGTTTTATTTGTTAATTTCGGTAGCACATCCCTATATCTGATTATCAGCAGTTGTCAAAGCCGAAATTAGTACAGTATGACATCCGGCATTTGAAGTATACTTGATTTTCGAAATGTTACATACTATAAATACATTTTCGCATACTAAAACGGCCTTCTGTTTAGGACGCAAGTATGGGTTTTCAGATACGGGTCAATTTTGGGACCAGTTCTCTTTACTATTTATATAAATAATATTGGTCTATCTATTAAATCCTGTAATATTCATCTGTATGCAGACAATTTGGTTACGTATGCCATTGCACCAACTCTTGACCAAACTGTGTTAGAGCTGCAATCTGATTTTACAAAAAGCCCTTGATATAAAACTTTGACTTAATGAGGGCAAAACGGAATATATGTTCTTGAACTCACTCAAAAATGTCTTAGATGGACTACATCTAAGACCATCATTGGATGGTTCTCTCATCGAGCGGGTTACCGTCTATAAATATTTGGACGTTTCGATTGATAAAGATCTAATGTTTAAAAAACACACAAAAGATCTAATTAAAAAGATTTTAAAGTAGGCTTCATTTTTAGAAATATATCTTGCCTCTCTAAGCAGCAGGAAGCAGATTGTACAATCAACTTTCCTGCCACTTTTGGACTATGTTGACACCATTTATCACAATTCAGCAAACACCACTCTAGAAACCTTTGGATGCAGTCTACCATAGCATACTTTGCTTTATCATAGGTGACAGGTGTAATACTCCCCACTGTATCCTGTCTCAGAAGGTCGGCTCGTCCTCACTGAAGTCCCCTACATATTTCATTACTCCCTTTTTGTTTGCAAAGCTCCGCTGAAAAACATAAAATAGAGACACCAAACCTGTTCACACTCATGGTTAACTGTCAAGGTTCCACTAGTCTCTACCAAACGAGGTAAATCTGCCTTCAGTTTTAGTGCCCCCCATTATTGGAATAACCTACAAAACTCCCTACATTTTCACTCTCTCGTGTGTCTAGGGCAGTTTAGGACTTTAATGTTGAATGTGTTTAATGAGAATTGCAACTTTCATATGTAGTTTTTTAAAAATTGATTATTTTGAATTGTTCTATTGCTGTCCTCAGGGCACCATTGTGAATAAATACAAGTTTGATAAAATGTTGTTCTTGGGTGCAGAGGTTTTCAAATCAGAACTGACTGACTCAGTGAACATAGCAGACAAGCACAACCCCTCTCAAAGACTCTGCCTAAGCCTGTTCCCATGTGATGTCTCTCAGACCAGTTGGCACTTTTCACTCAATGTTTTGAAAAGGGTCGACATGCATGACCATCATGTCTACTAATAGACTTGCAGAGGAACTGTGACTGTGGCAGTCATTTTCAATCATTGATTACTCTTATTGTGACGATGCTACCAAGACACGTCTAATTGGTGCCATGTAACTCCCTATCAGATGTCCTACTGTGTTCATTGATTGGCTGTTGTGTCTCTGAGTCTTTTTCAAAAGTGCTTACAGAGGCTTTCCATATCTTAGGCTGACGCATTTTAAGATAGAATCTGCGTACCAATTTACACCCTATTCCCTTTATTGACCATGGCCCATAGAGAATGGTCATGCATGGAATAAGGTGCCATTTTGGACACAGCCAGTCATTAAATAGCAACACAGAGAAGATAAAACCTTGTGATTATTTTCCTTTGTTTGACTCTTCGGGATTAGGTGTTCATACCGAATGGCAGGATAGTTGATATTCTTCAGGCTCCCGCAGCAGTACACATGTCAGTGGAGATTGCTATTGTAATCCATGAAATGCATTGACATCCCTATTCTGTAATGAAAGGGCTTATTGGCAAAGCCTGACTTGGTGGCCAAGCTTCTCAGTGCTATTAACACTGGAAATGTTCATTAAACCGTCTTTTCACACACACAAAACACAAACAGACACACAGTCAAATTTGTTAACAGACAATGTACAGCTATAGGTAAATCCCCCTTGAAGGATATTCAATAGCTGCTGGAAATATCTCACACATGGAACCTCCATATCAGACATGTGAAATTGTGCTTATAAGTGTGTATGTGTCATTTTAGACTTTGTATTCCCTTCACAGTACACTCCTTTTGACCAGAGGCCCATAGTAATGGGCCCAGGTCAAAAGTAGGGTACAAGGGGTATACTTAATACCATTGAGACATCCTTACTCTCTAATTAAAAAACAGCCTCTGTGGTATTACTGAATTAGGAGCGAGCTTGCAGAGTGAGAGCAAGTAATTAGGCGGGGTGGAGCTTTGCCAAGGAGGCTGGGGCTCAGTTGGATCTCTGTGTGTGTGTGTGTGAGCTCTGTTGAAGTGCGGGATCCTAGTGAGTGGGTAAGGCTCCCACCGGTGGACCTATGAGAGGCCTGACTGATACTGCTACTGATAAAAGCACTCAGGGCTCCAGCAAATGTACTTCACGTCTCATCTTCATGGAGCTAATTCCCCCTGTGTGTGCATGTATTTTTTTATTTATTTAACCTTTATTTAACTAGGCAAGTCAGTTAAGAACAAATTCTTATGTACCATGACGGCTTACCCCGGCCAAACCCTAACGAAGCTGGGCCAATTGTGTGCCGCCCTATGGGACTCCCTAACCCTAACTAGCTATCATTGAACCTATTTGGTTAACTTTAGTTAGATATGATTTGATCTCCCAATGACGGATGGTTGTAATACAGCCTGGAATCAAACCAGGGTCTGTAGTGATGAGAGAGAGAGAGTGTGCATTTGTGAGCAAGCGAAAGGGGTTCTACAAAACAAAGTAATCTGCGATTGAATAGTCTCTAACCAATCAGAATGTCAAAGCCAATGATGAATTTTCTAAACGCTGCTTTACCCACTTATGTTCTGGCTCTGACCCAACCCATCGGTTTCTAGGACCAGATGGTTTTTTAATGGATTGGCCAGAGCAAGGAGTTTAGTTTTGCCTGCCTGTGTTGGCATAGGGAATCACAAATAACCAATATGTGACCGACCGGCTCAAATCGGTCTTATGTAGCAACATTTGAAATTTTATTTTTTACATAGGCTAAAAGTAGAGACACTTTGAGCCACAAAATTGTATATCATACACTGCATTTGAGGAACAATTCAACATTGCTCACACCCTCTTAAGCCAGCTCCACCCATCTCTTTAAGGATTCACATGTGAGGTCATGTGCCACCTGTCACGCCCTGGCCTTAGTATTCTTTGTTTTCTTTATTATTTTAGTTAGGTCAGGGTGTGACATGGGGAATGTTTGTGTTTTGTCTCGTTTTGGGTGGTTATATGGTAAAGGTGGTGTTGGGTTTAGTGTATGGGTTTGTGTTGAGTGAATGTTTCTAGGTATGTCTATGGTTGCCTGAGTGGTTCTCAATCAGAGACAGATGTCTTTCATTTGTCTCTGATTGGGAGCCATATTTAAGGCAGCCATAGGCATCATGCGTTTGTGGGTAATTTTCTATGTTCTATGTTGCATGTGTGCACTTAGTGCTTATAGCTTCACGTTCGTCTGTCGGTTGTTTTGTTCATTTTGTAAGTATTTGTTTTTTTCCTTCATTAAAAGAAGATGTATTTTTCACGCGCTGCGCCTTGGTCCTCTCTCTCTTATCAAGACGATCGTGACACCACCTAAACATTAAGTAGTGTAGTAAAGATTAAGACTAAAATGGTAAAAGTAGTAGCCTACGATAAGAAAAAATTCCTGGTATACAGAATGTATCTGTTAGATGACGCTTACACAGATACACTTATCTAAATTTATGGGTCATATGAAAGAAATTCTATAACCCCCAGCCACATATTACCAAGTGAATAGGTCTCTAAAGAAGGTGTAAACAGTACAGCCGAATGGTTACTTGCATAGTAGCAATATCAGAAATGGATGGTGCCAATGTGAATCAAATAATATACAGTATGTAGAAGAACAATTTCAATAACAATATCAGTGATAGATGAGGTAGTTATATGCATACAAACAGGGGTAAAGTGGCAGCAGGATCATAAAAAAAATAGTAGCAGCAACGTATGTGTGTTAGGAGTGTCATTTGAGTAGAGACACTGCAGATAGTGGCAGTGGTGTAAAGTACTTAAGTAAAAAATACTTTAAAGTACTACATAAGTAGTTTTTTGCGGTATCTGTACTTTATTTTACTATTTATATTTTTGACAACTTTTACTTCACTACATTCCTAAAGAAAATATTGTACTTTTTACTCCATACATTTTCCCTGACAACCAAAAGTACTCATTACATTTTGAATTCTTAGCAGGACAGGAACATTTTCAAAATCCCACGCGTATCAAGAGTACACTTAGTCATCCCTACTGCCTCTGGACTGGCGGACTCACTAAACACAAATGCATCTTTTGTAAATAATGTCAGTGTTGGAGTGTGCCCCTGGCTAGCCGTACATTTTTTAAACAAGAAAATGGTGCCGTCTGCTTTGCTTAATATAAGTACATTTAAATGACTTTTACTTTTGATACTTACATATATTTAGACTTTTACTCAAGTAGTATTTTACTGGCTGACTTTCACTTTTACTTGAGTAACTTTCTTATTAAGGTATCTATACTTTTACTCAAGTATGAGAATTGGGTACTCTTTCCACCACTGGATAGTGGTGATGACTGGTCCGTCCGAACAACGCATGAACAAGGGAATCTATATTCGGAGAGCCTGTTTCTGTCCTGACCTTGACTTTGGTGCAGTGCATGTGATGTCCATAGCCTCTTTGTTGCAAAACTCCCTGATCTTCTCAAAAATATTCATTTGTCTAGCAGTGTCCAGTCCAGGTGGTGCTTGTACAGACAGACCATCTATGGGAGGAAGGATGTCAGTGTTGCACGAGTCTGAACGCTCCTTGGCGACAACAACACCAGGTTCCAAAGCATCGAAGCTGTAAAACAGGAAATAACTAAAAGAATTAAGACATCACAACCTTGCACAACATCAATTCACCTCCCAAGTTTAAATAAGAAGAATAACCTCATACAATGCAATGAAAATGATATTCACCTGAAGTGCTGGTACTGCTTGAACTCTGGCAGCGGCTTGAAGTACAGAGTCAGGTGTTATTGCCAGCCATAGCTTTCCACCAGCACCTTACCATCCTCCAGTCCAACCAGCTGTGGGATGTTGACCCCTGTCACAGTGCTGTCCTTCACAACACCAGCAATCTCAGACAAAGTGTTTACTATGGTCTTTCTGAAGCGCTGCTTGATGAGGCCGATGCACCGGTCGGGGGCAAACTTGGTGTGGCTTGTGATCAGGAAGTGAAGGTCCACAACTGTGCTGAAGCTTGTGCATGGTCTGCCAGGCCCAATACCAGAGCACACACACTTGTTCTTGTTTTGGCCACTGCAGTTATCACAATTCAGGTCCACACGTGTTTCCCCAACTCCTTAGTTGAAGAAATGGTGCATGTGGTTGATGACTGCACTGCTGCCTTTGCTGGATGACATGCCTTCATCAATCAAGTAGTTGACTTGTTGTGGTATTACTTCACAGCAGACACCAAACAAGCCACTCTTGCATGGTGTTAAAAAGTAGATGGGACCTGGCTGCATAGGGTCAGAAGGATAGTGCACCTGCAAACAACAAAAGGACATTAGGATAAATTAATGAAACATTTATGTAAAATGTAATATCATTTTTTCATGCATAATTTGGCTCCCGAGTGGACAGCGGTGTAAGGCACTGCATCTCAGTGCCCGAGGCATCACTACAGACCCTGGTTTGATTCCAGGCTGTATCACAACCGACCGTGATTGTGAGATCAATTCATATCTAACTAAAGTTAACCAAATAGGTTCAATGTTAGCTAGCTAATATTAGGCTATAACTAGCAATGCGAAATGGCATTCTGAGACATTACTACACACAGATTATAAACGTAACGTTAGCTAGCCATCTAACTTCAGCTAGCTAGCTAACAGTCAGCTTTAATTTGCAATGAAAACAACTTTTTGACAAAATTAAAAACGTATAATATCTGAAACTGAAGCTAGACTCTTACCCGTATAGGGGGAATGCTTCGCGGCAGACTGCAACCCCTTTCATTAAATAAGACTTCCCGTGTCGTTTCCGTTGCTTGGCCCGTTTTTGTGTCAAGTCACTCTGGTTCACACTGACTGTGTGCAAAGCAATAAGAATCATCTTAAGCTTTAACCCCCACCCAAACTCTGACCATTTTACTTGCCCTAGCAGAGCTGGTTAGGCTGTTATCTAGATCATTGGTGACTGTAACTGTGCTCCAGGCATCTATTTAATTTCGCTTTTCTGCCGACGTTTACTTACACCGGCCATATTCAGCCGGTGTTGCGCGTTCGTAAATTCATCAGTTATTCTGCACTCTGGCACGCTCAGACTAGAATGCTCTGAAACAGTTGTTGCGGTGATGTTCTATTGAAATGGGTCTTGCTTAGTTGAGTCTTTCGTTAAGTTTTACTACGCGATACATTTTTTTTTTAAAGCCGCAATAGACAGTATTACCTACACATATTGACCAGCTCAAATAGACAGAAGCGGGCTATATGGCAGACCAATCCAAACTCATCTCTCGGCATGTCCAGCCCACTCATTCTCTCAGCCAATCATGGGTAGTTGGAAGGTTGCCGTCTTTTTCTGTGGCTTAACCAACTAGGCTCTCAATTTATCAATTTTATTCATATTTACAGATGGCCTACAAGTGTGTTATTAAGGGACATGAAAGTTGACATGTTCGAGAAGGCATTCCTGCTAAAAAAACAGTGTGATAAAAATAAAGGTTTTTGTTCAAACGGCTCTCCTGTGAAGTAGTGATCCGCGACATATGCCTAGTTTCCTGAAACTAGTTCTAATATGAATGGATCCCCCAGAATATTCCATTAGACCTGAACAGCAGGACTTCATAAAGAACCTAATACCTCTATTATTGCCAAGTAGGCCTCATATATCCAAATGAAAGCAGGCGGTGGGATAGCATGCTTCCTAAATAGCATCCTATTCCTATCCTACCATTTGGGACGCACCCCTAGATTAAGTCGTGTAGCTCCTTGAGAGCATAATGGAGAATGATTTGTATTTATTATGAATCCCCATTAGCTGCTGCCAATACATATCTATAACACAAAATCCATGTGTACATGTGCGTATGTTATCATGTGTTTGTATTCATGTGTCTATTCATGTATTTGTGTTGCTTCACAGTCCCCACTGTTCCATGAGGTGTAATTTTATTTGTTTTTAATCATACATAATACATGTAGTGATGAAGTCAATCTCTCCTCCACTTTGAGCCAGGAGAGATTGTCATGCATATTATTAATGTTAGCTCTGTGTACATCCAAGAGCCAGCTGTCCTTGTCACGGCATTCAGAAGAAGAAGGTGAGGACCAAGGTGCAGCGTGATACGTGTTCATATTATTTAATCGAAACTGAACACTAAATACAAAATAACAAAAGGAATAACCGAAACAGTTCTGACAGGTGATACAAACACTAAACAGAAAAATAACCACCCACAAGTAACAGTGGGAAAACAGGATACCTAAGTATGGTTCTCAATCAGAGACAACAATAGACAGCTGCCTCTGATTGGGAACCATACCAGGCCAAACACATAGAAATACAAAACATAGAACACCAGACATAGAATGCCCACCCAAACCCAAACGCCCTGACCAACCAAAATAGACATAAAAAGGATCTCTAAGGTCAAGGCGTGACAGTCCTGCCCTGTTCTGAGCCAATTGCAATTTTCCTAAGTCTTTGTGGCACCTGACCCCAGGACTGAACAGTAGTCCAAGTGCGAAAAAACTAAGGCATGTAGGACCTGCCTTGTTGATAGTGCTGTTCTGAATGCAGAGCAGCTCTTTATTATCTCCTCAATTTCCTAAATTTCCACATTATTCACTACAAGATTTAGTTGTAGTTTAGGGTTTTATTGAATGATTTGTCCCAAATACTATGCTTTACATTTTTGAAACATTTAGGACCAACTTATTCCTTGCCACCCATTCTGAAACTAACTGCAGCTCTTTGTTAAATGTTGTTGTCATTTCAGTCACTGTGGTAGCTGACGTGTATAGTGTTGAGTCGTCAGCATACACAAATAGCTGGCTTTACTGTCTTTTGTAAAGATTGTAAAGAATGAATGTAAGGGGCCTAGACAGCTGCCCTGGAGAATTCCTGATTCTACCTTGATTTTGTTGGAGAGGCTTCCATTAAAGAACACCCTCTGTCTTCTGTTAGACAGGTAAGTCTTTATCCACAATAAAGCACGGGGTGTAAGGCCATAACACAAGCATTTTTCCAGCAACAGACAATGATCAATAATGCCAAAAGAACCTACTGATGTCTAACAAAACAGCCCCCACAATCTTGTTATCATCAATTTCTCTCAGCCAATCATCAGTAATTTGTGTAAGTGCAGTGCTTGTTGAATGTCCTTCCCTATAAGCGTGCTTACAGTCAGTTGTCATTTTGTTTACTGGAAAATAGTATTTTATCTGATCAAACACAATTTTTTTCAAAAGTTCACTAAGGGTTGGTAACAGTCTGATTGGTTGGCTCTTTGAGCCAGTTAAGGGGGCTTTACTATTCTTTGGTAGGGGAATAACTTGCTAGGGCTGAGGGCACATACTTTTTAGTAGGCTAAAATTGAAGATATGGCAAATAGGAGTGGCAATATCGTCCGCCATTATCCTCAGTAGTTTTCCATCGAAGTTGTCAGACCCCTGTGGCTTGTTACTGTTGATCGACAATAATAAACACACCGGCAAATGGATAAGCAAAAGAGAGGTAAGCAAAAGAGAGGTATATTATATATTTCTATATAAGCTATTTAAGCTACCTTTAATATTCTTGATCCTAATGATATAGGTCTAGGTTGTAAAACAGCCGAGGTGATAGAGCAATGACCCTGGAATAAAAAAAAAAATGTGTATGGGTGGAGAGAGGGTTGGTTTTACAGGTTTACTCGCTCTGGATTGTCAGTACTGCATATATTTTTGGCTATCGTCCCATGGCTGTGTCAGAGTCGATTGTAGGTTAATAATTGTAGGTTACATTTTCCAGACACAGCAGGGGTTCAAACTGTAGAACCCAGTTCCTACATTTTATTATAATAATGGATTTCATCTAACAAAACTATGCTACATTTTATCTCTGGACACGCAGGATGACAAATTAGAGCAAGATTACTGAATGTAAGTATATTATTTACCTTCAGAGGTGAATGTATCAAACCAGTTGCCTTTTTTTTTGTGCACTCTCCTCAAACAATACCATGATATTTTTTCACTGTAATAGCTACTGTAAATTGGACATTGCAGTTAGATTAACAAGAATGTAAGCTTTCTGGAAATGTTCTTGTTACTTACAACATCATGCTAACCACATTAGCACACGTTAGCTCAACTGTCCCGCGGGGGGGGGGGGACACCGATCTAACTTCTTCGGGGTAGGGGGCAGCATTTTCACGTTTGGATAAATAGCGTGCCCAATTTCAACTTCCTTCTACTCATCCCCAGAATATAAGATATGCATATTATTAGTAGATTTGGATAGAAAACACTCTGAAGTTTCTAAAACTGTTTGAATCATGTCTGTGAGCATAACAGAACTTATTTAGCAGTCATAGCCCCGAGGACAAACCATTCAGAATTGTAATTATTTTGAGGTCACTGTCTTTTCAATGGTTCTCATTGGGACACCAGATTTCTAAGGGACTTGTTTGCAGTTCCTACCGCTTCCACTGGATGTCACCAGTCTTTGGAAATTGGTTGAGGTTATTCCTTTGTGTAATGAAGAAGTACGGCCATCGTAAATGAGAGTCACTTGAAGTAAATTGTTTGAGAGAGGCACATTACCAAAAAAGTTGCGTCAGTTTGTTTTCTTTTTGTATTGAACACAGATCATCCCGTCTTCAAATTGATCGATTATTAACGTTTAAAAATACCTAACGTTGTATTACAAAAGTAGTTTGAAATGTTTTGGTAAAGTTTACATGTAACTTTTGATATATTTTGTAGTGACGTTGCGCAAGTTGGAAGCTGTGTTTTTCTGGATGAAACGCGCCAAATAAATTGACATTTTGGATATATATCGACGGAATTAATCGAACAAAAGGCCCATTTGTGATGTTTATGGGACATATTGGAGTGCTAACAAAAGAATTTCGTCAAAGGTAAGGCATGAATTATATTTTTATTTCTGCGTTTTGTGTCGTGCCTGCTGTGTTGAAATATGCTACTCTCTTTGTTTTACTGTTGTGCTATCATCAGATAATAGCATCTTATGCTTTCGCCGAAAAGCCTTTTTGAAATCTGACATGTTGGCTGGATTCACAACGAGTGTAGCTTTAATTTGGTATCTTACATGTGTGATTTAATGAAAGTTAGATTTTTATATCATTTTATTTGAATATGGCGCTCTGTATTTTCCATGGCTATTGGCCAGGTGGGACGGTTGCGTCCCACCTACCCCAGAGAAGTTAACTTCTCTAGGATATGTGGGATGGTAGCGTCCCACTTGGCCAAAAGCCAGAAAAAATGTAGCGCGCCAAATTCAAATATATTACTATAAAAATCAATCTTTCATGAAATCACACATGAAAGACACCAAAATAAAGCTACACATGTTGTGAATCCAGCCAACATGTCTGATTTCAAAAAGGATTTACGGCGAAAGCACACCAAACGATTATGTTAGCTCAGTACATAGCCACAGAAAAACACAGCCATTTTCCCAGCAAAAGATAGTAGTCACAAAAAGCCGAAATAGAGAAAATTAATCACTAACCTTTGATGATCTTCATCAGATTACACTTATAGGACATCATGTTACACAATACATTTATCTTTTGTTCGATAATGGGCATATTTATATCCACAAATCTCGGTTTACATTGGCGCCATGTTCAGAAATGGCTCCAAAATATCCGGAGAAATTGCAGAGAGCCACGTCAAATAACAGAAATACTCATCATAAACTTTGATGAAAGTTACATGTTTTACATAGAATTAAGGATACACTTGTTCTTAATGCAACCGCTGTGTCAGATTTCAAAAAAACTTTACGTAAAAAGCACACCATGCAATAATCTGAGACGGCGCTCAAAAATAACAAAATTTCTCCGCCATGTTGGAGTCAACAGAAATACGAAATTACATCATAAATATTCCCTTACCTTTGATCATCTTCATCAGAATGCACTCCCAGGAATCCTTGTAAAAAAATTAATTGTTGTTTTGTTCGATAATGTCCATTACTTATGTCTAAGTAGCTACTTTTGTTAGCATGTTTAGTGCACATGTCCAAACGCTCACGCAGATGCAGGCGAACTCGGACGAAAACTTCAAAAAGTTATATAACAGGTCGAATAAACTGGTAGTAGAGAATCAATCTTCAGGATGTTGTTTATCATAACTATCCAATCATTTTCCAACCGGAGAATTCCTTTGTGTCTCTAGCAGTTATGGAAAGCAAGACGATATCGTTTGGAACGCGCGTGACCAGGAACTGGCATTCTGCCAGACCAATGACTGAAACACCTCCCATCCGGCCCCACATCACACTAGAGGCTTCATTCCACATTCTACAGACTGTTGACATCTAGTGGAAGGCGTAGGAAGTGCAAACAGATTCATATCTTACAGGGAATTGAATAGGCGATGAGTTGAACATTGACCAGTCTCAGAATTCTCACTTCCTGTTTGGATTTTTTCTCAGGTTTTTGCCTGCCATATGAGTTCTGTTATAATCACAAACATCATTCAAACAGTTTTAGAAACTTCAGTGTTTTATATCCAATAGTAATAATAATATGCATATATTAGCATCTGAGACAGAGTAGGAGGCAGTTCACTATGGGCACGCAATTCATCCAAAAGTGAAAATGCTGCCCCCTATCAAAAATAAGTTAAACAAAAAGTTATAGATCCAGTTGAGGTGTGTTAAGGAGGGTTTCGGAAGCTCTATGTGATTTCGGAAATGTTCTTACTCGCACACACAGACAATATGGAGTGACATAGTGTGAGGCTTACAGACACACAGAGCCTGCAATAGTTATCTGTGTTCGAACCATCAGACCTAGAGTCTGCAATAGTTATCTGTGTTCGAACCATCAGACCTAGAGCCTGCAATAGTTATCTGTGTTCGAACCATCAGACCTAGAGCTCTGAAACCTTTACAAACCTGTTCAATAGCTTAAGGCGGTAGTGCAGGGTGAGTTATGTGGCTCTAGAAGGTTCTCTGGCCGAGAAACAGCCTTGTCTATTTGCAATTCAGTTTTAACATCGTGAAAATGACATTTAGAAAAGTCCCAGAATCACAAGAATAGGTGTATTGAACCCATCCCGGCCCATAGAGAGGGATCATACAAGTTTCTGTCCGATAGCTCTTCAGGGACCCTGTAACCTTGAAAACGCACAAAACAACAAAGAAAGAATGAAACAAACAACAAACCGTGACTACAGAGGCGCTACGTGCACTAACTCAAAACAATATCCCATAAAACACAGGTGGAAAAAATGCTACTTAAATATGATACCCAATTAGAGGAGATCCTCTAATTGGGAATCATACCAAACACCAACATAGAAAAACAAAACTAGAACCCCACATAGAAAAAAATAACTAGGAAACCCCCCAGTCACACCCTGACCTACTCTCCCATAGACAATAAGGGCTCTCTATGGTCAGGACGTGACAATATGTTAACATTGGCTATTTTTAGCAGTTTTCTTGGATGCTTGATTATTTTTCTTGCTTTACTGGGAATCTTGCAGAGGTAGACATACTCCGGTTATTTTAATTAGTGCAGGGTGAGCTGCACACTGTGTATTTCCTTCTATTGCACACTACCTAAGTGCTAACATTATATTTGATTACTGAATACAATAGCTGTAGGATCAGCAGAGGCATTCTGGGCTGTAAGAGGGACATTAAATTAGGTTATTTACATGTGTCTTCCAACGCCCCTCGGATACTGTACATTTGCTGAAGCATTATGACAACTCTGCGACACAATGGTAGGGATTAACTGAGCTGGACTTGGGTTATTGATAAGTCATTGTCTCAACACAGCCTTATAATGCTGTGAAAGGATCCAGGAACCCAATTGATTTGGGTAGATCCCATCCTTATAATACAAGCTTTGTTTCCAGAAGGTATCATTGAAAATTAAGGTAAAATTGAAAATTAATGTTACACGCATAGAGCTGCAATTGTCTCGTAGCCAGTTATGGAGGGCTAAACGTTTGCTGGACCGTTCAGTGCTACGATTTAGGGAGGGAAGAGGGCCAGATATTATGGGGTGTTGTTGGTGTCAAGTAGAGACCCAAACAGTTCTTTAAAATCCTTCTTCAGCTGTTCTGAGCTGCCCTTAATAATTTTATTTGACCCCACATGAACCATGACAGTATCAGTCCCTGTTGACTGACTCACAGCCTCCAGAAGCAACCTGGTGATATCCTGAAATTTTGGCCCAGGAAAACACAAAGTCTTTGTGGTACAGATATATAACTCCCTATCACAATCACCGGAATGATCCGGCCTCTGCCGTGTATCAAAGCAGATTGCGATGCCAGAGTCACAGAACTCACCTGAGAAGAGGCCTGCTGAGACGCGGGCTGCGTGCAGGCCACATCCGCTAAAGGGACAGAGCTCTGATCAAGAGAGTACGGCCCAGCGTTGGTCCAGGCTGTGCCAAGGCAGTTGATTGACTAAAACAGGGAGAGGTAGCTGGAGGAGTATCCACAGCCATGGAGGGAACACCCAAGCCCCCCACAGAAGACAGCTGGTACAGGGGCCCAAAGCGAAAGTCTTAAGTCTGGACGTGGGGGAAGATGGCAGGCATTCAAGCTAGTAGAGGGGTGCAGTGGCGGAAATTAAGAGTGGTCCATGAAGGTTCCATTATGATCATCTTGGATGTTTTGAAATGAAGCATTTGAAGATGTCAATAGTCTCATCGAATCCTTATTCAGTTCAAGGCGCTTGGTAAACATTTGATTTCTTCATGAAGAGTAATAATCCTTTCTTCGGCTGCATCAAGTTCAATACATTTTTCACAAATTAAGTTATCCATCAGGACTTTCCCCGTGACAACGACGAACATATTACACATTTAATAGCACGAGTCCCCAGCAGATTCAAATGAGTTTTCACTGCTGCACGCCGACAGTCCAAAAGAACAAACTTCCCAGCTCCGCCGGGGACTTAGCTGCTACCATGGCCACGGACGCCCCCACCATCCCCCCGCACAACTATATTGTTGTCTGTCTCTCATTGAACGTGAGAGCAAAAGAAAAGCACAGGGGGCCGGGTGATATCTTGGTCGGCTATCAGTTGCAGATCGCTTTCCTTGCTACGCACCAGCCTGGTTGCGTGTTAGTGTTCGGTGTAGCCTCTCATAGCTGTGTCCGGCTTGTCCCCAGTGTCTGTAGTGGGGGATACAAAACATACAATTACAGCATGTACTGGCCAACAATTGGAGTCAGAATCCTATGCTGGAAATTAGCACTTTCCTTTAGTAGTTTTATGGAGAGCGTTGTATTAGTCGAGGTCCTTATAGCCTGAAAATACTAAGACGTTGGTAAATGTGTTAAATGCAGAGTTTTGATTAAAGTTAGTAAAAGTAAAAAACTAAAAGTTTGGCAGGTAGCCAAGTCGCAACAAACAGCACATCAGCACGACAATGAAAAAGTGAATTTGCAGAGTAGGCGAGATACTGTAAAATCTATTTAATATTTTTTACCTTTATTTAACTAGGCAAGTAAGTTAAGAACAAATTCTTATTTACAATGACAGCCTACCCCGGCCAGACCCTCCCCTAACCCAATTGTGCGCCACACTATGGGACTCGCGATCATGGCCAGTTGTGGTACAGCCCTGGATCAAACCCGGGTCTGTAGTGACGCCTCTAGCCCTGCGATGCAGTGCCTTAGACCGCTGCACCACTCAGGATCCCCATATAATAGAGAGAACAATCAACTCGCAACCCTGAAGGAAACAGTGTCATATAAATCCCATTTACAGTAGGCACACACACAAACACACAATGTGAAAGACGTCAACTGTTTTATTTTTTATGTCTTAAGGCTCGGTTTAAATACATGTCAACGGATGCCACCCAACAAATGCAACTTACAAGTGTTTTGTCATCTGAACATCATTTTCCATCTAGCCAATGCAGGAAGTCAGAAACAAAGTCCTTCATTAATGTTTTATCAATTCTTCCTATCTATTAATTTTTAAATAGTTGGAATTCTTCAAACAGAAGCCCATGCAGCTAGCATAGGAGAGGCTTTCATTAATCTATCGTGTGTGTGTGTTTTCTGTAGACCTTCCATACTCCCACACACTTCTATTTAAATATTACTTTTCCTCCACGCTAACAATGCAGGAAGTCTGTACTCTGTACCTTTCGGTTTCAGTATTAGTATTTATTAGGATCCTCAATTAGCTGCTGCCGAGGCAACGGTTACTCTTCCTGGGATCCAAACAGGAAACAACACAACAAATTAAATGTATTTTACCAGGTAAGTTGACTGAGAACACATTCTCATTTACAGCAACAACCTGGGGAATAGTTACAGGGGAGAGGGGGATGAATGAGCCAATTGTAAGCTGGGGATGATTAGGTGACCGTGATGGTATGAAGGACAGCTTGGAAATTTAGCCAGGATACCAGGGTTAACACCCCTACTCTTACGATAAGTGCCATGGGATCTTTAATGACCTCAGAGAGTCGGGACACCTGTTTAACGTCCCATCCGAAAGACAGCACCCTACACAGGGCAGTGTCCCCAATCACTGCCCTGGGGCATTGGGATATGTTTTAGACCAGAGGAAAGAGTGCCTCCTACTGGCCCTCCAACACCACTTCCAGCAGCATCTGATCTCCCATCTAGGGATTGACCAGGACCAACCCTGCTTAGCTTCAGGGTGGTATGCTGCTGGCATAATATATACATAATACATACATTAATACATAATATACATAATATACACTGCTCCAAAAAATAAATGGAACACTAAAATAACACATCCTAGATCTGAATGAATGAAATATTCTTATTAAATACTTTTTTCTTTACATAGTTGAATGTGCTGACAAAATCACACAAAAATTATCAATGTATATCAAATTTATCAACCCATGGAGGTCTGGAGGTGGAAAACCACACTACAGGCTGATCCAACTTTGATGTAATGTCCTTAAAACAAGTACAAATGAGGCTCAGTAGTGTGTGTGGCCTCCACGTGCCTGTATGACCTCCCTACAACGCCTGGGCATGCTCCTGATGAAGTGGCGGATGGTCTCCTGAGGCATCTCCTCCCAGACCTGGACTAAAGCATCCGCCAACTCCTGGACAGTCTGTGGTGCAACGTGGCGTTGGTGGATGGAGCGAGACATGATGTCCCAGATGTGCTCAATTGGATTCAGGTCTGGGGAACGGGCGGGCCAGTCCATAGCATCAATGCCTTCCTCTTGCAGGAACTGCTGACACACTCCAGCCACATGAGGTCTAGCATTGTTTTGCATTAGGAGGAACCCAGGGCCAACCGCACCAGCATATGGTCTCACAAGGGGTCTGAAGATCTCATCTCGGTACCTAATGGCAGTCAGGCTACCTCTGGCGAGCACATGGAGGGCTGTGCGGTCCCCCAAAGAAATGCCACCCCACACCATGACTGACCCACCACCAAACCGGTCATGCTGGAGGATGTTGCAGGCAGCAGAACGTTCTCCACGGTGTCTCCAGACTCTGTCACGTCTGTCACGTGCTCAGTGTGAACCTGCTTTCATCTGTGAAGAGCACAGGGCACCAGTGGCGAATTTGCCAATCTTGGTGTTCTCTGGCAAATGCCAAACGTCCTGCACGGTGTTGGGCTGTAAGCACAACCCCCACCTGTGGACGTCGGGTCCTCATACCACCCTCATGGAGTCTGTTTCTGACCGTTTGAGCAGACACATGCACATTTGTGGCCTGCTGGAGGTCATTTTGCAGGGCTCTGGCAGTGCTCCTCCTGCTCAAAGGTGGAGGTAGCGGTCCTGCTGCTGGGTTGTTGCCCTCCTACGGCCTCGTCCACGTCTCCTGATGTACTGGCCTGTCTCCTGGTAGCGCCTCCATGCTCTGGACACTACGCTGACAGACACAGCAAACGTTCTTGCCACAGCTCGCATTGATGTGCCATCCTGGATGAGCTGCACTACCTGATCCACTTGTGTGGGTTGTAGACTCCGTCTCTTGCTACCACTAGAGTGAAAGCACCGCCAGCATTCAAAAGTGACCAAAACATCAGCCAGGAAGCATAGGAACTGAGAAGTGGTCTGTGGTCACCACCTGCAGAACCACTCCTTTATTGGGGGTGTCTTGCTAATTGCCTATAATTTCCACCTGTTGTCTATTCCATTTGCACAACAGCATGTGAAATGTATTGTCAATCAGTGTTGCTTCCTAAGTGGACAGTTTGATTTCACAGAAGTGTGATTGACTTAGAGTTACATTGTGTCGTTTAAGTGTTCCCTTTATTTTTTTGAGCAGTGTACATATACATAAATATACATACATAGCACTACATTTACATTACAATTTAGCCATTCAGAGCGACCTAAAGCCGGTGCATTCATCTTGAAATAGCCAGGCAAGACAACATTACAGACGTATCCCAACCATGTTCACATACATAATACAATGCAGAACACAATAAAAAATCCATAAAAATGTGTGTGTGTGTCTTCACAGTCCCCTTCACCCGTAAGGTGTTCTTTTATCTGTTTTTTAAAATCTGTTTTTATTGCTAGCTTGAGTTACCTGGGGTGGCAGAGAGTTCCATTTAGTCATAGGTTTATTTAATACTGTGTGTTTCCCAGCCTCTGTTCTGGACCTCTGGACTGTGAAGAGACCTCTGATTTGATGTCTTGTGTGATACGGATGAGTGTCCGAACTGTGTGCCAACTGCTTGAACAGACAGTTCGTTACCTTCAACACCTCACACTAAGACCAATAGCGATGCTCTCCTCAACTTTGAGCCAGGAGAGATTGACATTTATGTCATTGACATTTGCCCTCAGTGTACATCTAAGTGCAATATGTGCTGCTCTGTTTTGGACCAACTGCAATTTGCCTATGTCCTTCTTTGCGGCAAATGACCACACAACTGGGCAGTAGTCCAGGTGCGACAAAACTAGGGCCTGAAGGACCTGTCTGGCTGAGATATCAAGATAGCAGAGCAACGCCTTATCATAGACAGACCTCTTGCCATTTTAGTACCGATTGAGTCTATATGTTTTGACTATGATAGCTTGCTATCTAGGGTGACACCCAGAAGTTTACTCTCTTCAGCTTGTACAATAGCCACATTATTGTGGTTTGTTCCAAAAACTATGCTTTTAGTTTTTTTTATATTTAGCACCAGCCGATAGCTAGTTCTAGTTCCATTCTAAAACATACTGGAGGTCTATTTATTTTACCGTTGCAGCTGACGTGTATACTGTTGAGTCATCAGCATACATGGAAACACAGGCTTTATTCAAGGTCAGTGGAAGGTCATTATTAAACACAGAAAACAATAGTGGTCCAAGCCCGCTCCTCTGCGGTACACCACACTCAAACTAATTTGCATTAGAGAGGCTTCCATTAAAGAAAACCCTTTGTTTTCTATTGGCTAGGTAACTGTCATCCATGATAAGGCAAAGGATGTTAATTCATAACACCTCCGTTTTTTCAGCAATATGTTCTGATCAATGATATCAAAGGCTGCACTGAAGTCCAACAAACCAGCTCGCAAAATCTTTTATATTATCAATTTATTTCAGCCAATCATCAGTCATTTTTGTCAGTGCCGAGCATGTTGAGTGCCCTTCCCTATAACCATGCTGAAAGACTGTTGTTCATTTGTTTTCTGCAAAACAACATTTCATTTGGTCAAACATGATTTTTTCCAAATGTTTTCAAACCACTGGTTACTTTGTGGAACTTTGTGGAATTCAATTCTACAGTGCTTGTCTTTCATTATTTTGTCCGTTATACATGAATATGAAGGCTCAGCATTTATAGTTTGCATGTTATGCCTAAGTTTTCAAATCTTGTCAACCAAAAAAATTATTAAAGTGTTTTGCAATATCAAAGGCTTTTGTTATGAATGAGCTATCAGCCTTAACGAGGGATGCAGTTAGCTTTTCTGCCTAGAATTTTATTTCAGGTACTCCAGAGCTTTTTACTATCATTCTTTATATCATTTATCTTTGTTCCATAGTATAGTTTCTTCTTCTTTTTGTTTAGTTACGTGATTTCTCAATTTACTGTGTTTGCCAATCTGCAGTTGCCAGACGTATTTGCCATCCCTCTCAGCCATACAGTTTTTCAATTCATCATCTATCCATGGGAATTTGGCAGTTTTAACAGTCAGTTTCATTATGGGTGCATGCCTGTCAGTAACTGGAAGAAGTAATTTCATAATTGCTTCAAGTGCAGCTTCAGGATGTGCCTCATTGCACATGTCAGACCAACAAATATGTTTCACATCTTCAACATAGGAATCATTGCAAAACCTATTCTATGATCACTTATACATTATTTTAGGTAAATTTTTTGTTTTTCTTAGATATGGCTATAATATTATTATCACTGCCTCCGATGGGTGTGGATACTGCTTTAGAGCAGATTTCTGCAGCATTTAGTAAAGATGTGATCAATACAAGTGGATGATTTAGTTCCTATTCTGTTT
Source organism: Salvelinus alpinus (assembly GCF_045679555.1). NCBI lineage: Eukaryota > Metazoa > Chordata > Actinopteri > Salmoniformes > Salmonidae > Salvelinus > Salvelinus alpinus. Next base: position 3,409,559 of record NC_092118.1, on the reverse strand, counting down.
GTAAAAACCTGTTAGCTTGACTGATGACCTGAACAAAGTCGCAGGCACTGGTTACAGTTTGAAGCTTTTTCTTGAGTGGAAAGCTTGATGAAAGCCAGAAAATATACCTCTCTGATATCATATTCATTATATTATCAAACATTTCTCAAATATTGTCCAGATACTGATTGTTAGCACTTGGTGGTCTATAGAAACTTCCCACAAGTATAGGCTTTAGTTGAGGCAAATGAACCTGTAGCCATATTACGTCAACAGCATCTGACATGAGCTCCTCTCAAAGCTTTACAGGAATATCAACAGCATTATTGGCATTCCTGTCTCTTCAGTCGATTTTATAACCATATATTGATACCACTGTTTCATCAAAGGAATTATCAGAGATAGCCAGTAGAGATAGCCAGTGAGTTTCAGATTAATGTTTTCTGTTGATAGTAAGTTACCCATTTCATGAATCTTGTTTCTTAGGTTACATACCTGTATGTTAATGTGGGCCATTTTTTGCGCTTTTCTGAGATTCTTGATTGTTTTAGTTGCTTTTCTGGGAGGTAGACATGACAATGATATTTATATTTGAGCTGCTAGTGCAGGGTGAAATGCTCCCAGTGGGCTTCCTACAAGGGCAAATCATCTCAGTGCTAACAGTATAACTCAGGTTCATAGGCACATGATTACTGCTGACAATAGCTGTCGGATTGACGGAGGCATTTAGAGGAACATAAATTAGGTTACTTACATTATGATGTTAAAATGTCAACAACATGTTGATCCATCCTCAGTTTTCTCCTATCACAGCCATTAAACTCTGTAACTGTTTTAACCCTTTCACGCGTACCATCACACGGGTGTGATCGTTCTACAGTGGTCCCTGAAGTGTACGATCACACCCCCTGTGATTAGAACACTCCTTTAGAACGCTCGTTTAGAACGGCCAGTTTCGAATGACGCAACAATCAGCATTTGAGCTGGCCACACTTTTTTCAGAAACTATTTACACAAACACTGTCGTTACAAAGTTATGTCCCGAATGTGAGCAGTTTATTTTTGGATGCAATGTTCAGATATTCACAAAAGTGTATATATAGCATAACACAATCATCCTAACCGGAAAAATGTAGGATACATTTGTCCTAGCGCTAACTGAGGAAAGATTGAGCAACACAAGCGGTCATATTTTCTAACTCTCGGCTGACATAAACTACAATATGAATTAGCTAATAGCAATTACTATGTATAATTAATCACATCATGGGTGAGCTCACTGTTGATCAAAATAATTGAGTAAAACACCTTCTAGAAATCGAAAGTAATCCGACGATTAGTTTCAGCACGCAGCCAGGCTTTTTTTCCTCAAAGATAAGACCAGATGAGTTTGGTGTTTATAGTACGCATGTTGAAGGTGTGTGTCGTCTACCATCGTTCACATCCCACATTCACTTCCTGAAGTTCTCAAAAAATTTGTGGACCCTTACTCACCTCATTTTGTTATAGCATCTTTGGTCCGACAGACGATCAAGTGAAACCCAGAATGCATTGTATGTCAACAAACATGGCTCCACACACATAGCTGGAATTAGCTTAGCTCATCATAATCAGTACAACCTTCAAACATTATTTTACACACATACTATGTGCCTATTACAATCTATGCAAAAATCGGAATGCATGATTTATCACCGGTAATTGAAAAACGTGAATAAAATAGTAAATATATCAATAATACCACACAAAACATTTTCTGATACAAGTGGCGCGTGCTGGTAGTCAACGTAACCTCCCACTCTGAGCCATTCAGTGTTGTTATGTATGTAGCTAGTGAGCTAAGCTGTAGCATTAGCAATGTCTTTCAAAAGGAGACAACTCACAAATGCAGAAATTCTGGAGATTTAAAAAAAAATCTGACAATGAGTCTGAAAGTCAGGAATCAGATTCTGACAGTGACAGAGGACCCCTTGTCCACTGACAAAGTCCCAGTTCCATTAGAAGATGCTGGTGGTGATGGCGGCAGACTGACAGTGGATGAAGTACAGGAGTTCTGTGGTAGCTGGAAGGCCACCAGTCATTTCACCCCTCCTGGTCCTGCTGTTTGCTTTGATGAGTCCCAGTCTGGAGTGCAACGCCCCTTGCCATTTCCATCTGAGGCAGAGTGCTTCAAGTTGTTTCTGACAGAGGAGCTGGTGGGAGACGTAGTAGAGACCAATCGCTATGCCTTGGAGCTACAGGATAAGAGAGAGCCAGGAGTGGGGGGACAACCACAATTAGTGAAATGTATACATTCCTGGTGACAGTCGTTCTCATGGGGATAGTAAAGAACTCCCTAAGAGAATACTGAAGCAGAGATCCTATGTTTGCAACTCCCTTCTTTGCCACCCTCTTTTCCCAAGACTGCTTTCTAGTTCTGCTGCGATGACTGCATTTCATCAACAACGCTACTACCATCCTAAATGACCCGTTTTACAAAACAAGAAATGTCAACAGCTGGCAGTAAAGTGGCATGACAAACGAGACGTCCATGTCCTCTCCACTGTCCATACAGCAACCATGTCGGCCACAGGGAAGGTGGACCACCTGACGGGAGAGAGAAACAAACCAGACAGAGAAACATCAAACCAGACTGCGTGCTTGACTATTACCTCAAAATGGGGGCAGTGGATAAGGCTGACATGATAAACAGCTTTGTGGAATGCACTCAGAAAACGACCAAGTGGTATAAGATATTTTTCAATTTTTCCAGGGTAGCGTCAAAATACAACATGCCAATACTTCTGAAGCATTTAGCCTTGTTTTACAGAGCTAATAGAATAATGTAACTAGCTACATAAGCACGATTGAATATAACACCATAAATGTTATGAAATGAGTAACGTTACATCGCGTGTCCGCGGTTATAAGGAATATACACAAAAACACTATGCTACAGTAGAAACGACATAACACGACATGCAGAAACTATTATAACGTAATAAGGAACTTTGATAGAAATGCACACATTTCAAAAGTAATTATTGGTAACGAAAACAACTTTGATTGCGATGCAGGCGACAGGTGTAAAATATGAACACGTGTATGCAGGACGGCAGATGAGTAAATGTCTGCAGACTTGAACTGAACAAACAATTGAGAAGTGTTTGGGCAATTTTGTCAGGGTCAGACATGTCTAAAAAACTAATTGGTCCGCAAAAGTAAAAATGACTACTTTTATGTGAATGAATGAGGCGGAACACACCTAATTCCAAAATGTTATTAGAAAATAAAAAACTTGTTAGAAAATAATTTAAAATTGACAAATAATAACAGGCTGCGTGCTTTGGTTTGAGGGCAGCGCAGATTAAATGTGCTGTTACATAACAATCACATTCTGGAATGGAGAGAACGTTCTAACATCACGTGCATAAAAAAACTCACGCTGGGGTGACCGTTAGAGATATTTGGAACTCACGCATGAAAGGGTTAAAGTCACCATCCTCTCCAGCAACTGAGTTAGGAAGGACGCCTGTCTCTTTGTAGTGACTGGGTGTATTTATACACTAAAGTGTAATTAATAACTTCAACATGCTCAAAGGGATATTCACTATCTGTTTTTTGTGTGTTTTTTTTACCTACCTACCAATAGGTTCCCTTCTTTGCGAGTCATTGGAAAACCTCCCTGGTCTTTGTGATTGAATCTGTGTTTCGAAGTTCCCCCGCTCGACTGAGCAACAATACAGATACTTATATGTGTGGGGTACATAGATGAGGTAGTCGTTCCAAAATCATGTTAAACACTATTATTGAACACGGATGAGTCAATGCAACTTGTTATCCTCTCTTGGGTAGGGGGCAGTATTTTCACCTCCAGATGAAAAGCGTGCCCAAAGTAAACTGCCTGTTACTCAGGCCCAGAAGCTAGGATATGCATATAATTGGTAGATTTGGATAGAAAACACTGTAAAGTTTCTAACTTTTAAAATAATGTCTGTGAGTATAACAGAACTGATATGGCTGAGAAAAAATCCAACCTGGAAATCAGAAATCTGAGGTTTGTAGTTTTTCAACTCTTTTCTTATCCAAGATACAGTTGAAATGGGGTCATATTGCACTTCCTAAGGCTTCCACTAGATGTCAACATTCTTTAGAACCTTGTTTGAGGCTTCTACTGTGAAGTGGGAGCGAATGAGAGGGGAATGAATCAGAGGTCTGCCAGAGAGCCACGAGCTGAATAGGCGCATTCACGTGAAAGAGTTAGCTTGTGTTCCATTGCATTTCTGAAGACAAAGGAATTCTCCGGTTGGAACATTATTGAAGATTTATGTTAAAAACATCCTAAAGATTGATTCTATACATCGTTTGTGTGACGGCAGCCTTCCTTCTCTTCAAGAGAAGAGGAGGTGTAGCAGGGATCGGACCAACACGCAGCGTAGCCAGTGCTCAACATGTTTAATTAAACGATAAACAGAGAACACTTACAAATACAAAATAACAAAAAGTGGCAAACCGATACAGTCCTAGCTGGTGCAGAGAAAACACAGAGACAGGAAACAACCACCTATATATGATTCCCAATCAGAGACAACACAAAACATCTGCCTCTGATTGAGAACCATATTAGGCCAAACATAGAAACAGACAAACTAGACACACAACATAGAATGCCCACCCAGCTCACGTCCTGACCAACACTAAAACAAGCAAAACACACAAGAACTATGGTCGAACGTGACAGTACCCCCCTCCTGAGGTGCGGACTCCGAACGCACCCCCTAAAACTCTAGGGGAGGGTCTGGGTGGGCATCTGTCCGCGGTGGCGGCTCCGGCGCTGGACGAGGACACCACTCCACCATTGTCTTTGTCCCCCTCCTTAGCGTCCTTTGAGTGGCGACCCTCGCCACTGACCTTGGCCTAGGAACCCTCACAAAAGGCCCCATCAGACTGAGGAGACAGCTCCGAACCGAGAGGTAGCTTAGGACAGAGAGGTAGCTCAGGACAGAGAGGTAGCTCAGGACAGAGAGGTAGCTCCGGACGAATGGCAGCTCCGGACTGGAGGGCAGCTCATGACTGGAGGGCAGCTCATGACTGGAAGGCAGCTCCTGACTGGCTGGCGGCTCTGGCAGCTGCTGACTGGCTGGCGGCTCTGGTTCCATCCTTGGCTCCTTACGGTAAGCAGGGGGAGTTGGCTCAAGTCTCCTACTTGACCCAGCTACACACCCCTTTATCCCCCCCCCAATTACATTTTTGGGGGAGCCTCTCGGGCTTCCAGCCGCTCTGCCTTGCTAGCGCCTCATAATGCCGCCTCTCTGCTTTTGCTGCCTCCAGCTCTGCTTTAGGGCGGCGACATTCCTCTGGCTCTGCCCAGGGTCCTTTTCCGTCCAGCTCATCCTCCCATGTCCACTCCTGAACTCGCTGTCGCTGCTGCCCGTTGCTACGCTGCTTGGTCCGAGATTGGTGGGTGGTTCTGTAACGGCAGCCTTCCTTCTCTTCAAGAGAAGAGGAGGTGTAGCAGGGATCGGACCAACACGCAGCGTAGCCAGTGCTCAACATGTTTAATTAAACGATAAACAGAGAACACTTACAAATACAAAATAACAAAAAGTGGCAAACCGATACAGTCCTAGCTGGTGCAGAGAAAACACAGAGACAGGAAACAACCACCCACAAACCCCAACACATAACAAGCCACCTATATATGATTCCCAACACAAAACATCTGCCTCTGATTGAGAACCATATTAGGCCAAACATAGAAACAGACAAACTAGACACACAACATAGAATGCCCACCCAGCTCACGTCCTGACCAACACTAAAACAAGCAAAACACACAAGAACTATGGTCAGAACGTGACAATTTGACATGTGTCTACGGACTGTAACGGAACTTTTTGACTTTTCGTCTGCACCTAGTGATCGTGCATCATGAATTTCGATTACTGGGCTAAACGTGCGAACAAAAAGGAGGTATTTGGACATAAATGATGGACTTCATCGAACAAAACAAACGTTTACTGTGGAACTGGGATTTTTCCGTACATTTAAAAAAAAATCTGACACAGCGGTTGCATTTAGGAGAAGTGGATCCAAAATTCCATGCATAACAGTTGTATCTTTTAGCAATGTTTATTAAAGGCACAGTCAACTTAGTGTATGTAAACTTCTGACCCACTGGAATTGTGATACAGTGAATTATAAGTGAAATAATCTGTCTGTGAACAATTTTTTTTTTAAATACTTGTCATGCACAAAGTAGATGTCCGAACCGACTTGCCAAAATTATAGTTCGTTAACAAGAAATGTGTGCAGTGGTTGAAAAACGAGTTTTAATGACTCCAACCTAAGTATATGTAAACTTCCAACTTCAACTGTATGTATGGACCTCGCTTTGTGCACAGGGGAATTGTCATGCTGTAACACGAAAGGACCTTCACCAAACTGTTGCCACAAAGTTGGAAGCACAGAATTGTCTATAATGTCATTGTATGCTGATTCATTAAGATTTCCCTTCACTGGAACTAAGGAACCTAGGCTGAACCATGACAAACAGCCCCAGACCACTTTACCTTATACACCAAACTTTACATTTGGCACTATGCATTCGGGCAGGTATGGTTCTCCTGGCATCCGCCAAACCCAGATTTGTCTGTCGGACTGCCAGATGGTGAAGCATGATCCATCACTCCAAAAGAAAGCATTACCACTTCTCCAGATTCCAATGGCGGCGATCATTGGAACGTTTTTCAATGGCAGAGACAGGGAGACTAGTCAGGATCGAGGAAAAGATGAACGGACCAAAGTGCAGAGGTGTCCTTGATGAAAACCTGTTCCAGAGTGCTTAGGACCTCAGACTGGGGCGAAGGTTCACCTTCCAACAGGACGACGACCATAAGCACACAGCCAAGACAACGCAGGAGTGGCTTCAGGACAAGTCTCTGAATGTCCTTGAGTGGCCCAGCCAGAGCCTGGACTTCAACCCGATCAAACATCTCTGGAGAGACCTGGAAATAGCTGTAGAGCAACGCTCCTCATCCAACCTGACAGAGTTTGAGAGGATCTGCAGAGAAGATTGTCACACCTGTATTTGAGGAGTTTCTCCCAATCTTGTAGTGTCATACGCAAGAAGACTCAAGGCTGTAATTGCTGCCAAAGGTTCTTCAACAATGTACTGAGTAAAGGGTCTGAATACTAATGTAAATGTGAAATTTCAGTTATTTTCTTTATTAGCAAACATTTATAAAAACCTGTTTTTGCTTTGTCATTATGGGGTATTGTGTGTAGATTGATGAGGGGGGAAAAACAATCAATTTTAGAATAATGCTGAATAGTTTCCATTGTATACAACAAGAATACACCTTTTTTTTACTAGAAATAATAAAGATTAGTAAAAATAAAAAGGTAATGTTCTGTTTGTGTGTATATGTAAGGGTGGGTGAGTGAGTTGGAGTCGGTGTAAAGTCTCTTGAGTAGATGGTGTGAAGTGTTAGTGAAAATAGTCTGGTGCAGGTGATTGTCTACGGTCTATTACACAGTCAGATGTTCTGGGTAGGGCTGCGGTGGAAGTGGACGGTTGTTGCTGTTTTTGTTCTGATGGCACTTTTCTCCCCATAAGCGTGCTTGGTCCATCTTCTCCGGTCTGCTGATGTAATCAGGTTCTAAAACTCATGGGAGCGCGAGGGTGGGGAGGTTACTAAAAATGCGTCCGTGTCCTCTGGGTCTGTCTCCACATCAGTCTTCAGTTTTCTCTGCAAATTGCTGCTTCTCTTATTGGCCAGAGCCTGTGAAATTACAGGAGACAAATTATTCTGCTGAATAAACAAACAGACTTGAACGCTGGTATCTCAAAGCTAAAAAAGCTGGGGTTTCTGCCATCAGTCTTTTGTTCATATCAGCCATCGTGTTGTAGTCCAGCATCTGATTCAGCCTGACCACGACATGAGTTGTTGGAAATCTATGCCCTCGTTTGGTGATGCATCGTTCCGTCACACGAAGAGACTCCTGGCTGGCCCACGGTTCTCACAAATTAATTTTATCAATAAAAATATTGTAATGACCTGACTAGATCATAAATGAACAATTGTCCAGACATAGGCTTGAGTTTGCGAATTGACGGTTTATTAAACCAACTTTACACAGGCTACTGTTTGGCCGTAGCCCACGCCAAATAAATGACAGATAACCCACAAGCCAATCGTGACCTTCTCTTGTGAAGCCCAGACGTAAAGAGAGAGAACAAAGGCTAAACCTGGTCTTAACTTCCAATGCTCCATCTCCCTGTCCAACGCCACTCCGCCAACCGCCAGGATGCCCGGCATCAGAACATTCCAGGCATTCCCGTGATTGGCAGATAGCAGGTTGATTGACATGTCGGACCCCGCGAACACTGGGTACTGGTCAGTACAACACAACCACCTCCTAGCCTAACACATAACACACAGCTGTCTGTGCGGGTCGCTACACAGCCCCCCCACCACAAAGTCCCTCGTCCCCGAGGGAACAAACAAAGTCTCTGAAGCGACCCGGAGGTCTCCTTTGCCTGCGTGGCCGTGATGGTCGCAGAGTGCCCCTCTGGGAACCAGGGGATGAAGGCAGGGATATGGGGGACAAGGAAGCGGGAACGGGTAATACAGTCCGTGGCTCTGGGGAACCACGCGGTGACACAGGGGGGGAGACAGGGGGAATGGGCTGTCTGGAGCCTTGTCTGCGGCACCTGGGGGTGGGTGCCTGGAGAATGTCATTGCCAGAGAGGGGAATTGTGGGGGTTCCTGGGGTTTGGGGAGAAGAGGCCCCTCTGTATGGGGCTAACCTGTCCCGGTGCAGTGCCACCTTTCTCCCCCTGGGAGGAAGCTGCACCCGGTAAACAACCTCCCCTACCCTCTCCAGGACACTGCAGGGTCCCACCCAGTGACTGTCCAACTTGGGGCATCTGCCTTTTTTCCTTAGGGGGCTGTAGACCCAGACCAGCTCCCCAGCCACAAAGTGCCTTCCCCGGGTGTGCAGGTCATAGTTCCTTTTCTGCCTCACACCTGCATTCACCAGCTGCTCTCTGACGAAGGTGTGGGCTGTCTCCAGGCGGTCCTGGAGTCTCCGGGCATACTCCGGCCCCGGGGGAACATGAGGGCTATCCAGGGGCCGACCAAACGCCATCTCCGCAGGGGTGCGGATCTCTCTCCCCAGCATGAGGAGGGCAGGAGTGCAGGAGGTGGAGTCTTGGACAGCGGAGCGGCATGCCATGAGGACCATAGGCAGGTGTTTGTCCCAGTCACGCTGGTGTTTGGCAGAGACGATGGCCAGCTGCTGTCCAAGCGTTTTGTTGAAGCGCTCCACAAGGCCATCACTTTGAGGATGGAGAGGAGTAGTGCGGGTCTTGTGCATACCCAGCCTCTCACACATGGTGGCGAACACACGGGACTCAAAGTTTCTGCCTTGGTCGCTGTGGATGGACTCTGCAGCTCCAAACCTGCTGAACATCCCCGCTGTCAGGGCGTCGACGATGGTCTCTGCCTCCTGGTCAGGCAGAGCATAGGCCTCGGGCCATTTTGTGAAATAGTCCATGGCCGTGAGCACCCAGCGGTTTCCACTGTCTGTGGTGGGGAACGGCCCAACTACATCCACTCCCACCCTCTCCATGGGAGCCCCCACTGGGAACTGTTGGAGCTGAGCATGAGAGCGGCCTGGGGGGCCCTTTCTCGCTGTGCAGTTGTCACAGCGGCGACAAAAGTCCTCCACATCCCTCTTGTGCTGCCCCCAGTAGAAGCCGGCGCAGTGTTTTTGTGACCCCAAAGTGTCCAGTCCCCACCCCCCCATGAGTACTCTGGAGCACAGCCTCCCGCAATGCTTTTGGGACCACCACCTGCCACCTCTCCTCTCCCGTAGCTGACTCCTTCCATGCCCGCTGTAGCACGCCATCAGCCAGCCGCAGTCTCTCAAACTTCGACCACAACCCTTTGGTCGCGAGTGAGAGCGCTGTCACCTCTTCCCATGGTGGCCTCACCTGCGCCTCTACCCACTGTAGCACTGGCTGTAGGTCTGTGTCCCGTCCCTGCTGCTGCCGCCATTCAGCCACGTCGACAGTCTGCAGCTCACGGCAGACAGGCCCGCTCGCCCGACACACTGTGGCACAGACCCCCTCCTCTGCACACAGCTCTCTCTCCCGTCCCTCTCTCCGTTCACAGTGGCGGCAGCCGTCTGCAGTACAGGGCCGACGGGACATGGCGTCGGCGTTGGAGTGGCGTGCCCCTGCCCTGTGCACCACCGTGAAGTCATACGGCTGAAGCTCCTCCAACCAGCGTGCCACCTGCCCCTCTGGCTCTCTGAAAGACATGAGCCACTGGAGAGCAGAGTGGTCAGTCCTTACAGTAAAGGGCAGACCACCCAGGTAGTACTTGAAGTGTTTGACGGAAGCCACAACAGCCAAGAGCTCCCGCCGGGTGACACAGTAGCGGCGCTCATGTTTGTCAAATGTTTTGCTGAAATACGCCACCACTCTCTCCCCCTCTGGCCCCATCTGGGCCAGCACCCCACCCATGCCCACATTGCTCGCGTCTGTGTCCAGGATAAAGGGCAAGGTGAGGTCAGGGGGGGCGAGCACGGGGGCCTCGATCAGTGCACGTTTGAGGGTGTTGAATGCCTCCTCACACTCCACTGTCCAAGTGAAAGCCTTGTCCTTCGGCAGCAGGCGGTTCAGTGGAGCAGCAACGCTTGAGAAGCCCCGTACAAACCTCCTGTAGTACGAGGCCAGGCCCAGGAAGCTCTTCAGCTGACGCTGGTCGGTGGGGGTGGGCCAGTCTCTGACAGCCCCTACCTTGTCCTCCATGGTGCTGATCCCCTCCTTCCCCACTCGGTGGCCCAAGAAGGACACCTCTCTCCTCATGAAGTGGCACTTCTCGGGGTGGAGCTTCAGACCTGCGGCAGCCACCCTCTCCAGCACACGCCGTAGCGCCCCCAGGGCTGACTGGAAGGAGCTGCCATGGGCCAGGATGTCATCGAGGTATACCAGACACTGCTGTCGGGGGATGCCATCCAGCACCCTGTCCATCAAACGCTCAAAAGTAGCTGGAGCGTTGCACAGGCCAAAGCACAGGACCTTGAACTGCCAGTGTCCTCTGTTAGTGGAGAACGCAGTTTTGGCTCTGGCCTCTGGGGAGAGGGGCACCTGCCAGTAGCCACTGCGGAGGTCTAGTGAGGAGAACCAGGAGGACCCCCTAACCAGGTCCAGCGACTCATCGATACGTGGTATGGGGTATGAGTCCTTCCTAGTTACCTCATTCAGCCGCCTGTAGTCCGCACAGAACCTCAGCTTGCCCCCCTTCTTCGGAACCATGACGACTGGCGCCGCCCAGGTGCTGTCTGAGGGCTCAATGAAGTCTGCCCGCTGCATCTCCAACACAGCCTTGTCTGCCGCCTCCTGGCGTGCCAGCGGGATACGGCGGGGACGCATCTTGATGGGTCGAGCATCACCTGTGTCGATCTCATGCTGCACCAGATGAGTCTGACCCACCTCTTCCTCACTCAGCGCAAAGCTGTCTCTGAATTCAAACAGCAACTGCCACAACCGTTCCTGCTGCTCGGGGTCAAGACCAACACAGTTCCTCCCCCATATCTCCCTCACTGCAGACAGTGTCCTCTCCTCTCCCATCTGGGGTAGCTGGGCTGGGGGGGCGCGGCCCGGGCTCACAGAGGGCTGTGTCATGGAGGTAGCTGGGGGAATGTAACACACAGCTGTGGGGGAGGGGGGGGGCAGCCATGAGTCTCTGCTGCTTTAACTGTTGGAGTAAAGGGTTTGTTGGGTTGAGTGAATGTGACATTAGGGGGGGCCATGGTGACTTCCGGCCCTCCCTGGAAGCTCAGTGTGCCCCTATTTAGGTCTAACTGGCAGCCTGTGCTCCTAAGAAAGTCCAACCCCAGGATACAAGGGTCCTGCACAGCCGCCACCCACACAGGATGACGCACAGTCCTGCCCCTACTGTCAGAGTCATTATTCCCTTCCCTTTCATGGGTGCCAGCTCACCTGTGACTGTGCGGAGCTGCACAGTTGTAGGCTCACACTGAGTCCAACCTGGCACAATATCTGGCCTCACCAGGGTTACTGTGGACCCAGTGTCCACCAGGGCGGAGCAGGGCACCCCCTCCACAGTGACAGGGACATGACAAAAGTCCCCAACACAGGTCCGGCCCACTACAACAACAGGCTCCATCCGCTTGCCCTCGTCTGCTTCTGGGGGAAGTGGAGCCTTGCTTCCCCGTCTGTGCCGGTGGGCTCCTCCTGAAGAAGATGGTGGTTGGGATAGAAAGCCAGGGGTCCGCACTACCCGGTCTATGCGGACCCCGAACCGTTTCCCTGAGCTCTGGGGGATATGGGGCAATCTCGGCGCAGATGGCCTGGCTGGCCACAACCCCAGCAGACCCTGGGACCAGGGCGTGTGTTTCGTGCCGCCTGTAGCGACACAGCACGAATGAGTTCTGTCATTTCAGCCACCCATGCAGGCTTTTCCGGCTCCGGGCTGCTCTGCCCCCCAGCTCGCACAGAGGGTCTGTCTCCCTGCACCCCCACCAAAGCCCCAGCTGAAGCCCCAGCCCACACCAGCTCCCTCTCCAAAGCCATCTCCAAGGCTGTCTGCAATGACTCAGGATGAGCCAGCTGGGTCCGTATGCGCAGCTCCGTAGGAGAGAGCGCCTGTATGAACTGGTCCCGTGCTAGCTCGCTCTGCACGGAGGGGGGCATGTGAGCATATGCCCGCCGAGAGAGGCTCTCAATGTCATTAGCTAGCACCCATAGAGGCTCTCCAGGCTGCCTGCGTCTATTACTCAGTTCGGAGCGCAGTAGCCCGGGCTGTACACACTGTCCATAGCGCCTCCTCAGTGCTCCCACTAAAGCACCATAATCATGTCTGTCCTCGGGGCTAATCAATATCAAACAGGCCAGAGCTTCATCCGTGAGGCATAAAGCCAACTGCAGTGCCCTTTCTTCATCCGACCACCCCCTAAAATGAGCTAACAGTTCAAACTGAGCATGAAAAGCTTCCCAATCCGCCTTACCGGAATACTTCGGGGTCTTAACAGATACGGACGCAGCCGGGAACTGGGCGCCGCCATGTTTGTTTACATCCTGAGCCCCAGATTCCTCGTCCCGCCGCGTCGACGTCACCCCTTCGGTCCGCCCACCAGAATCCGCGCGAAACACAGTCGACGAAGCACTCATGCCCGCTTCAGCCGCCATCACTCTAACGTCCTCCCTCAAGCGGCCTCTGGGCTCCGACGCCCTGGCGATCTCCTCAGCCAGAACCTCCGACGTCCATGCACACGCACCTCTTTGGCTATAATCGTCCCCTACCTCCACCTTCACTTTCGGATTCCCTCGAAGCATTTTCAACCACCGTTCTCACCTACGGTAGCTAGTCACATAAGTCAGCTAGCTAGCTAACTTTTATCAACGTTTTTACTTCTGACACCAATGTAATGACCTGACTAGATCATAAATGAACAATTGTCCAGACATAGGCTTGAGTTTGCGAATTGACGGTTTATTAAACCAACTTTACACAGGCTACTGTTTGGCCGTAGCCCACGCCAAATAAATGACAGATAACCCACAAGCCAATCGTGACCTTCTCTTGTGAAGCCCAGACGTAAAGAGAGAGAACAAAGGCTAAACCTGGTCTTAACTTCCAATGCTCCATCCCCCTGTCCAACGCCACTCCGCCAACCGCCAGGATGCCCGGCATCAGAACATTCCAGGCATTCCCGTGATTGGCAGATAGCAGGTTGATTGACATGTCGGACCCCGCGAACACTGGGTACTGGTCAGTACAACACAACCACCTCCTAGCCTAACACATAACACACAGCTGTCTGTGCGGGTCGCTACAATATGAACAGTCAATAGCCGCATGTCTCCTTTGCTGTATTTTAGTAGGCTTGGTTAGCTAGCTAACATTAGCTAGCTAGCTACCATGCTATTCGTTCTTCCACCAATGTTGAGTAGCTAATGTTAGCCAACTATGCTTTCGTTTCTAACTAGTTAGCTAACTTTGCTTGCCAGCTAACATTAGCTGGTTTTAGTCAAAACAGCAAAGTGCAATTTCTTTCTACAACTAAAAGCCATGCATTATGATCATGTTAACTACATTTGTTTGTTAACTAGTTACTAATGTTAGTTATTGACTATATTGGCTGTAGTAATTTGACTTAGTTAGCCAGCTACCTTTGCTAACATTACAGCTGCTACAGTGTTAGCTGGCTATTATAGCTAGCTAGATTGCTTTGCTGACAAATAATAGGACAGCTTCTTACCTTGTTTCGGAGTCGCATTTGGAAGGTTGTGGCAGTGAGGTGTAGATAATTGCAGACTCTGAGTACCGTTATAAACGTTATCTGTAACCATTTCCATGGCTTGGTGCGACAAGTAGAAATTCCGGGAGTTGTTCATTGTTAGCTACAAGAATATATATATCTTTTTTTAATGGCCACCAGTAGAACCCCCACCCTCCAGAGAATTGTTGTGCCTTGAAGTGTTATGGCTGAGTTCAAATTGCATTCATTTGATATTGTCATTTTCAGCCTTCACGCCCTCACTTCTGGTTTGTTTGATTTTGATTATTTACCCTTCAATCACTACACCCTCCCTTCTACTCCCATGCATTTGATTGGCTGATGAGTTTGTGCCAGTGTTGAAACTACACTACCTGTCCCATCAAAACAGAAACTGTGATACAAGTATATGGTCGCTCTAGGATCATCTCCAAGTAGACCAGACCGAGCTGCTATTGCAATGGTGTCTATGGAAGAGTCACCCATTAAGTAGACTGGAACTGTGACAATTTTTCAAAGGTAAATGGCCTGTTTAAGACATCTTCATTTATCCACCATTTTTGACTCTATGTGCTAGTGATGGGGAGTTTAGCTCTTTTTAATGACTATGAAACTTTTCTCCAAATCTTTCAACTCATTTCGTTTGTTTGAGTCAGTAATGACCAGAGCACGCAGGACCCCCTACCGGCAAACGATGAACTAAAAACTCAAAGAATCATGAAGCCTCTACAAGCTTCTCATTCACCATAGGGGGCTTATTGGAGCTTTCATCTGTGACTGAAACATATACAACTGTGCATTAAACAATGTACATTTGCGATTGCTAGGGATACAAATAAAATGATTTAATGATACCTTTAACACTAGAACCGCCTGGCCTTTCAGCCCATAAGTACCTGCTAGAGAATGTTAAGAACATTGACTTAGCATCATACAAGTTGCGCAAACATAAGCACCAAGGCTTGATAAATAGTGCATAAACAATTGTGAAGCATACATATTTGTGGAAATATATCCATGTAAAAATATAACAACAATAGTTATTAGAGTCAAGGATATGTTATGTATAATTCCACAAAAAGTCCTAGAGACAAATGTAGGCCTAAAGCAAATTTCCAGCCAATAACTCATCAAATTTTTATCATGCTGACCAGACCGCTCGCGCGCATGTTGATTTTGTCTACCCACACAAGACGCGATCAGGACACGCAGGTTGAAATATCAAAACGCACTCTGAAACAACTATATTAATTTGGGGACAGGTCGAACAGTATTAAACATTTTTGGCAATTTAGCTAACTAGCTTGCTGTTGCTAGCTAATTTGTCGTGGGATATAAACACTGAGCATATGTGAGAAAGCTCAGCGTTCAACACTCTAGTGCCCACAAATCTCATCACTAAGCTAAGGACCCAGGGACTAAACAACTCCCTCTGCAACTGGCGCCTGGACTTCCTGATGTCACGGCCCCAGGTGGTAAGGGTTGGCAACAACACATCTGCAACCCTCAATGTGAGCAAGACAAAGGAGCTGATCGTGGACTGCAGGAAAAGGCGGGCTGAACAGGCCCCCATTAACATCGACAGGGCTGTAGTGGAGCTGGTCGAGAGTTTCAAGTTCCTTGGTGTCCACATCCTCAAAAGATTCTACAGCTTCACCATTGAGAGCATCCTGACAGGTTGCATCACTGCCTGGTATGGCAACTTCTCGGCCTCCGACTGCAAGGCACTACAGAGGGTAGT
This sequence comes from Salvelinus alpinus, assembly GCF_045679555.1. NCBI lineage: Eukaryota > Metazoa > Chordata > Actinopteri > Salmoniformes > Salmonidae > Salvelinus > Salvelinus alpinus. Next base: position 3,393,544 of record NC_092118.1, on the reverse strand, counting down.
GCGAACAGCCCAGTACATCAGCCAGCCAAGCTTCCTGCCATCCAAGACCTCTATACCAGCTGGTGTCAGAGGAAGGCCCTAAAAATTGCCAAAGACTCCAGTCACCCAAGTCATAGACTGTTCTCTCTGCTACCTGATGTCAAGCGGTACCGGAGCGCCAAGTCTAGGACCAAAAGGCTCCTTAAAAGCTTCTACCCCCAAGCTATAAGACTTTTTAACAATTAATCAAATGGCCATCCGGACCATTTACATTGACCCCCCCCCCCCCCATTTGTTTTTACACTGCTGCTACTCACTGTTTATTATCTATGCATAGTCACTTTACCCCTACCTACATGTACAAATTACCTCGACTAAGCTGTACCCCCGCACATTGACTCGGTACAGGTACCCCCTGCATACAGCCTTGTCATTGTTATTTTACTGTGTTACTTTTTATTATTTTTTACTTTAGTTCAGTTGGTAAATATTTTCTTAACTCTTTCTTGAACTGCATTGCTGGTTAAGGGCTTGTAAGTAAGCATTTCACAGTAAGGGCTACACCTGTTGTATTCGGTGCATGTGACAAATAAAGGTTGAAATTAATTGATTTTACCTGAAATGCGCAATATCCTCTACAATTAATCCACAGATAAAAGGGTAAACCTAGTTTGTTTCTAGTAATCTCTCCTCCTTCAGGCTTCTTCTTCTTCTTTGGACCTTATATGGCGGTTACAACCAACTTTAAGGTGCATTACCACTACCAACTGACTGGAGTGTGGACCTCAGTTCATCTTTCAGTCACCAACATGGGTATATACTCCTAAAAACCAATGAGGAGATGGGAAAGGCGGGACTTGCAGCGCATTAAGCATCACAAATAGAACCAAGTTATATTTTAGTGCCTGGCTACGCAGCCTCTTGCAGGCGGTGTGGGTGCAATGATTGAATAACATGTACGGTATATGTGTACATTTATTGTGCAATGCACATGCATGCGACGCGAGCAGCATGTATCAGTCTAATAAATACATTTCATATATGCTATCCGAAGAATAATAATGAGCTTGTGTTCATAAAAGCCTTAGGTAACATTGGCCTATGGCAGTTCTAGTGTTAAAAAGAGGTCTAGTTGCATTCGCAACCGGACTAGATTGTGAACGCTTCTTGCACCAGAATGCAATTGTTTAGCTGCAGCAAGGGAGATTTGCTCAATAGCTATCGTTCACAAACTACAGCAGCCACCGAAATGATTCGTTCTTGAGTTTGAGTGTTGAGCAGAGTGCAATCACTTGTTTGTATTCATTATTGACCCATTCGATCATTTAACAGCTCTAAACACTTGTTTCCTACTCTATGCTGCCTGTAGAAAGATGATTTATTTTTCTGAGCCCACATGATAGACAGTTGGTGGTCGGAGGGCGTATTAATCCTGCTGTAGAATTCATTGCGGCCAGCAGGTTAAACTAATGACTAAAATGAATTCCTATTTGGGATTTCACCACCATCTTTTTAGCTGTGCAGCAACACAAATTCAGGTCAAGCTCACACAGGTTGCAACAAATGCCGACAGACATTTCCATGGAAATGGGGTGTTAAAGCAGATTACTCCATAATGCACTGGACGGACAACCATCAGTGGCGGTCAGTGCCATTTAAGATGAGGGAGGATGATTTTTTTTGTCATGAGCATGGCCTTATTTTTATTACAGCGTATTGGTTGACTCTCATTCATATTCCTTTCACCAGTTCAATGTAACAGAAATATTTTTAGGCTAATACACGATACTCAAATTTCCCCTCACCCATCATGAGGTTGCTAAAACTTAGCCTTTTGAATGAAAGTTTACAACGTAGGTGCACACAAGTCGAGAGACAAATTGGAGGTGACACATGGACAGACGTTCAATTTCTTCTTCCAGTCATAATTTAAATGACGTTTGGCAAACTCCAAGTGCTTGCGTCTGTGTCTTGGGGTCAGAAAGGGCTTTCTTCTGGCAACCCTTCCAAAGAGCCTGTGGATGTGGAGGTGGCGTCTGATGGTGCTTTTTGAAACCTGGTGACTCCAAGACGCCACCAAGGCCTGCAATTCTTTCACAGTGATTCTTGGGGATTTTGTTGCTTCTCTCACCATCCTCCCCCCTATCTTGGGGGGCAAAATGCATTTGCGTCCTCTACCTGTGAGGTTTTCAACTGTTCCATATCTTTTGAATTTTCTAATAATTGCTCTGACAGTGCTCGGTGTTATATTCAATCGTTTGTGGATCTTCTTGTAGCCATTACCAGATTTATGAACGTCTATGACCATCTGTCTCTTTTGAACTGCTAGTTCTTTTGTTTTCTTCATAGTGTTGGATGACAGCAGGATATTGCATGTGTGTTACCTCATTTTTATACCCTGGTGAAACAGGAAGTGATGTAATGGCTCAATATAGTTCCTTAAGACTTAGATAAACTTAAATAAGTGGAATTTAATTTGTGGTTTAATTTTGGTAGATGTTATTTACAATAATCTTTAAGGGTGCCATTAATTGTGACACCTTGATATGGAGGACATTGATTTTTAAGTAAATCAATAAATTATTTTGGTTGGTTCCATTGAAACATTAATAAAGTACAGTATTTCTCACATGTTGGTATTTTGAGTTTATCTCTATAATTATATTGTTTATATTTGTTTAAGCATTGTTTGTGCGTTACCAGTCAGGGGTGCCAGTAATTTTGGAGCCCACTGTATGTATACATATATTACATTTTTTTCTATAGTTTTTTGAGTGTATATCTATCTATCCATCTTCGTCCTTCATCAGTATAAAGGAGGAAATGTTGCTTACTTTTTGAGCAAAATGAAAGCTGTAATGCATCATGATGTCTTTGCTTGCTGGTTCAGTAGGGGCCCCCAGAGACAGCAGGTCTTGACAGGTGGTCTTGCAGTCAGCAACCATCTTCTGGTAGACAGACCGCTCTCTCTGAACAAGCAGGGGATGCTGCTCTTGCTTCTTCAGCTTGACTGACTTAACAGCTTCTGGCAGATTGGCAGATCTGAAGACCTGGTAGTTGTTCCTCTGACACTGCCAGCATATGTCTGTCCTGGGCTTAGTCCTTGAGATGTGGGGCAGCAATTTTCTCCACAGATTCCTGAAGGAAGACAGCCCGACTACACATACCTTTGGAAAATACAGAAAACGTGAGATTAATAAAATAATCTAAATGTATCTATGATTTACATACCAAGTGTTGTCATCGATTCCTTGTAGAGACACCACACTGCTGCTTTTGTCACATGGGATGGCAGCATCTTTCCACCAAGGTGTTTGTGTCCTGGGTGGCGTCCTGGTAATACTATTGCATTATTCTCTGCATAGTTGTTGATGAAGTTCTCCATTGGCATCAAGTCCTCATGCTCCAGGTGTAACCTGTGCTTGCTTGGGCCAGCTCTCTATTTGATGGGAGGCATTAGACCATTCTCCTTGCATGACTGGTGGAGGAGAGTCAGGTGTGTTCTACTGATGCTGAAAGACAAATTCCAGATACTAACATTACAAACACTTCATACACGTAAGTTAATGTTAGCTAGCAAGCCAGCCATCTAACCTCCGCTAACGTTAGCTGGCTAACAGCAAGTTTAACTTGGGTCTTTTGTTTGGACATGTAACGTTAACATTTGCTAGCTAGCTAAAACATTTACTAAAATCCCAATCCACAGAGTAATGTTAGCAAGCCAGCCATCAAACTTTAGCTGGCTAGCTAACAGCAAGTTTTAACAAGCAATACAAACCGATTGTCATAGCTAGCTAAAGTTAATAGCTAGCAAGCCAGCTATCTAAACTATCTAAACTCCGCTAACGTTGGCTAGTTAACAGCAAGCTTTAACTTGGGGTCTTTTGTTTAGACAGTTAACGTTAGCTAGATAAAAAAATATATAAATCTCAATCCATAGAGTAGCGTTAGCAAGCCAGCCATCGAACTCCAGCTGGCTAGCTAACAGCAAGCTTTAACTATCAATATGAACTGATTGTCATAGCTAGCTAAAGTTATCCAAACAGGTTCAATGTTAGCTAGCAAGCCAGCCATCTAACTTCCACTAACGTTAGCTAGCTAACAGCAAGCTTTAACTTGGGGTCTTTTGTTTAGACATGTAAACCGATTGCCATAGCTAGCTAAAGTTAACCAAACAGGTTCAATGTTAGATTCGTACTCATATAATGGATGAAAGATTCACGGCAGACTGATTCATTTTCAGAGTCAGAGAGATTCAGCATGGCACGATGGTCCTCCAGAAAGTAGTCCATCACAACAAACTCATCTCTTGGCATGTCCAGCCCACTCATTATATCAGCCAATCATGGCCAGTGGGAAGGTTGTTGACTTTTTCTGTGGCTAAACCAACTAGGCTCGTAATTTAACAATTTTATTCATATTTACAGATGGCATACAATTTTGATATTAAGGCAAATGAAAGTTCACATGTTCGAGAAGGCATTTCTGCCAAAAAACACATTTTGATTAAAAAAAAGAAACATTCGTTCAAACGGCTCTCCTGTGAAGTCATGACTTGCGACATACGACTAGTTTCCTGAATCGGGTCACATATGTGTGAACTCCTTCAAGACTGTTGGAAAAGCATCCCAGGTGAACCTGGTTGAGAGAATAAAAAAGTGTGCAAAGCTGTCTTTAAGGCAAAGGGTGGCTACTTTGAAGAATCTAAAATATATTTAGATTTCTTTTAATACTTTTTTGGTTACTACATTATTCCACATGTGTTATTTCATAGTTTTGATGTCTTCACTATTATTCTACAATATTGGAAATAGTAAAAAAAAAAAGAAAAAAAAAACTTGAATGAGTAGGTGTGTCAACTTTTGACTGGTACTGTAGGTCTTGATGGTAGCAAGTACTTACATGCCATTGATCAGAGTTAGAATAAGGATCTGACAAGTGTTGAATGCGCAGTGAGCTCAGATATTGTTCAGCTGCCCCCACATACAACTGTTTTTCATGGCAAGTGAAGATAGAAAGGATCTGTGTAGTTTCTTCACATGAATGTATCCAAACAATGATCGTACAGCTGACAGAACAGCACGATAAGGAAGGGAGAGGTTATAAGCACTGATCAAAGTAAAAGTTGTCACTCTTCCTGTGTACTATAAAATGGTTGGCCACTGACAGACAGATGGGCCTACCATGCATTCAACCAGATGTAGAGCTAACACCAGGCCTAGTAACACAGTTCTCTTGTGATGTGCTTGTTGATCCAGCACATGAAAACACACACATTTCTTATGTCATGGCTCGTGTAAATTGGTTCCTGAAACATCTGAATCAATCATTTTTGAGGTTTGGGACAATAATGACATTTTGCAACAAATCACAGTTCTGGTATAAACAATGTGCCCTTTAAATGACCTTCTTCCCGCCAATTGACCCCTCCATGCGCAACGCGTAACAGTGGAAGTCGAGGTTGGAGTGGCAGAGGATCTGGTGCAGGATGTAGATAATGGGGCCAAGTACAGCCCTTTACACTCATACCCGTATACAGGTTGAAAAGATTTGGACACTGATAAATGCCAAAATTGGACTGCAGTGGCTGTACAGTAACATGCTATACCTGACGTGAGAGCTCAGGGTCTCCACTCCACAAGCTCTGCAGTCCAAAGCTCTTGACTGACAGACGCTATGAACTTGAACACTGTGCGCCCCCATCCCTCCTGCTTACTGGGCAACTTTTGCAAATGTTTTGTTGTCTGAGGTAAATGCTTGTAAATTAAGAGGACCATGTATTTTTAAAGATGAGACATTGAGGATGATAATAAATATCGCTTTGGTAACATACAAGTTAGCCAAACACCCTTGAGTTAAAATGTGCACTTCATATTTCCATATCATAAAACTCATGTACTATACAGTGTCAATGTTGATGATCACTATGTTTGATGTATAGTTACAAGATGACATTGCGTTATACCCTGGGTGGTCCTGAACAGAATGAGCCTGTGTTTGTTGTATTGTGAATACAATTTGCTGTGGACCATGCATCTGAATGCACTCATGACTCTATGCGCACCAAATGAGGATCTCCTTCTGTGAATTGCCTTGTGAAAGACTGACATTGTTTGATCATAATTTATATTTTAGCTAGACATGTTGGCAATGGAACAAGCTTTCAAATTACGCCCACCTGACCCAGATTGTGATTTATAATGGACCGTTTTTGGATTGCGTAAACAACAACAGTAATTATGTAAAGGCAGGGCCGTGTTCAACACAACTACAAGTGTGCTCGCTCTAGTTCCTCAACAGCACAGCTCTTCAAGCAAAAAAAAAAAACACCTTATAGAAGAAGACTCTTCTTTGAGTCAGAAAAGTGCATTGGAAGGTGTGTGGCTACTTGGAAACACTAACTAGGCCTCTCACTCAAACCCTTGGATTTTTTTTGTCTTATGTTGCACATAGTTGTCTTATGTTGCACATGGTTGTTTTGTTTTGACCAGATGCAATGCCATTTTACAGTAAACAAATTGACAACAGAATTTCAGAATGCTTATAGGGAAGGACAGTCAACAAGCACAGCACTTACACAAATTACTGATGATTGGCTGAGAAAAATTGATAATAAAATGATTGTGGGGGATGTCTTGTTAGACTTCAGTGCAGCTTTTGACGTTATAGATCATAGTCTGCTGCTGGAAAAATGTATGTGTTATGGCTTTACACCCCCTGCTATAATGTGAATAAAGAGTTACTTGTCTAACAGTGTTCTTTAATGGAAGCCTATCAAATATAATCCAGTTAGAATCAGGAATTCCCTAGCAAAAAACAACTTATGGAACAGCGGGGACTGTGAAGCGATACAAACATTGGCACAGACACATGCATACACACACACATACAATAACATATACATGGATTTAGTAATGTAAATATGTGGTAGTGGTGGAGTAGGGGCCTGAGGGCACACAGTGTGTTGTGAAGTCTGTGAATGTATTGTAATGTTTTAAAATTGTATAAACAGACTTAATTTTGCTGGACCCCAGGAAGAGTAGCTGCTGCTAATGGGGATCAATCATAAATACAAAATACAAATGTTGAAGGGATCCATAATAAATAAAAATACAAAAATATCCCACATTTTCCCAAAATATTCTTTGCATGTTACTAAATGAATTCGGCGTATTTTTAGATTTCGTTGTCAACAAATGCTGCAAAAGTACACTAGATGTAAAATGCACATCAAAACAGGATTCAGTCTTGTGTCAGGTGAACTTTTGTGTCATCTTTAATTTTCACATAATCTCTAAACTGCTCCCTTTTAATTGCTATCATGGTTATGCATTTAATTTTTATTCTGTAACAAACATTTCTGCAACGGTTCCGTAACCACAGACGCTGGGAGGTGGGAAGCAAGTACAGCGTGAGGAATTAATAATAAATAGACATGAAACTAAACAAGACCAGCTTCTGGACAAGAGAAACAAAACAACATCGATGCAGACCCGGGGATGAAACTGAGGAAATGACAGATATAGGGGAGGCAATCAATTACGTGATGGATTCCAGGCGAGTCCGATGAAGCGCTGGTGTGCGTAACGATGGTGACATGTGTGAGTAATGATGAGCAGTCTGGCGACCTCGAGCGCCAGAGAGGGGGAGCGGGAGCAGACGGGACAATTTCAATTTAGCCCTATCCATATAGGCCGATTCCCACAAGTGTAAGGGGGTAAGGGAGATGTACTGGAACCAGTTTGTGAGGTAGGATTGTATGTGATGAAATGTTTGCAATCACGTTCAAACTGGCTGATATTTGTGGTGGGATAACAGTATATTCAATCTGACACTGTCTCACTCTCCAATTCTTTCAGAGTTGGATTCCTTGTTTAGATTTCTTGTCTCACAGACATTAATTGACTAAAGGACCAGGGGCCGTATGTATCAAGCTGGTTTAGCATCAGCTCCACCCCTGTCCATTTAATCTTATTTATTGTGATCTTCAGGGCTAAACTGATCCTAAATCAGCACTCCTCCTCTGAGATACCTCAGATTAGTGATACATTAGTGTCTGGCCAACTGGATTCGTATGTGATCCTGGTGACTCAAAGATAGTGGCCTAAAAAGGAGGGACTCCATCAGTCTCAGACAGTTTTTCACTACATTGGCAATATTCCTTCTCTTCTCCTTGACTCATCCTCCCATCAGGGCACCATAGCAGTAGGCACACTGTAGAGGGACACACTGGCCATATCCAAAATCTATCTGAACTACTACCTACTAAAACTACACATAGTGCATTCGGAAAGTTTTCAGACACCTTGACTTTTTCCACATTTTGTTACGTTACAGCCTTATTCTAAAATTGATTCAATTAATACTTTCCAAATGCACTGTAGCCCTACTATGTAGTAATTGTACTACGTACTATTTGGAACATAGCCTACTCTTTAGTAAAAACGAATTCAGTAGACAACAAATTTCAACATACTAGCTAAGCTCACCCATCATTAGAGTGCATAATCTAACGCAAAATTGTGTTGAATCACGCCATTCGTTCATTTAGGTACAGCAAGTCTCCTTAACGGATTATCAGCTGAATATAAGCTGGTTTCAAACACGTGTGTCTCTGAAAAGATGATTCTCTTCCTCAAAAGGGTGCAGCGATTTCTACTAGATTAAAAGCCAAAATGAGTATAACATCCTGGCATTTAAGCATACTCGATTTTCAAAATTTCACAACATGGAAATAAAACAATTTTTGCATGCATTATTAAATGCCTGCTATTTCAGTGGTGGGCCGTCAGGGCCTGCAAGGCCTTCTCTGCTGGCCTAAACATCATCAGAATATAATTTTTTTTTAAATATATTTTCCCACAAATATGTATTAAATTATTCCCCAGAGTAAGAGTTATACTCTTCATTTCATAGCTTTCCTCTTGGTTGCACTGCTTCCAGCCCCAGGTTGAGATTTGGAGGGCTGGTCTTTATGTTAGATCTTTTATCCAATCATATTCAGCCATCATGTGTTGCCAGGGGTCTAAAATCTGCCCTCGGGCCTTCAGAATCAACAGTGCGGGCGCTTGTAGCTTAAAGTGAATGGAAATTAAAATTTTGTGTCAACCAATCAGCTTTAGAGTTGGCTATTGTACGCCTGCTGGCTGGCTCCAGTGTTACACAGGAGCCAGCTAGCAGGCGTAGTGCGTCCACGTCTTTTGATTGGATTACCAATATTGAGAGGCAGGTCCTATGGGCAGGTCTATGCAGATCTAGGAAACTGAATTTGATAAACGAATTAATTCGCCTTCTACTAAGCTGTTTTTTCAACCCACAATGGCGGAAGGAGGAGAAGATATCGATTTGGTCGAGGATATAATTATAACGCCATTCTCAAGACGAACTTTTCAAGAAAAGTTAGACATTGTAAGGAGAGGTCGCCCGACGCCACAAAGCCTGTCACAGGCGGGAAAGGGGTTCGTTCGCTCGCCACTTTCAAAGTTTCAACTACGAGCGCTATGGCTCCGAGAAGCACTGCAAACTGTACAGCTGGGAATGCCTATTATTTGCAAGTGATCGATTTGGTGTTTGGAACCACACTGGCTTTGCAAACTTGAGTTGTCTGTTAAACACTGTTTACCCAAAAATGTCAATTTGTCAATTTCAAGGTGACGCAACGCCTGGTTATACTGCGTTTCTGTCTAAATGTATAGTGTCTAGAGCCATGGCATAATGATGGTAATAAGAGGTGGATTAATTCGGGTGGGACTGTGTAGTACCTCACTGAAGGCCTAGGCCCCAGGCCCACGGCACGCCACTGTGCTATTTAGAACACTAGTATTAGTATTCACACACGGCCACTGTCTCAAATGAGCCTATTCCCAATATATAGTGCACTACTTTGACCAACAATGAGGCTATTTAGCTTAATTGGTTCAAAAAAATTCCTTAAAAAAAGTGCACTATAGAGAATAAGATGTAATTTCATATTTGAACAACGCTCAGTGCTAAGCCTTAGAATAAGGAATAGATTTTCTTTTGAGGATTTCCCAAGGAAGTGGTTCCCACCCCTGTCCCCCCCAACCAGTTAGTCAGCCATTTAGCCGGTTCGACAGTCAGTCAGTCAGTCAGTCGTTCAGTGTCAGCCAGCTAGGGTTGTGACTATCATGGAATTTTGGGGAACGGTTATTTGTCAGGCAAATGACCACGGTCATCAAAGAATCATTTGAAAAGCAAAAAACTATTGTTAATATTGATTAATGTACACTACTGCTATTGGGTAAAGTATACCTACTTTTCTAAAATTAATGTATTACATTTGTTATGATGTTTATTTGATTCACAGTCGTCATTCATAATCGCTGGTTACATGATTATACGATTACCGTGCCAGCCATACAGCCAGTCAGTCAGTCAGTCCCCACATTAAAAATATACTATAGACTACTACAGTACTTACTATAGATTTCTGTAGTAAACTGTAGGATACTGTATAATGCTATAGTAAATACTACAGTATACTACAGTCTGCAAAAACACTACAGTAAATGTAACTTTAGTATTTTTTCATGTGGGTCAGTCAGTCAGTGCCTGGTCCTGTGCCAGTGAGGCTGAGTGGAGAGGGCACGGCTGATGTAGATCACACCGTAAGGTGTCTGGCACCACCCGGGGGAGTTTTAAACGCTTGGCATGGGGGGCAGCCACTATCGAAATTTGTCCAATTATACTGAACAAAAATATAAACGCAAAACGCTACAATTTCTAACATTTTCCTGAGTTACAGTTCATATAAAGAAATCAGTCAATTAAAGTTAATTCATTAGGCCCTAATCTATGGATTTCACAAGGTTGGGAATACAGATATGCATATGTTGGTCACAGATAACTTAAAAAAAGGTAAGGGGCGTGGATCAGAATACCAGTCAGTATCTGGTGTGACCAATATTTACCCCATGCAGCTCGACACATCTCCTCCACATAGAGTAGATCAGGCTGATGATTGTGGCCTGTGGAATATTGTCCCACTCCTCTTCAATGGCTGTGCGAAGTTGCTGTGCGAATATTGACGGGAACTGATACACGCTGTCGTCATCCCACACATGCTCCATGAGTGACATGTCTGGTGAGTATGCAGGCCAGGGAAGAACTGGGAGATTTTCAGCTTTCAGGAATTGTGTACAGATTCTTGTGACATGGGGATGTGCATTATGATGCTGAAACATGAGGTGATGGCGACAGATGAATGGCAAGACAATGGGCCTCAAGATCTCGTCATGGTAACTCTGTGCATTCAAATTACCATAGATAAATGCAATTATGCCTGCCTATACCACAATCCCACAGCCACCATGGGGCACTCTGTTCACAACGTAGAAATCACCAAACCGCCAGCCCACACGACACCATACACGTGTTCTGCAGTTGTGAGGCCGTACTGCCAAATTCTCTAAAGCGACATTGTGGTAGAGAAGTTAACATTAAATTATCTGGCAACAGCTCTGGTGGACATTCCTGCAGTTAGCATGCCATTTGCATACTCCCTCAAAACTTGAGACATCTGTGGCATTGTATTGTTTGACTGGTCCCTGAACATTTTACAGTGGCATTTTAATGTCCCCAACACAAGATGCACCTGTGTAATGATCATGCCGTTTAATCAGATTCTTCATACGCCACACCTGTCAGGTGTATGGATTATCTTGGCAATGGAGAAATGCTCACTAACAGAGATTTAAACAAATGTGTGAAAACAATTTGACAGAAATAAGCTTTGTGTACATATGGAACATTTCTGGGATCTTTTATTTCAGCTCATGAAACATGGGACTTTACATGTTGCGTTTATGTTTTTTTCAGTGTAGAAACACTTGATTTGGTGTTCCATTGCACTACGCTTTGAAACATTTTGTTATGTTGTGCCCTAATGAACACATCCCTCACCTGTTTTGTGTGTCTCATGTGCCTCATAAACGCAAAAAAAGAAACGTCCTCTCACTGTCAACTGTGTTTATTTTCAGCAAACTTAACATGTGTAAATATTTGTATGAACATAACAAGATTCAACAACTGAGAAATATACTGAACAAGTTCCACAGACATGTGACTAACATTAATGGAATAATGTGTCCCTGAACAAAGGGGGAGTCAAAACCAAAAGTAACCGTCAGTATCTGGTGTGGCCACCAGCTGCATTAAGTACTGCAGTGCATCTCCTCCTCATGGACTGCACCAGATTTGTCAGTTCTTGCTGTGAGATGTTACCCCACTCTTCCACCAAGGGACCTGCAAGTTCCCAGACATTTCTGGGGGGAATGTCCCTAGCCCTCACCCTCCGATCCAACAGGTCCCAGACGTGCTCAACGGGATTGAAATCCGGGTTCTTCGCTGGCCATGGCAGAACACACACACTGACAGGAAATCACTCACAGAACGAGCAGTATGGCTGGTGGATTGTCATGCTGGAGGGTCATGTCAGGATGAGCCTGCAGGAAGGGTACCACATGAGGGAGGAGGATGTCTTCCCTGTAACGCACAGTGTTGAGATTGCCTGCAATGACAACAAGCTCAGTCCGATGATGCTGTGACACACCACCCCAGACCATGACAGACCCTCCACCTCCAAATCGATCCCGCTCCAGAGTACAGGCCTCGGTGTAACGCTCATTCCTTCGACGATAAACACGAATCTGACCATCACCCCTGGTGAGACAAAACCGCGACTTGTCAGTGAAGAGCACTTTTTGCCAGTGCTGTCTGGTCCAGTCTTAGCACTGATGGAGGGATTGTGCGTTCCTGGTGTATCTCGGGCAGTTGTTGTTGCCATCCTGTACCTGTCCCGCAGGTGTGATGTTCGGATGTACCGATCCTGTGCAGGTGTTGTTACACGTGGTCTGCCACTGTGAGGCCAATCAGCTGTTCTTCCTATAGCTCTGTCTTAGGCATCTCACAGTACGGACATTGCAATTTATTGCCCTGGCCACATCTGCAGTCCTCATGCCTCCTTTCAGCATGCATAAGGCACGTTCACGCAGATGAGCAGGGACCCTGGCCATCTTTCTTTTGGTGTTTTCAGAGTCAGTAGAAAGGCCTCTTTAGTTTCCTAAGTTTTCATAACTGTGACCTTAATTGCCTACTATCTGTAAGCTGTTCGTGTCTTAAAAACTTCTTAGGGCTGCAATCCCGTTAACGGGATCGATATGCCAGTGAAAGTGCAGGGTACCAAATTCAAACAACAGAAATCTCATAATTAAAATTCCTCTAGCATACAAGTATTTCACACCATTTTAAAGATACACTTCTTGTTAATCCCACCACAGTGTCCGGTTTTAAAAAGGCTTTACAGCGAAAGCACCACAAACTATTATGTTAGGTCACCGCAAAATCACAGAAAAACACAGCTGTTTTTCCAGCCAAAGACTGGAGTCACAAAAAGCAGAAATAGAGATAAAATGAATCACTAACCTTTGATGATCTTCATCAGATGACACTCATAGGACTTCATGTTACACAATACATGTATGTTTTGTTCGATAAAGTTCATATTTATATCCAAAAACCTCCGTTTACATTGGCGCCATGTTCAGAAATGCCTCCAAAATATCCGGAGAAATTGCAGAGAGCCACATCAAATAACAGAAATACCCATCATAAACTTTGATGAAAGATACATGTTTTACATACAGTGGGGAGAACAAGTATTTGATACACTGCCGATTTTGCAGGTTTTCCTACTTACAAAGCATGTAGAGGTCTGTCATTTTTATCATAGGTACACTTCAACTGTGAGAGACGGAATCTAAAACAAAAATCCAGAAAATCACATTGTATGATTTTTAAGTAATTAATTTGCATTTTATTGCATGACATAAGTATTTGATCACCTACCAACCAGTAAGAATTCCGGCTCTCACAGACCTGTTAGTTTTTCTTTAAGAAGCCCTCCTGTTCTCCACTCATTACCTGTATTAACTGCACCTGTTTGAACTCGTTACCTGTATAAAAGACACCTGTCCACACACTCAATCAAACAGACTCCAACCTCTCCACAATGGCCAAGACCAGAGAGCTGTGTAAGGACATCAGGGATAAATTGTAGACCTGTACAAGGCTGGGATGGGCTACAGGACAATAGCCAAGCAGCTTGGTGAGAAGGCAACAACTGTTGGCACAATTATTAGAAAATGGAAGAAGTTCAAGATGACGGTCAATCACCCTCGGTCTGGGGCTCCATGCAAGATCTCACCTCGTGGGGCATCAATGATCATGAGGAATGTGAGGGATCAGCCCAGAACTACACGGCAGGACCTGGTCAATGACCTGAAGAGAGCTGGGACCACAGTCTCAAAGAAAACCATTAGTAACACACTACGCCGTCATGGATTAAAATCCTGCAGCGCACGCAAGGTCCCCCTGCTCAAGCCAGCGCATGTCCAGGCCCGTCTGAAGTTTGCCAATGACCATCTGGATGATCCAGAGGAGGAATGGGAGAAGGTCATGTGGTCTGATGAGACAAAAATAGAGCTTTTTGCTCTAAACTCCACTCGCCGTGTTTGGAGGAATAGAAGGATGAGTACAACCCCAAGAACACCATCCCAACCGTGAAGCATGGAGGTGGAAACATCATTCTTTGGGGATGCTTTTCTGCAAAGGGGACAGGACGACTGCCCCGTATTGAGGGGAGGATGGATGGGGCCATGTATCGCGAGATCTTGACCAACAACCTCCTTCCCTCAGTAAGAGCATTGAAGATGGGTCGTGGCTGGGTCTTCCAGCATGACAACGACCCGAAACACACAGCCAGGGCAACTAAGGAGTGGCTCCGTAAGAAGCATCTCAAGGTCCTGGAGTGGCCTAGCCAGTCTCCAGACCTGAACCCAATAGAAAATCTTTGGAGGGAGCCGAAAGTCCGTATTGCCCAGCGACAGCCCCGAAACCTGAAGGATCTGGAGAAGGTCTGTATGGAGGAGTGGGCCAAAATCCCTGCTGCAGTGTGTGCAAACCTGGTCAAGAACTACAGGAAACGTATGATCTCTGTAATTGCAAACTAAGGTTTCTGTACCAAATATTCAGTTCTGCTTTTCTGATGTATCAAATACTTATGTCATGCAATAAAATGCAAATTAATTACTTAAAAATCATACAATGTGATTTTCTGGATTTTTGTTTTAGATTCCTTCTCTCACAGTTGAAGTGTACCTATGATAAAAATTACAGACCTCTACATGCTTTGTAAGTAGGAAAACCTGCAAAATTGTCAGTGTATCAAATACTTGTTCTCCCCACTGTAGAATTAAAGATACACTTGTTCTTAATGCAACTGCTGTGTCAGATTTCAAAATAGCTTTACGGCAAAAGCACAATATTCAATAATCTGAGAACAGCGTTCAGCCACAAAAGCAAGCCATACAGTTACCCACCAAATTGTGGAGACAACAAAAGTCATAAATAGCATTATAAATATTCACCTACCTTTGCTGATCTCCCACTTCCACAATAAATGTTTGTTTTGTTCGGTTATGTCCAAATAGCTATTTTTGTTAGCGTGTTTGGTAAACAAATCCAAAGTCAGGAAGCGCGTTCACTAAAAGCAGACGAAATGTCAAAAAGTTCCGTAACAGTCAGTAGAAACATGTCAAACGATGTTTTGAATCAATCTTTAGGATGTTTTTAACATAAATCTTCAATAAAGTTCCAACCGGAGAATTCCATTGTCTTCAGAAGTGCGATGGAACAGAGCTCCCTCTCATGTGAACGCGCATGGTCAGGTCATGGTAGACCTTACTCATTCCTGTCTCCTTCGGCCCCACTTCACAGTAGAAGCATCAGACAAGGTTCTACAGACTGTTGACATCTAGTGGAAGCCGTAGGAAGTGCACACTGACCCATATAACACTGTGTATTCGATAGGCGATGAGTTGAAAACCTACAAACCTTCTCAGGTTTTTGCCTGCCATATGAGTTCTGTTATACTCACAGACATCATTCAAACAGGTTTAGAAACCTCAGAGTGTTTTCTATCAAATACTAATAATAATAATATGCATATATTAGCAACTGGGACTGAGGAGCAGGAAGTTTACTCTGGGCACCTCTGGGCACCTTTTCATCCAAGCTACTCAATTCTGCCCCTGCAGCCACAAGAAGTTAACGACCGTTCCACAGGTGCATGTTCATGAATTATTTATGGTTCATTGAACAAACATGGGAAATGGTGTTTAAACCCTTTACAATGAAGATCTGTGAAGTTATTTGGATTTTTACGAATTTTCTTTGAAAGACAGGGTCCTGAAAAAGGGCCGTTTCTTTTTTTGCTGAGTTTAGATGGAGGTTTTGCTGTTGTACTTGTTATTGGACATTTCATCCTAATGTTCCAAACATTTGCTGTGTTTAACGCACTTCTGGGTTGGGACTGCATCCAGGTAAAAGTGTCATATATATTTTTGTTCTTGCTTAACACCGAGTGTGTGTTAGTGTTAATTGTTCAATTCTTTATGTTGAATAATGCGTACAGATGCTATGCCTTATCTGTGTCATGAGTTTTTTTTTTAAGTTTATTTTTACATTTATTTAACAAGTCAGTTCAGAACAAATTCTTATTTACAAAACGTTAGCAGTTAGCAGTGTTTCAGGCCCTGCCTCAGACATTGTTTTCCTCTGTGTGTGTCCCAAATGGCCGTATTCGCCCGGTCAAATGTATCGCACAACATTGCGAACATGTTGCCATTCGGGACACAATCACTTTTCTGTCTTCTTTTCCCCTACTTGGTGAAGCCTGAACCTTAGCAGGCAGACAGGATGTCGACTCGTCGACTGTGAAAGCAGCGAACATGCCTTTCCCTGATTGCTGTTCTTTCTCTCTCATCCCCCAGATGTGGGGAGAGCAGTCCACGCGCCAGCCCACATCACAGAGAAGGTGGTGCAGCTCTTCAGGAGTAAAAGTGAATTTACCTTCCTGGCGTCCATCCAGCAGAAGTCCTCCACGTCAGGAGTCATCTTCTCCATCCATGAAGCTGAACACAGGTAATGCATATTTAATCCTTTTATTACTGCCTTGTCAGCAGCTACTTTCTCTATCTGCCACCACTATCGTCAGCTGACTTTCCCAGCTGTGACTCTGAATGGGCCCTGTTGGAAGTGAACCCGCAGGTTACTTCTTGTCGCATTCATTCCTTGAGCATTTGCAAGACGGATTTGATCAGCCGGTTGAAAAGATCAATGTCAGATTATTCTGCTTATGTGAATGAAGAAGGGAAAGGAATGAGATATGTGTAACTTGCTGACGGCATGGTTTTGTACTTGCATAATTTGGACCGAAAAAATATGTTGCCTATTTGTTTTTATCTCTCACATTGGCAAATGACAGAAGGACATCATACTTGAGGATCAGACAGTCATTGATAATCCAGCATCTGTATGTTGTGTTAAGGTTAACTCCCCCTCCAGCCATTTCAAATACCTTCAGTCACAAATGTACATTACAGTATCTCTGTATTTTGTGTGTGTCTGTGAGTTGTGCCCTTGTCACAGTCAACACACATATACAGTAAGCTCCAGAAGTATTGGGACAGTGACAAATTTGTTGTTATTTTGGTTCTATACTCCAGAACTGTGGATTTGAAATGATACAATGACGGAGAAAGTTACAGAGGCATACATATCATACCCATTAAAAATGCTAACCTCCCTTCATATTGCAATGGTGAGAGGTTAGCGTGTGATATTTATGCGTGTGTAAATTACTCACTCACCATTATTCATGATTAATTCAGGATTATTCATTATCATGGTAGCATCCACACTAATGTAGAAGTGTTTAGAAACATATTATATTCTTATTTACAATAAAAGTTACTCCAAAATGACACATTACATTACTTACCATACATTTATATTGGGCACAAAATAATCTGAAACACAACCAGAACAAATGTATCCAACAAATGTAGTCATTGTGTGCTATGAATATGGGACCAAATATTTTACATGTTACTACTTTAATACACTTTTAAGTGAATTTGTCCCAATACTTTTGGTCCACTAAAATGGTGGGACTATGTACAAAAACTGCTGTAATTTCTAAATGATTCACCCAATGTAGATGAAAATACCCTCAAATTAAAGCTGGCAGTCGGCACTTTTCATTTAAAATCCAAAGTGCTGGAGTACAGAGCCAAAACAACAATAAAAAATGTCACTGTCCCTACACTTTTGGGGCTCACTGTATTTTATTGTGAGAAGAATATAATGGAATATAACACAAAAAAATTGAAATAATATTTTTCACAAACTTTTGCTGAGTGTCAGAGGTTTTTGCACAACTGGATTGTGCAATATGTACCCTTTATTCTTTCCAAAATTATTCAAGCTCTGCAAAATTGTTGTTCATTGCTATACAGACATGTTTAAGTCTTGCCATAGATTTTCAAGTAGATTTAATCAAAACTGTAACTCGGACAATCAGGAACATTCACTGTCATAGTAAACATCTCCAGGGTAGATTTGGGCTTGTGTTTTAGGTTATTGTCCTGCTGAAAGGTGAATTTGTCTTCCAGTGTCTGGTGGAAAGGTTTTCCTCTTGGATTTTGCCTGTGCTTAGCTCCATTCCAGTTAGTTTTATCCTCACTCTAAAAATGCTGTGTTAAAAACAACCCGATTTGGGTTATTTAGTAACCCAGCGCTGGTTAAATACTGGACAGAACACACAGTGGGTTGTTTTAACCCAGCCAGTTGTGTTACGTGAATAACCCAGTAGGTTTGGTAGTTGGGATTACACAAACATGGGTTAATTTAACCATCAGTTGGGCATTTTTTACCCTCATGCTGGGTTGACCTAGCAGCTGGGTCATTTTTTATGTAATCCTTAGGTTATTTTCAGGAGGCATGGCTTTCAACTAGATCTTATTGGCCACCCATGAGAGTAAATAAGAGCATGAGAATAAGAGCACCTCCTCCCAGCTGCCCACTGCACTGAGGCTAGGAAACACTGTCACTACCGATAAAACAACATTTTTCTACGGCTGGCCATGCTTTCCACCTGGCTATCCCTACCCCGGTCAACAGCCCTGCGCTCCCCACAGCACCTCACCCAAACCTCCCCCACTCTCCTTCACCCAAATCCAGATAGCTGATGTTCTGAAAGAGCTGCAAAATCTGGACCCCTACAAATCAGCCGGGCTAGACAATCAGGACCCTCTCTTTCTAAAATTATCTGCCGAAATTATTGCAACCCCTATTACTAGCCTGTTCAACCTTTCTTTCGTATCGTCTGAGATTCCCATAGATTGGAAAGCTGCTGCGGTAATTAATGTCACGCCCTGACCATAGAGAGCTTTTATTCTCTATGTTGGTTAGATTGGGGTGTGATTTAAGGGTGGGTTATCTAGGTGAATTATATTTCTATGTTGGCTTAGTATGGTTCCCAATCAGAGGCAGCTGTTTATTGTTGTCTCTGATTGGGGATCATATTTAGGTAGCCATTTTCCCATTGTGCTTTGTGGGATCTTGTCTATGTTTAGTTGCCTGTGAGCATTATATTCGCGTCACGTTTTGTTGTTTTTGTTCTTTGAAGTTTTCTATTCCATAATAAAGGATGGAAACATACCACGCTGCATCTTGGTCTACTCCTTATGACGAACGTGACACTTAAATAAGTCTATATAACACACTGTTGGTGTAAGCATCTTAATATCACAAACAGAACTGGAGTTATAACCAGTTTTAGGAGGACATCTCCTTCTCCCAACAGTAGGGCTCCTTCTTCTGACAGTTGAAAGTTTTTTTTCATTTAACTAGGCCTACCCCGGCCAAACCCTAACCCGGACAACGCTGGGCCAATTGTGCACCGCCCTATGGGAGTGCAGTCCCCAGCTGATAATCACCCCGATAATTGCCTTGAACCTAAACTATACCGAAACTAATTTCACACTTATTAACAACAGATGATATAAATAAACGAAAGTATGATGGGGAGAATGGGTGAGTTAGAGGAAGCGAATAATGCATAATTATGTGATCACCAATTGTGAATGAAGAACAGGGCGGGCCATTCATTGTATTGATCCATTCTCATTTTTATCTTAAAACGGTGTCTTATCAGTCTACTCTGGCCTACTTGGAGTAGGCTACACAATGAGAGCATGCATATTTGTACATGTTGAATGGCTTTCAATATCTGGGAAAATATCCACATCAGGCAGCACAGCAGGTGAGCTAGTGTCGAAGAATGTGCTGATGAGGCTTGTGGAACCTTATGTTGGCAAGGGGAGAATTGTCACCATGGACAATTTCTTAATTTCACTGTAATTGGAGAACAACTTGCTTGCAAGGAAAACAAGTCTGGCCTGCCTCATGAACAAAGGAAGAAGGGAGCTCCCTCCATCTGTGCAAAATAAGGCACCGGCACAGCCATTGTACTCCACTACAATACAATGGTGCTGAAGAACGACAGGACACAAAGAGAAAACCGGAGACTATTACGCACTACAACCAAACAAAGGTATGTCAAAGTTTGTCAAGCAAGGGAATGTTATGAAAATTGTGTCAACTGTTAGGACAAGGGTTAACAGCTAAATGAAATCCAACTGATGCCATTGCGTGACGATGCAGAAAAGCACGAGCTGACTGTAACGATCGTCGTCTTCTTCGGACGAGGAATAGGAAGGATCGGACCAAAATGCAGCGTGGTACGTGTCCATGTTAAATTTATTACAACTGAACACAGACACAAAATAACAAAAGTGAAACAACGAAAATCGAAACAGTCCTGCAAGGTGACACAACACAAAACAGGAAACAACTACCCACAAACACAGGTGGGAACAGGCTGCCTAAGTATGGTTCTCAATCAGAGACAACGATTGACAGCTGCCTCTGATTGGGACCATACCAGGCCAAACACAGAAATACAAAACATAGAATGCCCACCCCAACTCACGCCCTGACCAAACCAAAATAGAGACAAAATGAACTAAGGTCAGAACGTGACACTGAAAATAATTGACTATTTTTGACTGCTGTCATATCAACATTTATATTCAATAATGCCATTATTGCTTTTGAGCTAAGGTTCACTATTTATTAAGTTCACTTGGCGCTTATAATAATGTATAGGCTACTGATTTTTTCATCATTTGACCACGTGTCTTGACCGTGGGTCTTGGTGGTTGGGTTATTTAAATTGTATTTTGTCTTTATAAAAATAAGCTTTTACTGTGTTCTAACACATTCTGTTTCATAGTTGTAACAAAGACACTCCATGAATAAAATTGATTGAACACTTGAATTTCATGTTTTTTGTTTTTACATATAGCCTACAGTAACATAACTAATGAAAATGCTATTGTGTTATTTGAAAAAATTTACATTCTAATAAATTCTACCTAAGGCCTTCACAAAAACAATAATGGTTATTTTTGCGACGCTAGTGTTAATTAGATATTGGAATGTGCTACTGAAATCAACAAATAGTGGGAAAAAACTGTGGTTTTTTGAAAATTCATTATGCTTTACATGCCAGGATGTTATATTATTTTGACTTTTCATCTTGTAGAATTCGCTGCATACTTTTTGTGAATTTCACATCCACAGTGCATTGGAAGAGTAGGGCTGTGCATTTTGATAGCTAGATCTCGTCAAGTAAACAACAAAACAACTTGAATGATGGCGAATAGCGAAGCTTCTGCAGTGGTGTTCAAATGTAAGTATTTTTTTGTTCTTAAAATGATCACGACTATTTCATTATAACATTACTTATTTGCAACAGATCTGCAGCGTACTGCCTGCCGTGGCTTTAGCTAGCTACGTGCTGTAGTAGGACTAGAAGTTATAACTGTTCGAACATTAACGTTAGCTATAGCGTTACTTGCTTGCTATCGAGCGACAACTTCATATTTAAGATTGGCCTAATTAGCTAGCTAGCTAGCTACTTGTTGTAAATACCAGGGCTTGTGTGTAAACTGTTACAGGGTCTGATGACAATACCAGGCATTTAGTTCAGTGGCAAACACGATAGGAGAAATGCTGTAAAAAAAGGTTTTGATTAAGTCACGTGGCCATAGTTAGTGCTCTTGCCATGGCACTATGCACTGCTACTAGCTAACGTTAATAACGCGCTAGCCTAAATTAGTAATTTCCACAGTGGTGTTGGTCTCTTTTCTTCTAGTTCTACTGATTTTCCATTTCGATTTATTTGTGTTGACCTGATTATAATGTTCATGCTATACACTATTAGTTTCTACCTGAACAGTTACAGCCTGAATGGGTCTAGCTAGTTTTATTGCACATAACCTGTTATGGTAAAAGTAATGGGAAATTGCACTTGTCACTGTTTCACCTTGGCCCTCCAATTTGACCAAGTATATTCACTGCACAGTCTAGCTATCTACAGAAAGTTCACACAATTCTTTACTCTGCTCATGTTCTGGATAATGTACTTCATCCAATGTCTTTTCAGAATCTACATGAAGAGTGTGGGCTGGAGTGGCAGCTGTCACATGCATGGGTGAAAAAGAAGTGGGAGAACCCTAAGCAACAAAACAAAACATGTCACTGAGCTGGTGAATAAGTTGAAGTTTAGGGTGGGTTTCTTCTACAAAAACAAACCATGTCTGACTTTTGTTAACAGGAATACAATTGTCCAGGCCACTTTTATGTCTAATTTGATTATAGGGATATTATCTATATGCATGCAGCAGCATTTTACCTTTTCACACGTACCAACAAGCGGGTGTGATCATTCTACAGTGGTCCCTGCAGCGGACACTCAAACTGGTGTGATTAGAACGCTTTTTTAGAACGTCCAGTTTCGTTTGACACAACAATCAGCATTTGAGCTTTTTTCACAGAAACATTTTTCACGGAAACATAACTTTCCTTTCAAAGTTATGTCCAGAATGTTAACAGTTTATTTTTGGATGAAATATTCAGACATTCACAGAAGTAGCAACAGCATAACACAATCATCCAAACTGGAAAATGTAAGCTACATTGTCCTAGCACAAGCAGTCATATTTTTATAACTCTCGGCTGACAGGAACTACAATATGAATTAGCTAATAGCAATTACTATTTATAATTAATCACATCACCATTGATCAAAAAAATGGAGTAAAACACTTTCTAAAAATCTAAAAGTAATCCGACGATGGGTCTTTTGCGCACGCCGGCATGTTTGTTTTTTCACATCAATCAAAGATAATAAGAGGAGACAAGATGAGTTTGGTCTGTTTATAGTATGCATGTTGAAGGGGGTGTGTTGTCTACGATCATTCACTTCCATTCATTCACTTCTGGAAGTTTATCCGAAAGATGAGTGAACCATTCCATCACCTCATTATAACATCTTTGGTCTGGCAGATGTTTACTTGACACCCAGAATGCATTGTATAATGTCAACCAACATAGCGCCACACATAGCTGGCAAACAGCTTAGCATTATAGCTCATTATAATCATTGCAACCTTCATAAAAGTATTTTACACACATCATAGGTGTCCATTACAAGCTATGCAATAATCAGAATGCATTATTTGTCACCAGAACTTGAAAACATGTGAATAAAACTGTAAATACATTATGCTCCATACAGTAGAAACGACAACACGATATACAGAAAATAAGGAACTTACTTTGATAGGAATGCACACTTGTCCAAAGTTATTATTTGTAAGGAGAACAACAAGGAAGGCAATGCAAGCGCCAGCCAGAAAATGTTCCAATTCGTACAAGACTGCGCAAATATCTGCATACTTGATCTGCGCTAACATTAGTGAAGTGCGTGGGCTCTCTTCGAAGAGAGAAGTTTGTCGGCTCAGTAAAGCCTCAAACATAAATTGTTCGCAACGCTGAAATGGGCTACTTCTATGTGAATTAATGAGGCGGAACACACCTCAATTCAAACTCAACTCAACTCAATTTAGAAATTTCAATTTGTTGGAAAACATTTGAATTTGAAATTGACAAGTTGAAACATAGCCTATAGATAACTAACAGGCAGCGCGTGTTAACTGTCCTGTTAAGTAATAATCACATGTTGGAACATTCTGACATCTCGTGCATAAAACAACTCACGCTGGGGCAACTGTTAGAGATATTTGGAACTCACGTATGAAAAGGTTCAACTTAAACCACTAGATGCTGTTTCCCATTGTGCCCTTATTACTGGTGATGGTTATAGAACTCACAAGTGTGTATCAGAAAGTGGGTTGTGCCTCTTTGAGTTTAAGGAGAGAGCAGCACTCTTTTGTGTTTATTTACAAAGCTCTCAAGCAGAAACCTCCTATGTATCTATCATCATTAATTCAATTTTGACTTACAAATTACCAAACCCGGTCAAAGGCTTGGATAACACTCGAGGCCCCTTCAGTCTCTACAGAGATGGGTAAGCTGCTTTTAGTTGTTTTGCTCGCTTTATGTGGAACAACTCACAGAGATCTCAGAAATTAGATGTTCTGGTACCCCTTGGTCAGTTCAGAGAAATAATCAGAGACCTCTATATTGATAAATGTGTTTGTTTTTCTTTATATATTTGGTATTTTTGTATATTGTATATAAGTTTGATGTATTTATCCAGACCCTACTCCCAGTATGACTTCCTTGTCAAAATAAAGGTTTAATAAAAATAAAATATAAATCATGTGTTGTTCTGTACGAATACATTTCCCCTTTAACAACACTTAACCACACTTCCTCATCAATTTCCTGTGCTTCACCGGCACATTCATGTAATAATAATTGATCACATTTCTATAGCGCTTTCATAATCTCAAAGCGCATCAAAAGCAAAAAATAAACAAGCAATACATCATGAGTAGCCTACTGTAGCTATAGTTGGGTCGGTCAACCAATAGAGGCCAAGTCTTTGAGTGCATGATGTCATGACTGTCCTGTGAGGATCTGAATGGGTCAGGTCAGCTTAATAATGGATGAAAATAACCAGACCTCTCTCACCCACAGAAGAGGGGAGGAGGGAGTTGCTGCCGGTTTGACAGCTCACACCCTGTCGGAAATTACAGGAGAAGATAACTTTTTCTTTCCCCTCCAGTATTTTCCTGCCGACACTCTAACACATTCAAAGTGAATACGGGAACAATATTTCTAAAATAAAAATGTGGGGATGATCTATAGAAAACTAATGTCATATTGGTTTTTATTTTGTGATGTCATTAAAAAGGTTATAATGGAAATACTGTAAACTTAAACTACACTGCTCAAAAAAATAAAGGGAACACTTAAACAACACAATGTAACTCCAAGTCAATCACACTTCTGTGAAATCAAACTGTCCACTTAGGACGCAACACTGATTGACAATAAATTTCACATGCTGTTGTGCAAATGGAATAGACAAAATGTGGAAATTATAGGCAATTAGCAAGACACCCCCAATAAAGGAGTGGTTCTGCAGGTGGTGACCACAGACCACTTCTCAGTTCCTATGCTTCCTGGCTGATGTTTTGGTCACTTTTGAATGCTGGCGGTGCTTTCACTCTAGTGGTAGCATGAGACGGAGTCTACAACCCACACAAGTGGCTCAGGTAGTGCAGCTCATCCAGGATGGCACATCAATGCGAGCTGTGGCAAGAAAGTTTGCTGTGTCTGTCAGCGTAGTGTCCAGAGCATGGAGGCGCTACCAGGAGACAGGCCAGTACATCAGGAGACGTGGAGGAGGCCGTAGGAGGGCAACAACCCAGCAGCAGGACCGCTACCTCCGCCTTTGTGCAAGGAGAAGCACTGCCAGAGCCCTGCAAAATGACCTCCAGCAGGCCACAAATGTGAGAGGCAAGCCAGATTCTGGACACGGCCACTGTATTTCTGTCTGAGGTATTTTTAGCACGAGGTAGATGGTAGATATACTGAACGAAAATACAAACACAACATGCAACAATATCAAAGATTTACAGTCCATATAACGAAATCAGTCAATTGAAATTAATTAATTAGGCCCTAATCTATGTATTTCACATAAGTGGGAAAAGGGCTTTCAGGACAGAAAAACTCCTCAGTTACATCAGCTGTCCGGGTGGCTGGTCTCAGACGATCCCGCAGGTGAAGAAGCTAGATGTGGAGGTCCCGAGCTGGCATGGTTACATGTGCTCTGCGGTTATGAGGCCAGATGGACATACTGCCAAATTCTCTAAAACGACTTTGGAGGTGGATTATGGTAGAGAAATTAACATTCAATGCTCTGGTGGACATTCCTGCAGGCAGCATGCCAATTGCACGCTCCATCAAAACATGAGACATTTGTGACATTGTGTTGTGTGACAAAACTGCACATTTTAGAGTGGCCTTTTATTGTCCCCAGCACAGAGTGCATCTGTGTAGTGATCATGCTGTTTATTATTAATCAGCTTCTTGATATGCCACACCTGTCAGGTGAATGGATTATCTTGTCAAAAGAGAAATGGACACTAACATGGATCTAAAGAAATTTTTGCACAAAATTGGAGAGACATTTTTTGCTTATGAAACATGGGACCAACACCTTACATGTTGTTTATATTTTTGTTCAGTATAGTATTGAGATGTGTGTGTGCAAATGTGTGCACCTGTGTGTGGGGAATGGTACCAAAAAAAGTCTGCAGCATTAAAGGTCCCCAAGAACACCATGGCCTCCATCATTCTTAAATGGAAGAAGTTTGGAAACACCAAGATGCTTCCTAGAGCAGCCTGCCTGGCCAAACTGAGCAATTGGGGGAGAAGGGCCTTGGTCAGGGAGGTGACCAAGAACCCGATGGTCACTCTGACAGAGCTCCTCTGTGGAGATGGGAGAACCTTCTAGAAGGACAACCATTCCTGCAGCATTCCACCAATTAGGCCATTATTGTAGAGTGGCCAGACGCAAGCCACTCCTCAGCAAAAGTGTCTCAGACCATGAGAAATAAGATTCGCTGGTCTGATGAAACCAAGATTGAACTCTTTGGCCTGAATGCCAAGACTCACGTTTGAAGGACACCTGGCATCATCCTTACGGTGAAGAATGGTGGTAGCAGCATCATGCTGTGGGGATGTTTTTCAGTGGCATGGCCTGAGAGACTAGTTAGGATCTAGGGGTTGATGAATGGAGCAAAGTACAGAGAGATCCTCTATGAAAACCTTCTCCAGCGTGCTCAGGACCTCAGACTGGGACGAAGGTTCACCATCTAACAGGACAACGACCCTAAGCACACAGCCAAGATAACGAAGGAGTGGCTTCTAGCCAAGTCTCTGAATGTCCTGGAATGGCCCAGCCAGAGCCCGGACTTTAACCCGATCTAACATCTCTAGATAGACCTGAAAATAATTGTGCAGCGACACTCCCAATCCAACCTGACAGAGCTTGAGAGGATTTGCAGAGAAGAATGGGAGATACTCCCCAAATACAGATGTGCCAAGATTGTAGCGTCATAGCCAAGAAGACCCAAGGCTGTAATCACTGCCAAAGGTGCTTCAAAGTATTTTTGCAAAAAAAAAAAAAAAAAAAAAAAAAAAAAAAGTTTTGTCATTATGGGGTATTGTGTGTAGATTGATGAGGGAAAAAAACAATTTAATAAATGTTATAATAAGGCTGTAACGTAACAATATCTGGAAAAAGTCAAGAGGTCTGAATACTTTCCGAATGCATTGTAAATGGATACTATCCACTATTTACATAAAATGTACTTAGAAGTTCAAAGATCAAGCTCAAAACTTTACTGTTTTTTCTTGTTAGGAGTGGAAATTACATTTAAAACACAACATTATAACGTCTTTAATGACATGGCCTATGTCCCATAGGGTTCTGGTCAAAAGTAGATCGCCATGTAGGTAGTATATTGCCATTTTGGACGCAACCACGGTCCTTCATTTAAAATAACCATGCATTCAACTGCCAAATGGGCATCTTTCTGGCCAAAATTCTCCCCCTCTCTGTTCCCTCATAAGTCAGCCATAACACAATCAAAGCATCCTCGGCATTCTCCACTGCAAGTGCCAAGCTTCTCTTTATATTCTAGCATCGGGGACTTGGAGATTAAATGTTTTTTTTATTACTGTTCTACCAAGCTATAGAATAGAACAAAGGGCCCATTTATGCTCGGCAAGCAGTTTTCAGAGGTCCCCATGCAGAGCAGTACTCATTGTAAAACAGTGGAGGCTTCTGATGGTCTGTCTGTGTGTGATGAGCTAACTCAAAGCCATCTCTCCAGTGCCTCTCTGGCTCTTTGCACACACACTTTAGATGGGATGCAGCCCCGGTTTTTCACTCCCTCTCTCAACTTCTTGGCCCTTTTGTCAAGCTGTCGAATTCTGGGACCTAAATTTCACTATTCCTTTTATAGTGCACTAGGGACCATAGGGCTCTGGTCAAAATTAGGGCACTATATAGGGAAAATACTTTGTAGCCATTTGGACTACAACTTGGTCTCTGACTATCTTTCTCCCCCTCCCTCCGTCCTTCCCTACATCCCTCCCTCCTGGGCCTGGGCAACGTTTCTCTTTTGAAGGGAACATGCTGAGTTGATGTAGCTGTGTGTTTCCTGGTGAAAAGGTACAACGGTGGATGAGGGAGTGTTTGGTATAAAAGACGAACTGGCTCTTTGAAAAATTGCCCCCCTGGCTCTCTCACTGTCGTGATGAATAGGGTTGGCATAGGGCCTGGCTAGGCGATAAATGGATGGAAAGTCGGTGGGGAAAAATTGTTTACTTACAGTACCTTATCTTCCCAGCTTGACACGTTTTTTAAAGACTACTTTCCCCATACTGAAAAGGAAAATGTAGCAAGGCCCCTAGGCTTACAGTAAAACAGACATTTTATGCTTGCCTACACATGCACATATAAGGGTCTACCTGTGCCCGAACACCTGCCTCTTTGCCCTCACACTTGCCAAGTGCCCTTTTGGGGTGTTTTTTTTCAATACAGTTTTTGTCATTGTTGTTCTGAACACACTGCCCCCAAGTCATTAAGTCACCCCTACCTGTCCGTTGGTCACAGAGACCGGTATCCAAACATGCATGGCTTGAAATGTGGTCACCAGTCTGGTGTGTGAAGCAAGCCACCAAATTTAACAGTACTGCCACAGCCACAAAACATTTGATTAACACTTGACAGCACTTGATTTACATCATCATAAAGATTCGGTCTGTTTGGCTGACAGCAGTACTTTCTCATATATTTGAACTTATAGAATCATAGCCACGGGAAGGGTGCTAGAGGTGCTGCAGCACCCATGATGAATTGAAATACATTTGCCAAAGTTATATAATGATTGCTGTCTGTTCATAAATAAAGAATAACCTACTACACCAGGAGTAGCCCTATAATTTTGCCACAGAGGATCAATAGCGTCTTTAAAAAATTGCCCAGCTATGGATTGTGTGTAGCCCAATATTAGGGCATAGGCTACAGTCGGGAACGCGCAGAAAATCTGTCAGTACCCAGCATGCAAGACTCTAATCTGTCTGCTGTAGGCTACCAAAATATTTGATCAACTTTCAAGTGGACTTATTGAGCAAACATTGTTTTAAAAAGTTAAACAAGAGAGAGATAGTCTTTTGGCATGACCGCATGGCGAGAGAGCTGCGCCTCATTGGGTGGGTTAGTGAAACTGGAAAGTTTTTTTATGATTATAATATCCTCCTCATATTGTATAATAATAATAGTATCCACACACCTAGGCCATGGATGGATTCAAGATAAAAAAGTAATTTTTATTGATCTGAGATCTCAGTTTGTCATTGTTCAAGTAGTGTGTCGTTTCGATCATTTGCGTTATTAAAAAAAGGTTCTGCCAAAGTCTCCAGTAATGTAAAATACTTTATTATAAAGTTTTAAACAATTATCTCATGCGTTCCGGTAGCCTACATCAGTAACAAAATTATTGAGATAGCTAACTAACATTTTTACATCAATAATCAGATGATAGCCTACCCAAGATGGCGACGATGAATATGGTAGCCTAGCCTACTTTGCAGGTTTCTACTTTTTCTGTTTTTCTAAAATGGTCTTATTCAGTTTGTTTTGTGTATTACTTCATACACCCAGGTAGAACTATTGGAATATGAATCTCTGTGTACTCACCGTCCACCCAACCTTCCCAAATTCCTAGAGATTGCAGAAAAATTGTGTAGCTTCTTTGGTAAGGTGCCGGTCAGCCTGGGAGTCCTGCCGGAGAAGACAGAAGACTCTGATTGAGAGGCAGACGTGCAGGGTCTTAGTCCAATTGAGACATGTCCTCCATTGCAGAGCACACAATGTTTAGTAATTAGTGAATTAACTTGATGATCTCAGAGCGAGGATCTCCCACCAGAGGGACATCAGAATCTACAACATCCTGTTTTTCTGAGACTTGGCTTTCTTCCGACATCCTAACAGATTATATATAACCAGCGGGTTTTACAGTTCATCGAGCGGATAGGAAGCGGGCTCTCCCTGGCGAGAACAAAGGCAGTGGGATCTGCTTTATGACTAATAACAAGAGGTGCGATGTGGGAAGCGTACAGGAACTTGGGAGCTTCTGCTCTCCTGACTTGGAATACTTGGTCATCAAATGTTTTTTACCTTCCGAGACAGTTCTCAGTGATTATTGCCATGGCTGTGTACATCCCACCCCAAGCTGACACCAAAAATGCTCTCAAGGATCTTCATTGGACCCTGAACAAACTGGAGACAGTGTATCATGAGGCAGTGTTCATTGTTGCAGGGGACTTAACAAAAGTAATTTGAGGACCGTGCTCCAGAATTACTATTAACACATTGACTGTCCAACTCATGGAAATTACACTGCTGCCCATTGCTACACACCTTTCCGACACGGGTATAAGGCCCTCTCCCGTCCTCCTTTAGGCAAATCGTACCATGACTCCATTTTGCTCCTCCCCACCTCCTCCCCACCTACAAACAAAGACTCAAGAGGGAAGTTCCGGTGGTTAGGTCTGTACAACGCTGGTCTGATCAATCAGAATCCACGCTCCAATACTGTTTTGTTCACATGGACTGGAATATGTTCCGGTAGCCTCTGGAGATAAGGTCAATGAATACGTCGACTCAGCCACCGGACTCATAAAACACGTGGATTGACGGCAGCCTTGTCAGGAAACTGAAGAACAGATGATACCGGGGACAAGCGTATGGTTAAACAGAACAAATACAACTTACCAGATCAATCAAGGTGACGAGACACAAAGTGTGGACAATTCAGGGGGTCGGACACAAGGTGTATGTGGCAGGGGCTTCTCACAATCATCATTCTAACGACAAAAATAAAGCCAGTTGTGGACAGCAACGCCACTCTACTGGACGAGCTAAACACCTTTGTCTCCCTCTTCAAGCATAACGACTCTGATCCGCTGAGGAGAGACCCTGAGGACAACGAGGACTACGTGCTTACGGTCTCCATATAAGACGCATAGAAATAATTTCAACGTGTTAACCCTCGCAAGGCTGCCGGCTCAGACAGCTTCCCTAGCTGCGTCGTCAGAGAGTATGTGCAGACCAGCTAGGAGATGTGTTTTCTGTCATTTTCAATCTCTCTCTTGCACAGGCCGTTATCCCCACCTGCTTTAAGATTTCCAGTAGCATGCCTCTTTCCAAAGAAAGGGAAAGTAACTAAACTGAATGACTACCAAACGTAGTACTCTAGTCATCATGAAGTGCTTCGAGAGGCTACATCACCTCCTCCCGCCCCGATACACTCGACCCTTTCCAATTCACCTACCGCCCTGACAGATTCATGCACGACGCAATCACCATTGCACTGCACACTGCCCTCACCCACCTGGACAAAAGGAATACATTTGTGAGGATGCTGATCATCAACTATACACTGCATTCGGAAAGTATTCAGACCACTTGACTTTTTTCACATTTTGTTACTTTACAGCCTTATTCTGAAATGGATTAAATAAATGTTTATCATCATCAATCCACACACAATACCCCATAATGAGTAAGTGAAAACAGGTTTTCAGAACATTTTGCAAATTTATAAAGAAATTTAAAAAATGAAATACTTTCATTTCATAGAGTACCAGTCAAAAGTTTGGACAAACCTACTCATTCCAGGGTTTTTTCATTAGTTTTACTATTTTCTACATTGTAGAATAATAGTGAAGACATCAAAACTATGAAATAACACATATGGAATCATGTAGAAACCAAAACAGTGTTGAACAAATCAAAATAAATTTTATAATTGAGATTCTTCAAAGTAGCCACCCTTTGCCTTGATGACAGCTTTGCACGCTCTTGGCATTCTCGAACCAGCTTCATGAGGTAGTCACCTGGAATGCATTTCAATTATTAACAGGTGTGCCTTGTTAAAAGTTAATTTGTGGAATTTCTTTCCTTCTTAATGCGTTTGAGCCAATCATTTGTGTTGTGAGAAGGTATGGTTGGTATACAGAAGACAACCGTATTTGGTAAAAAGACCAAGTCCATATTATGTCAAGAACAACTCAATTAAGCAAAGAGAAACGACAGTCCATCATTCATTTAAGACATGAAGGTCAGTCAATACGGACCATTTCAATCACGTTGAAAGTTTTTTCAAGTGCAGTCGCAAAAACCATCAAGCACTATGATGAAACTGGCTCTCATGATGACCACCACAGGAAAGGAAGACCCAGAGTTACCTCTTCAGCAGAGGATACGTTCATTAGAGTTACCAGCCTCAGAAATTGCAGCCCAAGTAAATGCTTCAAAGAGTTCAAGTAACAGACACTCAACATTAACTGTTCATAGGAGACTGCGTGAATCAGGCCTTCATGGTTGAATTGCTGCAAATAAACTACTACTAAAGGACACCAATAAGAAGAAAATACTTGCTTGGGCCAAGAAACACGAGCAATGGACATTAGACCAGCGGAAATGTGTCCTTTGTCCTGATGAGTCCAAATTTGAGATTTTTGTGAGACACCGAGTAGGTGACCGGATGATCTCTGTATGTGTGGTTCCCACCGTGAAGCATGGAGGAGGAGGTGTGATGGTGTTTTGCTGGTGACACTGTCAGTGATTTATTTAGAATTTATTTAGCAGCATTCTGCAGCAATACGCCACCCTTTCTGGTTTGCGCTTAGTGGGACTATCAATTGTTTTTCAACAGGACAGTAACCTAACACACCAAGAAGGAGAATGATGGAGTGCTGCATCAGATGACCTGGCTTCCACAATCACCCGACCTCATCCCAATTGAGATGGTTTGGGATTAGTTGGACCGCAGAATGAAGGAAAAGCAGCCAACAAGCGCTCAGCATATGTGGGAACTCCTTCAAGACTGTTGGAAAAGCATTCCAGGTGAAGCTGGTTGAGAGAATGCCAAGAGTGTGCAAAGCTGTCATCAAGGCAAAGGATGGCTACTTTGAAGAATCTAAAATACATGTAGATTTGTTTAACACTTTTTTGGTCACTTCATGATTCCATAAGTGTTGTTTCATAGTTTTGATGTATTCACAATTATTCTACAATGTAGAAAATAGTAAAAATGAAAAAAAAATTGAATAAGTAGGTGTCCAAACTTTTGACTAGTACTGTAGTATTCAGACCCTTTGCCATGAGACTCGAAATTGAGCTCAGGTGCAACCTGTTTCCACTGATCATCCTTGAAATGTTTCTATAGCTTGATTGGAGTCCATCTGTGGTAAATTCAATTGATTGGACATGATTTGGAAAG
Source organism: Salvelinus alpinus (assembly GCF_045679555.1). Taxonomy (NCBI): domain Eukaryota; kingdom Metazoa; phylum Chordata; class Actinopteri; order Salmoniformes; family Salmonidae; genus Salvelinus; species Salvelinus alpinus. The sequence goes on along the minus strand of NC_092118.1, from coordinate 3,359,960 downwards.
GCACACGCCTGTCTATGTAAGGTCCCACAGTTGACATTGCATGTCAGAGCAAAATCTAAGCCATGAGGTCAAAGGAATTGTACATAGAGCTCCGAAACAGGATTGTGTCAAGGCACAGATGAGAGGAAGCATACCAATTTTTTTTTTCAGCATTGAAGGTCCCCCGGAACACAGTGGCCTCCATCATTCTTAAATGGGACAAGTTTGGAACCACCAAGACTCTTCCTAGAGCTTGCCGCCGGGCGAAACCGAGCAATCGGGGGGGAAGGGCCTTGGTCAGGGAGGTCACCAAGAACCCAATGTTCACTCTGACAGAGCTCTAGGGTGCCTCTGTGGAGATGGGAGAAACTTCAAGAAGGACAACCATCTCTGCAGCACTCCACCAATCAGGCCTTTATGGTAGAGTGGCCAGACTGAAGACACTCCTCAGTAAAACACACATGACAACCTGCTTGGAGTTTGCCAAAAGGCACCTAAAGACTCAGACCATGAGACACAAAAATCTCTGGTCTGATGACACCAAGATTGAACACTTTGGCCTGAATGCCAAGCGTCACATCTGGAGGAAACATGGCACCATATCTTCAGTGAACCATGGTGGTGGCAGCATCTGGTCTGGTTCCTCCGGCGACGATCCACAGTCCGGTTCCTCTGGCGACGAACTACGGGCCGATTCCTCTGATGATGTGTCCACGACGCAAGTGGGTACTTCGCCCCGCAACGGTAGATGCCCACCCGGACCCTCCCCTATTGAGTCCGCACCTTGGGGGGGGGGGGGGGTACTGTCACGCCCTGACCATAGAGAGCTTTTATTCTCTATGTTGGTTAGGTGTGATTTAGGGTGGGTCATCTTGGCGTTTATATGTCGATGTTGGCCTGTTATGGTTCCCAATCAGAGGCAGCTGTTTTTCGTTGTCTCTGATTGGGGATCATATTTTGGCAACCATTTCCCCTTTGTGCTTTGTGGGATCTTGTGTTTGTGTAGCTGCCTGTGAGTAGTCCAGAACGTCAGGTTTCGTTTGTGCTTGTTTGTTTTGTTTGGTGAGTTTCTATTTATTAAAATATGTGGAACTCTACGCAAGCTGCGCCTTGGTCCATTCCTTACGATGAACGTGACACCCAATCAGTTCTTTACAATCCATCTTCAGCTGTTCTGAGCTGCCCTTCATAATGTCATTGAATCCCACATGAACTATGATAGACTCAAATTTCCTGATACAAGTTTAAAATGTTTGGGAGCAGCTTATTGATATCCTGTACTCATGCTCCTGAATACCACAACGTGTTTCCTCCAGGGACAAACATTTCTCACCGTTGAACTGCCCAATACAATGGCCGGAGAAGGGGATGGAGAAATCTGTCCATTCCTACCCCTCACACAATTCATGGAACCTTTCACGGGCCCATGAGAAGCAGGATAGCGTATGCCCGCAGCTCCCGGGAATAGGTCCAGACCTACCACAGCCGGAGAGCCCCGTCAGATCCAGAGAGAGGGAAAGGAGCCAAACTCGACAACGAAGTCCCAGGAAGTCCCAGCGATGAAGGTGGAGGTAGATCAGGCACCAGTGCAGCGAAGCTATTCCTCATATCGATCGCAGACAGTCTAGTCCATTTACCCGAGTGCCGCTGCCTTCGGTTTCCACTACTTCTGACATGGGACCAGCGCTGATTGGAACAATCCTCTTGCTGTTCTCCGTCTACTCCACCACAAGATGGAGGAGGAGAAGCAGATGGAGACGACTTCCTTGGCAGGCAAGTTCCAGGTAGCACAGGCCATTTGGATAGAGACAGATGACAATGCGGGGATACATCCATCAAGCCCGAGCAGCGTCCAACCACAGCAGTTGAGAATGAGAAAGTTCCAATTTACGTTTCCCCCATAAGTTCGAGCATCATTGAAATTTGCTTGCTAGGGATTTCCACTTCATTCCTGTAATCCCCCGAAAGAAAACAGTTGCTGCATTGCAACTCCGGATTGTCAATATTGTACTGGACAAGAGTGTAAGAAACACAGCTTCTACAGCACTGGAAAGTATAGGAGCATCATGGCAAAAACTGACAGACCGGCCAGTAGCTTCTACCCCCAGACCATCAGACTGCTGAATAGCCACCACTCGTCAGCTACCTGCTACCCCTGTCCCCCTCCTGCCCCCTGGAATTTCTATCTTTACCTCCCCCTGTTCCCCCTATGGACATTTTACCCTCCCCCTCGCACCCCAATGGACATTTATCCTTGTTACTCACTCGTCATTCTATGGACAAGTATCCTTGTTTACACACCACTTCTAACTGCAGCAACTGTATAGAATTTTAAACTAGTTGTAAATATGTACATACACTGGAGTTGTGGACTCGAGTCACATGAGTTGGAGTCAAGTCTGACTCGAGTCACGAATTTGATGACTTGAGACTTGACGTGATAAAAAATATAATGACTTGACTTGGAGCCTCAAGACTTGAGACTTAAAATTATTTGGCCAGGTGTTGTAATGTTTTGTCACTCATTTTGTGGCACAGAGTCTACGTGGATTACTCTACACACAGCCGGAGACAGTAGCCGCAGCTTCGCACATGCAAAAAAAACATGCAACAGATTGGCTAGTGAAACGCACGCTTTGCACTCTGATTGGATCACCAAACTGTCAATCAACACAGATCGGGTAGGCTAGCGAACAGATTGCTGAATTAATGTACAGCTATAGGATCAAGTGCAGCACAAACATCAAATTGTAGGGAGAGAGTATTGCCATTAACCTCTCTGGGATATGTGGGACGGTAGCGTCCCACCTGGCCAACATCCAGTGAAAATGCAGAGTGCCAAATTCAAATAAATTACTATAAAAATGTAACTTTCAATATACCAAATTAAAGCTACACTTGTTGTGAATCCAGCCAACGTGTCAGATTTCAAAAATGCTTTACGGTGAAAGCAAACAATGCTATTATCTGAGGATAGCACCCCAGCTAACAATCACAGACAACCATATTTCAACCTTTCAGGCGCGACACAACACGCAGAAATAAAGATATAATTCATGCCTTACCTTTGACGAGCTTCTTCTGTTGGCACCCCAATATGTCCCATAAACATCACAAATGGTCCTTTTGTTCGATTAATTCCCTCGATATATATCCAAAATGTCAATTTATTTGGCGCGTTTGATCCAGAAAAACACCGGTTCCAACTTGCACAACGTGACCCCAAAATATCTCAAAAGTTACCTGTAAGCGTTATCCAAACATTTCAAACTACTTTTGTAATACAACTTTAGGTATTTTTTTTACGTTAATAATCGATAAAATTGAAGACGGGATGATCTGTGTTCAATACCGGAGGAAAACAATGTGTAGCATGCTTTCTGGTCACGCGCCTCTAACAAACAGTACATTTCACTGGAGCCTCATTCTGTACATGGCTACGTCTTCATTTCTCAAAGGAAAAACATCAACCAATTTCTAAAGACTGTTGACATCCAGTGGAAGCGATAGGAACTGCAGGAAGGTCCCTTAGAAATCTGGATTCCCAATGAAATCTCATTGAAAAGAGAGTGACCTCAAAAAAAAAATTCTGAATGGTTTGTCCTCGGGGTTTTGCCTGCCAAATAAGTTCTGTTATAGTCACAGACATGATTCAAACAGTTTTCTATCCAATACTAATAATAATTTGCATATTAGCATCTGGGACTGAGTAGGAGGCAGTTTACTCTGGGCACGCTTTTCATCCAAACGTGAAAATGCTGCCCCCTATACTAGAGAAGTTAACAAATAAATATGCAGCTCCAAAAATTGTTTAGTGATCAAGACTATTAACTGTTTACTTTGCAAGCTTACCAGAAATGGGGCAACAATTTCTAGCATATGCCTACTGGTGTTTTGGTATGGAACAATTGCTTGAAATTGGTAATTTACTTATGAAGCTTGCATTTGTAAATTGTTGTTAAAATGAATTATTACTGTGGCGAAGACTGTTTTCTCTTCTTTTCACATGTTTAAATGCATAGGTCCTGTGTGGTAAAGCTATATTCCATCTAATACTATAATAATTGCTAGCGTGTCATCATTCCATCCACATATTGTTTATTGCAACACGTATACGTTTCTGTCTGTTAGGCTTACGATACATTTACATTTAATAGCCAACCATTTTTTACCATGCTCTGAGTGGTCGCGATGTTAATAGTGCACATGAACGTTGGCAAGACTCATGAGGTAAAAGTTATGGTTATTTAATTCAATGTATGTTTTCCTTTGTTCATATTTCGCAGGTAAGGTTGGAGTTCTGTGTGCCTGTGTCCTATGTTTTGTTGTGCGTAATAGGAGTATGCGCGCCTCGGTACGCAAAGAAATAGGCTATGTGGCCTGCGCTCCACACTCCTGTTAAAACTTCTTAAGACTAGGGGGCGGTATTTTAGTTTTTGACTAAAAAACGTACCCATTTGAAACTGCCTATTTCTCAGCCCCCGATACTAGAATATGCATATAATTGTCAGATTAGGATAGAAAACACTCTAAAGTTTCCAAAACTGTCTTAATATTGTCTGTGAGTTAAACAGAACTGATATTGCAGGCGAAAACCGGAGGAAAATCCAATCAGGAAGTGTCCCTGTTTTTGAAACCTCTCTGTTCCTATGCATCCCTATTGCCCATATAAAAACCCTGAGGATGGATTATTGTCACAGTTCCAAAAGTGGTGATAAAGGAGTCAGGCGCAGAGAGCAGGGTAGTTCAGAAGCAAGTGGATTTAATATTCCAAAAATAACAGCGAGACGGCTACGCCACACACACAAGGGCGCGTCAAGTCACAGTCCAAAACAAACAGGACTAAATCTACTTGGAACAGACACCACAAGAAATAACAATTCACCACAAACAGAAAAACAAGCCCGCACAAAAGTCGGCGGGCCAACTGGGTTTAAATAGCCCACAATAAACCTAAACACAAAACAGGTGCAACAAATCAGACAAAACTAAATGAAACAGAAAAGGGGATCGGTGGCAGCTAGTAGGCCGGAGACGACGACCGTTTTTTTTGCTTTTCTGATTTTCGTAACCAAGTTACTTGATGCTAGGTGTACTTATTGTTTTGTCGAGCGATCGATAAACTTACACAAACGCTTGTATTGCTTTCGCTGTAAAGCATAATTTCAAAATCTGAGACGACAGATGGATTAACAAAAGGCTAAGCTGTGTTTTGCAATATTGCACTTGTGATTTCATGAATATTAATATTTTCTAGTAATATTATTTACCTGTGGCGCTATGCTACGCTATGCTAGTCAGCGTTTCTGATGACAATTATCCCAGATCCGCCATGGGTGGTTCAATTAAGACAGATTCAATATGGTTTCTCAAGGGGAGGCTGTACAGTCTTACCCTCTACCAGTGTCCATTCAGATGGGACATGTAAAGCCTGATACATATGTTTTGGGCTATTGCCTGTGTATATTTCGTATATCTACTAGTATATTGTCTATGATATGTCGCTTTCATCATCGGATCACCAAGACCTGTAAATAAATCTACACTGAGTACGTCAACCTGCCTTGCCTTCTGCTGATTTCATGCCCTTACAACTGCTACAAGGTCCAAATGTTACAATTATAGTGAACAAAAATATAATTGCAAGAATCAACAATTTCAATGACTTTACTTACCTACAGTTCATTTAAGGAAATCAGTCAATTGAAATAAATAAATGATGCCCTATCTATGGAGTTCACATGACTGGGACATCAGATATGCATCTCTTGGTCACAGATACCTTTAAAAAAGGTAGGGTTGTGGATCAGAATACCAGTCAGTATCTGGTGTGACCACCATTTACCCCATGCAGCGCAACGCATCTCATTTGCATAGAGTTGATCAGGCTGATGATTGTGGCCTATGGAATGTTGTCCCACTCCTCACCAATCGCTGTGCGAATTTACTGGATATTGGCCTGACACGCTGTCATACAAAACGATCCAAAGCATCCCAAACATGTTCAATGGGTGACATGTCTGGTGAGTATGCAGCCCAGAACTGGGACATTTTCAGCTTCCAGGAATTTGGCCGTGCATTATCATGCTGAAACATGAGGTGATGGCGGTGGATGAATGGCATGACAATGGTCTCAGGATCTCATCACAGTGTCACTGTGCATTGAAATTGCCATCAATAAAATGCAATTGCGTTCGTTGTCCGTAGCTAATTCCTGTCCATACCATAACCCCACCGCCACCATGGGGCACTCTGTTCACAATGTTGATGTCAACATACCACTCACCATAAACGTGGTCTGTGGTTGTGAGGCTGGTCGGACATACTGCCAATTTCTCTAAAACGACCTATGAGGCGGCTTATGATAGACAATTGAATAATCTTTCAACATCTCTGGTGGACGTTCCTGCAGTCAGCATGCCAATTGCACGCTCCCCCAAAACTTGAGACATGGTTTTGTGTGACAAAACTGTACATTTTAGAGTGGACTTTTATTGTCCCCAGCACAAGGTGCACCTGTGTAATAACCATGCTGTTTAATCAGCTTCTTGATATGCCGCACCTGTCAGGTGTTTAAAGTTGAACTTGTCAGGTGGATGGATTATCTTGGCAAAGGAGAAATGCTCACTGACAGGGATGTAAACAAATGTGTGAAAAAATATGAGAGAAAAAAGCTTTTTGTGCGTATGGAACATTTCTAGAACCTTTTATTTCAGCTCATGAGGCTGACAACCAAGGGCTGTCTGGTAGCCTCAATAAATAGACAAATATTTGAAGTTGAACAAGTTGTTGCATGATTCTATTTTTTTTTACTAGACTTGAAACTTGTGACTTGACTCGAGACTTGACCCGCTATACTTGGGACTCGGAGCTTGTGACTTGAATAGTAGTGACTTGGTCCCACCTCTGATATACACTGAGTGTACAAAACATTAGGGACACCTGCTCTTTTTTGTAGGGGGTAGGACACCTGCTCTTGGTACAGTTCTTGAAACAAACCGGTGCTCCTAGCACCAACTACCATACCCCTTTCAAAGGCACCTAAATGTTTTGTCTTGCCCATTCACCCACTGAATGGCACAAATGCACAATTCATGTCTCACTTGTCTCAAGGCTTAAAAATCCTTCTTTAACCTGTCTCCTCCCCTTCTTCTACACGGATTAAAGTTAATTTAATTAGTGGCATCAACAAGGGTTCATAGCTTTCACCTGGATTCACCTGGTCAGTCTATGCCATGGAAAGACCAGGTGTTCTTAATGTTTTGTATTCTCAGTGTATACGGTAGTGCATTCGGAAAGTATTCAGAGCCCTTGACTTTTTCCACATTTTTGTTACATTACAGCCTTTTTCTAAAATGGATTAAATAAAACATTTTCCACATTAATCTACACACAATACCCCATAATGACAAAGCGAAAACAGGTTTTTATAATTTTTTGCAAATGTATTAAAAGAAATATATATTTTATAAGGTTATCCAAACGATAATTACATCCCTAGAGCAGTAAAATAATATACATACATATATACATACATACACACAGCATATATATACACATACATACCATATACAGACAAATAAATACAGAAAAAAAGAAACAGAAGCCACTTGAACCCAGTCTGATACAAAGAGAAGATTCATATGGCAGACAAGCCTATACACAATCTATATTACACACACCATTAACCACATAGAAGCTAAATATTTGTACTATTTAATTATATGTAGCCCTTTTTCTTTTATTCCAAGCTTCATCTAAATTTTCCGCAAATGGAAATACACAATGGACAAAAAAACATTTCAATTTCTCCTCATCACTCAGCCACATAATGCCAGGGTATATCTGGTATGCTTTCTGGAATATGAGCAAGCGTATATCGTGGTAGAAAGGGCAATAGAGGATAAAATGAGTTTCATTCTCTATTTCTTCGAGGTCACAATAATTACATAGTCTTTCCTCTTACATTTCACCACAATACCGACCTGTTTCAATACGCAGAGGCAATATCCTGTCTTACCTGTGCACAGAGCGATCTCTTGTTCTTAGGTAGGTTATACATAATATATCTCTCACTCACAAATTCACCCTTAATCCAACAAAAGGTTCTCAATTTGGGTTTATGATTAATCTCCTCCACTCATTATTTTGGTTTTCTAAAATAGATTATCTGTGTTTTTGTCTGGTTGATCATGAGTCTCCATCTTTTACACCAACTGACAGCACATAATAACATGTTCTGCAGGTCTTGTTCTGTTTCTGCCATCAAAATAATATCATCAGCATATAAAAGGATACTTAACATTTCATCATCATATCTTACTCCAATATTTAACTGTTTCATTTCTTTTGCCAAATCATTTATAAACAAAGTCAGTGATAAGGCATCTCCTTGTTTTACACCCGCTGGTGTGGGAAACCAATCTGTACGATATTCATTAACACGCACACAAGTAATTGGTGCTTTGTAAAGAGACTAGTTGCGTGATACGATTTCCCATCAACCCCTGTCTTTAACAAACTGTAGGCTTAAAGATCCCTATTTACAAAATCAAAAGCTTTCTGGAAATCAATGAAACATGCAAAAGTATGCTTCTCTTCATGTTATCTATTTCTAATTATTGTACAGACCGAGAAGATATGTATACAGGCTCTGGATTTACGAACACCATTTTGTTCTTCCACCAGAATGTTTTGGTAGTCCAAAAATGTAATTAGCTTATTGTTAAGGATGGATGAATATAATTTATAAACCGTACTTAATAAACGTATGCCTCTATATTTCAGTGGCACTATCAGGTCAATTTTTGAAGATTAGGGAATAGGATTCGGTATAGACTTATACCAAATGGATAGCAGAATACTGTACTAAATTTTTTGGGGAAGCAAATCATATAGGACATCAATTAATTTAGGGGATTTTCAAACCTCATATGGCAGTTCATCAATGCCAAACACTTTCCCATTTTTTGCAGCATCAATCACTTTCTTAACTTCTGCCACAGACTCCTCATTTAAGTCACGTATATAAGAGGGTTCTAACATTGTATTTTTCCAGTTTAGTTCTCAGGGAACATACAGTATGTCTTTATTAAATTCTTCCTCAAAATATGCCACATTTTCATTACCTGAGAACACATGCTGTTTTTTCTTAAATTCCTTCCAACACTGTTCTCTTGTATTCCTATCTTTACACTGTAAAAATAAGTGCTCAGCCTTGTGCATTATTGACCATAGATCCCTTAACTCATCATTCCAATAAGGCTTATTTGGCTTATAAAATTTCCTGGACTTGGGGTGTATTTTTCTTCCAATTCTTTTCCCCATTTCAGAATATATAATATCCCAAACATTTTCATACCACACATCTACACCAAATGTTGTTTCTTGACATCTTTCCAGTTTCGATGAGGTCCAGCAGAGCTCTACATGCCATTTCATAACATTTATTTTCTTACATTTAAGCCTATGTGGGGTATTTATATTTTGCCCTGTGTGATGCACAACAATACCTGGTTGAGAAAGTTCATGGCCAACAGAAAATATTATAAATAAAAGAGAATTGATCAGGAAGTCTTCAACCATCTGTGTAGGAGATAATGCCTTAAATTCCAAACAAGTTTCTAGACAGTCGTGGAGGTTTTCCTTTGCCAGATATGGATGTAAAGTTATCGCTTAAGGGGCATTTCCTTCCATTAATGATACACATTTTAGAGTCACGAAGGAATTCTAATAAGGTTTCCCCATGATAATTGACACAGTCATCCAAAGCAACACTCAATGGAATATCATCAATATCATTTATATAGTCATCTAACCTCCCAATTCGACTGTTACAGTTTTTTCCAACTGCTTACACACAAAATCTTTTCATGTCACACGATTTTTGAAACCTCTCACTCAAAGTGCAAAACTACACACCAAATATCCAAAACCATAAGCTATTTCTCAGCCTTTGACTCAGTTGTCAATTGCATAAAACACTTTTTTCAAAACACTACACACAATTCTCTACCTAAAACACAAAAATCTAACAGGAAGTGACTTACTTTCCCTTTCCAAACACAACCAATCAAAATGCTACACTTATTCACCAGGTCACACACACACTCCTCACATGTGCAAACACTAATAGCTTAATTGATCACTAGCCAATCACTGCTTTACTGTAATATAGGCCTATAAATAGGTCAAAGGTCAGATTAGCTGTTTTGAACAATGGATGCCGACAATGGACAGAGAGCAAGAGGAGTAGGAGGGAGAAGAAGAGGACGAAGGCAAAGAAGAGAAGGAATGAGAGCCATCTCTGATGAGATTAGGGCAACACTTGGACTGAGAGTCCAGCCCAACTTGAGTTGATTTACAGTGGCGTCCATAATTCGAACCTTCAGAAATGAGAACAGGTATGCAATGATGGTTATCATGCTGTACTACATTCTTTTGTACATTGTTTACAGTTCCTATGCTGAACACATACTGTGTTTGAATTATGTACAGAGTGGAAAGGCAAAGACATCATGGAGGACGAGGATGCTTGTTTACAGATGTACAAGAGACTGCAATTATAAATATGGTTTTGGCCAACAATGCAATTAGGATTCGAGAAATAAGAGAGCATATCTTGAATAATGACACCATATTTAACAACATCAATGCTGGAAGCCTGTCGGCCATACAACGCATCCTCCAATGGCACCGAGTGACGATGAAACAACTTTACAAGGTGCCATTTCAGAGAAACTCTGACAGTCAAGAATATGTGACATGACTTTGTAGAGGTATGTATGCAACACTACTTCCAGTACTTCAGACATACCATATTTACTCATCTGTATATCCTTTTGTCTGTTACAGAGAGTATTGGAGCTGGATGCCCATGTATTTCGCCATTAATTTATTTATGTGGATGAGGTTGGCATCAACCTCACCAAAACCAGGTGCCGCGGAAGAAATGTAATAGGACAGAGGGCAATTACCAATGTCCCTGGACAGCATGGGGGTAATATAACTGTGTGCTGCCATCACTCAAAACGGGGTCCTCCATCACAATGCCACAACACTGGCCATATGCTCACTTTTCTGGATGCAATTTACACAATGCTTGTACCTGATCAAGATCAGGAGCCTGCTAGATTTGTGGTTTTATGGGACAATGTTAGTTTTCACCGGGCTGTTCTGGTCCAAAACTGGTTTGCCACACATCCACAATTTATAGTTTTGTACCTACCCCCATATTCACCTTTTCTAAATCCCATAGAGAAATTATTCTCAGCCTGGCGCTGGAAAGTGTATGATCGCCAACCCTATGCCCGCATGCCGCTTCTCCAGGCAATGGAGGACGCATGTGGGGACATAGAGGTTGCCTCTATCCAAGGTTGGATACGCTATGCTAGGAGATACTTCCCTCGATGTTTGGCAAGAGAAAACTTATCTTGTGACACGGACAAAGTATATTATTGCCAGACCCAGGCCGGAGAAGAGATGAAGCGTAGCTTAGCACTGGTGACTGCCCCCTTCCCCCCTACCAATTCCTGGACTGCCCCCCCGGGACCCCACACACACAATTGTGTTCTTTACTGTATTCTAAAGAATATACTTTTGGTTTACATATGTTTATGGTTTTGTTGTATGCTACTGTATACAACAGTAATGTTTGGCCTAATAAATATTTTCTGTTTCTACATTGCATTGGTGTTTACAGTGTACTTGTTACCCCTCTCAGCAGATTACTTTCACTGTAGAACATTGTATTGAAATGTAGATATAAACCTATGAAAGACCAACAAGCTTTAGATTTTGAACAACAGTGTTTACATTACGTGTTTGCCATTTGATGCAAATGCTTCATTCTGACATGTGTTTATGGCATTTTGAATGCAGTGTTACATTTTGAAGGAGATGTGAGGCATTTTGCATTTTGTGTGTGCAGTTTTTGGGAATTGTGTGTAGAGTTTTGAAAAAAGGAGACAGTTTTGAAAACGTGTGTAAGCAGTTGGAAAAAACTGTAAGTTCCTCACATATGTAAATAACATCTGCTTCTGTATATAGGTATACTTGACTTAACAAATGACTATAGGAGGATGCTCTACCCCATTTGGACTGTTCAGATGGCAAATAGCATGAAATCACAACAAAACAATAATCTGACTCCATATGTTCAAAGTGAAAACCAATAGTTCCTTCTATGGCTTTATCGATCATTTCAATTGTATATGCTTTCATCATATCAGACTTTACACATATTCCCACTCTCCCAGAGCCTCTGGGGGCTTTCACATGAGTTTTTCTGTTGTGTCCATGCCATACATACCCTTCAATATCGATAGTTACTTGCAGACGCAAATGCGTTTCATTTATTGAGATAATGTCTGGGTTTAAGGATTTTAGTATCATTATTCGTAATTTATTGTTCAAGGTAGTCCATCCATTAACATTCCAATGCGCTATTGAAATAAAATCTCGTAGGGGATGGGAAGCCCCTCAGTATGTAGTAGGTCTTCAAGAGCTATGTGGTCTTGTAGCTGCTTGTTATTATTCTCCAGTTGAGTAAGCAAAGCTGTATGACTATCCTGAATGGCTTTATCCAAAGATATACGTAAGCTGTCAACTTTACTATTCATTCCTATTTCAATACTCAGCTTCATTTCGTCCATCTTTTTTTCATTTTTGTTTACCTAGACTCCTTAGCCATGCTATTGGCACCTTCTTTCTTTGATAAATTCGGCTCCATGCTTTTCTCACCACTGTGTAGATTTCTACTGGAGTCCATATGTTGAGCTCCCGACTGGCACAGTGATCTAAGCACTGCATCTCAGTGCAAGAGGCGTCACTACGGTCCCTGATTCGAATCCAGGCTGTATCACATCCCGCACAATTGGCCCAGCGTCGTCCGGGTTTGGCTGGGGTAGGCCGTCATTGTAAATAAGAATTTGTTCTTAATTGACTTGCCTAGTTAAATAAAGGTTAAAAATAAATATGTTTTAGCGGTTAAGTGTTTCTGTTATTGCTGTTCTAGCTAACGTTAGATAGCCAGCTAAATGTAACTTTATAGCTAGGTTAGCCAGATTACTCGCCAAACAATCCCTGACAAGTCTGTCTATTGACTGTATTTCCCCCTCATGGGATTCAAACTTCAGCTACTTCCATTTACAGAACCACTGGTAGAAACTTGTATTAGAGCTAATGTTGGCTTTGCCATAGCTAGTGCATTTAGATAAAAGGCATTTAGCTAGCTAGTGAGAGAATAGCATTTGCGATTAGCATTATTTAGGCACATTCCAGCTTCCTTAGATGAACTAACTCGTGTTTTGCAGAGATAAAGACACACAAACTAATATTATATTAGAGAAAACATATGTGGATTCATATCCATCATCGTTGTTGTTTTGGAAGAATGTGTTGAGTGCATACTGAGAGAAACAGACACAGTGTAGAGAAACTGTCTGTGTGCCTGTTCAGTGACAGGTGACGGCCGGCGGGGCTTTGTTTATGGCCTAGGCAGCCGCAGGAGTAAGAGAGAGGTCTCTATCGGAGGCTGAGGTAAAGCAAAGCCTAATCACAATTATTATCTGGTTGATTTTTTTTATAGCCTGTCTTGTTTGAGCATTGTAGAGAAGAGTTTTGAAGCAAAGTATTGTTATGGATTGAATAATTATTTTGCACGGTGCTCCCAAAATAATACCCTAGGTCGCACAACTAAATATTTGATTGCATGTTTGGTCACAGTTTAAAGCCCTAGTTACGGACCAAACCGAATTATGCGCTGCTGTCAGTCTGGAACGCAATCATCACATAAAAAATCCTCGCCTCTCAAATATGTGGTAAACAGAAATAAGGAAAACATTTCTGAATACCTAAATAACATTCTCGATATAACTATAGAGATGTCATTGTGAAAATACTAAGCTGTAAACCATAAATCCATTATTTTAGATAGAACAGAAAATGAAGATGTGAAACATCACTACCAGACGAGTCAAAACATTTTTATGTTTCAGATCCATTTGGGTCTTTTGAATGCACATTTGTGGCCTGCTGGAGGTCATTTTGCAGGGCTCTGGCAGTGCTCCTCCTTGCACAAAGACGGAGGTAGCGGTCCTGCTGCTGGGTTGTTGCCCTCCAACGGCCTCCTCCACGTTTCCTGATGTACTGGCCTGTCTCCTGGTAGCGCCTCCATGCTCTGGACACTACGCTGACAGACACAGCAAACCTTCTTGCCACAGCTCGCATTGATGTGCCTTCCTGGATGAGCTGCACTACCTGAGCCACTTGTGTGGGTTGTAGACTCCGTCTCATGCTATCACTAGAGTGAAAGCACCGCCAGCATTCAAAAGTGACCAAAACATCAGCCAGGAAGCATAGGAACTGAGAAGTGGTCTGTGGTCACCACCTGCAGAACCACTCCTTTATTGGGGGTGTCTTGCTAATTGCCTATAATTTCCACCTGTTGTCTATTCCATTTGCACAACAGCATGTGAAATGTATTGTCAATCAGTGTTGCTTCCTAAGTGGACAGTTTGATTTCACAGAAGTGTGATTGACTTGGAGTTACATTGTGTTGTTTAAGTGTTCCCTTTATTTTTTTGAGCAGTGTACATTTTCCCTGAGACCCAAAAGTACATTTTGAATGTGACTCTGGCTATCCGTAAGTTAAAAAACAAACAAGAAAATGGTGCCGTCTGGTTTGCTTATTAATATGAGAAATTTGAAATGATTTATACTTTTGATACCTCAGTATATTTTAGAAATTACATTTACTTTTGATAGTTAAGTACATTTAGACTTTTACTCAAGTTGTATTTTACTGGGTGACTTTCACTTTTACTTGAGTCATTTTCTATGAAGGTATCTTTACGTTTACTCAAGTATGGCGATTGGGTACTTTTTCCACCACTGGGGGTAGGGAGCTCTGTGAGACGATGTGTTTAACGTCGGCGAGGAGGACAGTGAAGTAGCATCCCAAAAATGTACAAGACTGGTGAGAAGTATTATAAATATGTAAGTCCTAGCCAGTACATGCAATTTTGGTGATAATAAAGACTCATTGATCTGTGATAGAATTGTTTGTTCACATACATCTTCCATCTTAGAGAGAGACTGCTAAGAGAGGATAACCTGACATTAGACAAATATGCATATAGGGAGATATGTAGAGCTGCTGAGTTGTCAAGTGAAAACAGTAAAACAAGTCAAGGTAATTGTCACGTTGTCTAATGATTGGAGACAGGCGCAGGAATACGTAATAGGGATTTTTATTTTCTCCACCCAAACAAAAGAGCGAGGTGTAAACCTCTAAATAATACACGGGACTAGACACGTAAAACAAGTGCACAAATACACGTGGCGTCGAAACCAATGCAACAGCACAGGTACTCACAGGACCAACGAACATGGTAACAATAACCGACAAGGACAATGGGGAACAGAGGGCACATACACAGTGGGAAGAAAAAGTATGTGAACCCATAATTACCTGGATTTCTGCATAAATTGGTCATAAAATGTTATCTGATCTTCATCTAAGTCACAACAATAGATAAACACAGTCTGCTTAAACTAATAACACACAAACAATTATAATTTTTCGTGTCTTTATTGAACACACTCACAGTGTCAGGACTGACTGGGCTACTCCAGGAGGCGTATCTGTTCAAGCCATTCTGTTGTTGATTTACTTCTGTCTTTTGGGTTGTTGTCCTGTTGCATCACCTAACTGCTGTTGAGCTTCAATTGGCAGACAGATAGCCTTACATTCTCCTGCAAAATGTCTTGATAAACTTAAAAATGTATTTTTCCATCAATGATAACAAGCTGTCCAGGCCCTGAGGCAGCCTCAAACCATTTTATTTATATTACCATTATTTTACCAGGGAAGTTGACTGTGAACACATTCTCATTTACAGCAACAACCTGGGGAACAGTTACAGGGGATAGGGGGATGAATGAGCCAATTGTAAGCTGGGGATGATTAAGTGACCATGATGGTATGGGGGACAGCTTGGGAATTAGCCAGGACACCAGGGTTAACACCCCTACTCTTACAATAAGTGCCATGGGATCTTTAATGACCTCAAAGAGTCAGGACACCCATTTAACGTCCCATCCGAAAGACAGCACCCTACACAGGGCAATGTCCCCAATCACTACCCTGGGGAATTGTGATATTTTTTAGACCTGAGGAAAGAGTGCCTTCTACTGGCCCTCCAACACCACTTCCAGCAGCATCTGGTCTCCGATCCAGGGACTGACCAGAACCAACCCTGCTTAGCTTCAGAAGCAAGCCAGCAGTGGGATGCAGGGTGGTATGCTGCTGGCAGGTATGTGCTGTTGCATGGGCTTCGATGCCACGTGTATTTGTGCACTTGATTTACGTGTCTAGTCCCGTGTATTATTTAGAGGATTACACCATGATGCTCCCTCCACTATAGTTTACAGTTGGGAAAAGGTTTGTTGTTGTGCTGTGCCTTTTTTTCTCCACACATAGTGTTGTGCTCCTTCCAAACAACGCAACTTTATTTTCATCTGTCCACCGAATATTTTGCCAATAGCACTGCAGAACATCCAGGTACTCTTTTGCGAACTTCAGACGTGCAGCAATGGTTTTTTTGGACAACAGTGTCTTCTTCCATGGTGTCCTCCCATGAACACCATTCTTGTTTAGTGTTTTACATATCGTAGACTCGTCAACAGAGATGATAGCATCTTCCAGAGATTTCTGGATTTCTTCAGCTGACACTAGGATTTTTCTTAACCTCATTGAGCATTCTGCGCTGTGCTCTTGCAGTCATCTTTGCAGGACGGCCAGTACTAGGGAGAGTAGCAACAGTGCTGAAATATCTCCATTTATAGACAATTTGTCTTACCGTGGACTGACTTTTAGAGATACTTTTGTAACTGTTTCCAGCTTTATGCAAGGCAACAATTCTTATTATTAGGTCTTCTGAGATCTCTTTTGTTCGAGGCATGGTTCACATCAGGCAATGCATCTTGTGAATAACAAACTCAAATTTTGTGACTGTTTTTTATGGGGCAGGGCAACTCTAACCAAAATCTCCAATCTTGCCTCATTGATTCGACTCCAGGTTAGTTGACTCCTGACTCCAATTCGCCTTTGGAGAAGTCATTAGCCTAGGGGTTCACATACTTTTCCCAACCTACACTGCGAATGTTTAAATTATGTATTCAATATAGACAAGAAAAATACAATCATTTGTGTGTTATTAGTTTAAGCACAGTGTGTTTGTCTATTGTTGTGACTTAGATGAAGATCAGATCAAATGTATGCATAAATCCAGGTAATTCCAAAGGGTTCACATACTTTTTCTTGCCACCGTATAACATACTAATCAGGGGGAATGGGAACCAGGTGTGTGTAATGAGACAAGACAGTCCGGGGTTGATAATAATGAATCCCGTTCAGTGAAGCCTAGAAAGCTGATGACGTAGACCTCCAGAGCTGGTGAACGGAATGAGCAGCCATACCGGGGGGTCCGTCACAGTAATACAGTTGAGGAAGTACATGCATTGAAATATAGAGCAAATAAAGAAAATGGAAAAATATGCAATCTCAGGCAAATTGTGGGAAAACGCAAGAGAGGAATACAAATAGGCTTTTGGAAAGCAGTGTAAAAAGTGTGGGATGGACAATAATTTTGCTGCAAAGTGCATGTCAAAGCAAGGGAAAGGAAAATTCGTGCATAACCTAACTGAGACAGATGAGATTCTGAGTTACTGCAGAGATTTTAATCACAGCAAAGGGCAGTACAAACAAGAGACCTAGTCTGTTGTTTGTAGCAATAAGCATTGACAAAGAAATAGTGAGATGTCAGTTAGATTGTGGAGAAAGCTGTAATGTAATCCCAATATATCTACTGAACCAGTTGAGAAAACAAACCAAGTCCTAGTGATGTTCAACAAGAGCACATTAAAGCCACTGGGCAAATGAGAGATTAAACAGAGAAATCCACGAAACAAGAAAATGGACTGTCTAGAGTTTGATGTTTATTGTAATGATGAAACCATTAAAATAAGAGCTAAACAGCCCTCCCAGCAGAAGGATTATTAAACCTGTGGAGAAAAGCATGGACTGGATAAGCAGCCTTGTGGTTGTAAAGAAACCAAATGGTAAACTGAAAATACAGTTGAAGTCAGAAGTGTACATACACCTTAACCAAATACATTTAAACTCAGTTTTTCACAATTCCTGACATTTAATCCAAGTAAAAATTCCCTGTTTTAGGTCAGTTAGGATCACCACTTTATTTCAAGAATGTGAAATGTCAGAATAATAGTAGAGATAGTAGCTTTTATTTATTTCATCACATTCCCAGTGGGTCAGAAGTTTACATACACTCAATTAGAATTTGGTAGCATTGCCTTTAAATTGTTTATCTTGGGTCAAACATTTTGGGTAGCCTTCCACAAGCTTCCCACAATAAATTGGGTGAATTTTGGCCCATTCCTCCTGACAGAGCTGGTGTAACTGAGTTAGGCTTCCTTGCACACATTTTTTCAGTTCTGCCCACACATTTTCTATAGGCTTGAGGTCAGGGATTTGTGATGGCCACTCCAATACCTTGACTTTGTTGTCCTTAAGCCATTTTGCCACAACTTTGGAAGTATGCTTGGGGTCATAGTCCATTTGGAAGACCCATTTGCGACCAAGCTTTAACTTCCTGACTGATGTCTTGAGATGTTGCTTCAATATATCCACATAATTTTTCATCCTCAGGATGTCATCTATTTTGTGAAGTGCACCAGTCCCTCCTGCAGCAAAGCTGCCACGCAACATGATGCTGCCACCCCCGTGCTTCACGGTTGGGATGGTGTTCTTCGGCTTGCAAGCCTCCCACTTTTTCTCCAAACATAACGATGGTCATTATGGCCAAACAGTTCAATTTTTGTTTCATCAGACCAGAGGACATTTCTCCAAAAAGTACGATCTTTGTCCCCATATGCAGTTGCAAACCGTAGTCTGGCTTTTTTATGCTGATTTTGGACCAGTGGCTTCTTCCTTGCTGAGTGGCCTTTCAGGTTAGGTCAATATAGGACTCGTTTTACTGTGGATATAGATACTTTTGTACCTGTTTCCTCCAGCATCTTCACAAGTTCCTTGTTTTTTTTAGATTGAATTGCACGTTTCGCACCAAAGTACGCTCATCTCTAGGAGACAGATCGCGTCTCCTTCCTGAGCGGAATGCTGGCTGTGTGGTGTTTATACTTGCTTACTATTGTTTGTACAGACGGACGTGCTACCTTAAGGCGTTTGGAAATTGCTCCCGAGGATGAACCAGACTTGTGGATATCTACAAAAACAAATTCTGAGGTCTTGGCTGATTTCTTTTGATTTTCCCATGATGTCAAGAAAAGAGACACTGAGTTTGAAGGTGGGCCTTGAAATACGTCCACAGGTACACCTCCACTTCACTCAAATTATGTCAATTAGCCTATCAGAAGCTTATAAAGCCATGACATAATTTTCTGGAATTTTCCAAGCTGTTTAAAGGCACAGTCAGCTTAGTGTATGTGAACTTCTGACCAACTGGAATTGTGATAGTTAATTATAAGTGAAATAATCTGTCTGTAAAGAATTATTGGGAAAATGACTTGTGTCATGCACAAAGTAGATGTCCTAACCGACTTATCAAAACCATAGTTTGCTAATTAACAAGAAATTTGTGGAGTGGTTGAAAAATGAGTTTTAATGACTCCAACCTAAGTGTATGTAAACTCCCGGGTGTAGATCTCCCGGGTGGCGCAGTGGTCTAGGGCACTGCATCGCAGTGCTAGCTGCGCCACCAGAGTCTCTGGGTTCGCGCCCAGGCTGGGCTGGGTTCGCGCCCAGGCTCTGTCGCAGCCGGCCGCAACCGGGAGATCCGTGGGGCGACGCACAATTGGCATAGCGTCGTCCGGGTTAGGGAGGGTTTGGCCGGTAGGGAGGGTTTGGCCGGTAGGGATATCCTTGTCTCAGTATGTAAAAAAAAAAAAATTTTTATAAAATGTATGCACTCTACTGTAAGTCGCTCTGGATAAGAGCGTCCGCTCTTGGCCGGGAGGGATATCCTTGTCTCAGTATGTAAAAATGTAATAAAAATGTATGCACTCTACTGTAAGTCGCTCTGGATAAGAGCGTCTGCTAAATGACTAAAATGTAAAATTTAAAAATTTAAACTTCTCAGTTCAACTGTATGTGTAGACCCCAGACCACTAAACAAGCACTAAAGATAAGTTACTTTCCTATCCCAACAATAGATGACATCTTACCTGTCAAAGCAAGAGTATTCAAAGTGTGTGACGTCAAGAATGGTTTCTGGCACGTACAGCTAGAAGTAGAGTCAAGCTAACTGACCATATGCTCTACACTGTGTGGCAGATTTAGATGGTTGAAGATGCCTATGGGAATTAGCCCAGCACCTTAAATGTCCCAAAGGATTCAAGGACTGGTGGGCTTACACATCATCGCAGATGACATTTTGATTACAGGAGAGGGTGATAGCTGGAGATAGCGAACATAGACCATGATGAGAAACTGAGGGCTTTCCTGAACAGATACAGAGAAAAGAACATAAAGCTGAACACAGACAAGTTCAGCCTGAGAAGAAAATAAGTTCCATACATTGGACACCTGCTGATATCGGAAGGACTGAAAATCGATCCAGAGAAAGTTTAAGCAATACGAGAGATGCCAAGACCGTCAGATTTGAAAGGAGTACAACTACTCGGAATGGTGAACTATCTGTCCGAGTTCTACGAGCACTTATCTGACAACTGTGTGTTACTGAGACAGCTGCCAGTTGGATTGGATTAAGATGTGCAAAGAGGTGTTCCTCAAGATGAAAGACACCATTGACAAAGCACCAGTACTGAAGTACTATCACCCTGAAGATGAACTGACACTACAGTTAACACTTTTGGCTTGCCTAGCTTACCATCTTTTTTGTTTCACCTGGCTGCCAATTCCTGATCTTTTGAGAACATAATTTGAGGAGCGAGAGGGATGGAGGATAGAGTTATACAGTATTGCTGAGGGAGAAGGCTCATAGTGAGGACGTCTGGCTACTATTCTGAACACTGAACCCAAGTGGGTGCTACACAGAGTGGAGTGGCTATAAGAGTCAGGCTGGTTCCCAGACTTGCCCTCTACAAGATCATCAGCAGACTCCATTACCATAATCCACCAACCCTTGACCAGTTCTCTCCGCTCAAGCCATGAACTGACCCTCTCCCTCTTCGAAGGATGCAGATTTCAAAGACTTGGCCTCTATTGGTTGACCTGTCATGATATATTGCTTGTTTTTTTTCTCTTGAAGCGCTTTGAGATTCTATGAAAAGTGCTGTAATGCTTCGGAGACAGGACTAGGCACTGCCCTGACACAAGGTAGGAAACCTATAGCATTTGGGAGTCGAGCATTGTCACATACAGAGGAGCTATGCCAAAATAAAAAAAATAATGTTTGGCAGCTGTTTTCGACATAGAGAAATTCCATCAGTATTTCTATAGACACACAAGGTGAGGCGTGACCACACCCCCGAGTAGGGTACAGCCGTAGGGTACTCTCATTACTCCCATGTAATTAGCATAACTTTGGTATCATTCTAAGCAAACTACTGCCACTTTCATTTCGTTTCAATTAATGTTTTCAGTTGCCTCACATGTAGTTATTCACGTACCTGATGTCACAACAACAAATTATTTGCATGATACTTATTCTGCCACTCTAATTTGTTACCCAACCTGTTAACACTGACAGTAAACCTTGTAAAGCTGTTGCATTTTACAATTGTCACTGTTTGTTTACACCTAGCTTTTTCCACCGGTTAGCTAGGGAGAGAAGTAAATCTCGATATACAGTAATTTGCTAGTCTTAAATATGTCACGTACCTATTTACAGTATTTGCCTGCCTTTGAATGGTCTAGGTATTTAGAAAAGTTGATTATTTTTGGCTTTTCTATATCCTTTCAACTTTCCGGAGACCAGCTGGGGAGACAACCCTACCAAATGGCCCAAAGTAGCGCAATGGCAATATCTACACCTATTTGATGGAATCTCCAGGTTTGCATAAATATCCAAATTCAGAATAATATTATAGCTGTTATTTGGATGGATACTGCTCACTAGTCCTTACTACAAGCTAACTATAGCAAGCTTTATTCAATACACATAGCTAGTTAGATACAAACAAGTGTTAGTGACTTACCAGTGATGAACCAGTTAGAACATGTATCGAGTAACCGGAGTTCACAGCTTTCCATCATCATCACAACGTAATATAGCTTGAAACCATGTGGTTCGTCTCCTACTGTGCTAGAATGTAGATCAATCATGATCTGGCCAATTCTGTATTACCATGAAAATAAAATTCCATACCAAAAAAATCCCTAAATTCTACCACACCCTCCCACCCCCAAAAAAACTTCCCAACCCCATTCAACTTTATATACAGTATATCATGCTAAAACACTCCACCCTTAGGATTGTTTAGCATGTTAACAACCATTTCCCCCAATATCTCTTTTGCAGTCTCCACAACAACCTTCAACCTGTCATTTCTGCTTTCCACAACCCGAGTCCTATTGATAACCTTACAAATAAAATCTATGAAGTCAACTTTATTCATTATGAAAGTGTC